>NC_090923.1:83690141-83993171 GCF_040938575.1 Ambystoma mexicanum
CTGGACATGAAAAACACAGGTTTGGCAGAAAAAGTCACAAAACCACAGCGCTTGTATGAATAAATATGAAGAGTGCACATAGGCTGCAGGTGCCTGAGAGGTGTGGGAGTACTGCCAAGTACAACCCACTGTTGTGGAAACAATTAGAGCACGGGCAATTCTCAGTCGCACTGCACCCAAGAGTGCAATATAGGCATATGTTGCCAAGTAATTGAAGAGAGATGTGGTTATAAGTCCGATGGATTTATTTGCAAAGTAGCCTGACACGTGTTCCGAGTCTAAACTGACTCTTCATCCGAGGCTGTAAATGGGAGATGGGACATAAGATAAATTGAATGAAGGACAGTGCCAGAAAACTCTCTCACGGCTTCTCAATTGCGGTAATTTCAGCACAGCAGGAAAAGCCAAAGTGATGTGAAAGGAAGCAGCCCTTTTATCTTAGGTCCCATCCCCCATTTACAGCCTCGGATGAAGAGTCGGTTTAGACTTGAAACACGTGTCAGGCTACTTTGCAAATAAATCCATCGGACTTATAACCACATTTCTCTTCAATTACTTGCAACACATGCCTATATTGCACTCATGGCCACTGGACATGGCCAGTTGCCAGATTTCCTTTCGAGGTATTCCCTATACACCCGCCAGCATCCCCATACTGGGTCTTTGGACCTCTGGCCTTGGCCTGTAGCCAGGCGACCACTTTAAATAAGCAGGAATTGTGTTTGCAAACATGCCCAAATTTAAGGAATGTTGCAGAACAACTGGCTGCTTTTTGTGGTTAATGGCGCATATTACGTCTATCTAGTACTCCTCCAACAAAAGGCAACCATTATATAAATATAACACAAATATACAACCATTTTATCATAGAAATCTTTGTCAAATATAAAGATCTGCAGCTGATCGTTTGTTTCCAAAATGCTCTTCGATTTTAGGCAAAGCAGGAACCCTCGTTGGTGCTATTTGTCCCCTTCCTCTACATGTCTACAATTGCACATTTTGAAATGGTGCAATAGAAGTGTATCAAGCTGACCATCTTGGAATGATAACATTCCATCAGAAAAGAATTCATATTGTTCTTATCAGGGTGTCGATATTGTTCTTTTCTCTGTGAGACAAGTGTACAATGCTTAGTATGACTACAATAAATACTGGACATGATCATTAAAAATGACCATTTAAGACAATCCAAACAGAGTATTAGGAATGGCTACTTTTGTCTGTTTATACATATATATAAACATTTCAAAAATGTATATTATACAGTATATTTCATAGACATTTTTGAATACCATCTTTCTTTGGAAATAAAACAACCCCTTTATCTACTAATATACAACAGAAAATTTAGAAATAACAAATTAAGCAGGAATTGGACACAAAGCACATTTGTTTCTCAAAATTCAGAGACTGATATGATATGATGTGGCATTTATAACGCTCCTGTACACAAGTGTTTCTAGGCGTGACAACACAAGGAGGGGGAAACAAGAGAGGACAAAATAACGATCTTACTAGGCCTTGTGTCCTTCAGATCGTGCAACTTCAGGGAAGAGGTAAAGGGAGAAGTGCCAGGGGCAGGGGAAGAGGGAAGTGCAGTTAACTCATCAAGTGCAGCCAGAGGGTGGCTCATAGGGGCAGAGAGAAGGGACTGTAGGGTTGCAGATACAGACCCTTAAGTGCTTGGGAGCAAGGAGTCAGTGCGAGGACAACTGCACATGCAGGAGCCCGGGCAGAGTTCAGTGCGTGGCCAGGTAACCAGTGCACGGAGCAGTATGGTGCATCAGCAGGGGAGAGGAAGAGAGAAAGCAGAAGCGAAAAGGAAGATCTTGAGTTGCTTCCGGAACCGGAGGTGGTCCTGCTCAAGTTTGAAAGAGGCAGGGCGGCTGTTCCAGAGGAAAGCCCCAGTCGAGGATATAGATCTGCCCTTAACTCACTGCTTGGAGAAGCGTCTGTCCCTCAGAGAGTTGGAAGTGGATGAGCGTAGAGCTCGAGAAGGAAACTGTTTTGGAAGAGAAAGTTGGAGGTAGAGCAGTCCCAGGCCCCAGAAAGCCTTGTGGACAATGCAGATGGTGTTGAATGTGATCCTTGCATCCACTGGGAGCCAATGGAGAGATTTCAGAGCTGGCGAGATAAGATCCCTGGGTTGGAGCCCAAGGACATGTCTTGCAGTCCTGTTCTGGATAATTTGTAAAGGTCGAAGAGCAGAGGCAGGACGATTTAGAAAAAGGCTGTTGCAATAGTCCAGCCTAGAGAGGACCAGAGCTCTGGAGACAGTGAGCTTCTGGGGGAAAGTGAGAAAAGGAAGAATACCTCTGAGGAGGTGTAGCTGATAGTTTAACTTCTTAGAGATGTCAGAGATGTGAGGAGAGAAGGAGAGGGTGGAGTCGAAGCTGACACCAATGTTCTTGGCATTCTTATCCTCAAAGGAAGGAGAAGGAAGAAGGCCCACCGTGGGCAGCTAGAAAGAGAGAGGAAAGGAGGGAGCGGGTGTCCCAATGACGAGGATCTCAGTCTAACTGGCATTAAGGCAGAGATCATTGGTGGCACACCATTCCTGAATTGCGGCCAGACAGTATCGTATCAGAGAAGAAGCAGAGGTGTCTGAAGGTAGCCTGAAAGAGAGTGGAGTGTCATCTGCATAACATTGAAGATTGGAACAGAAAGTAGCGATGCGCTGGGCAAGAGGTGCCGGGTAGTGGTTGAAGAGCCAAGGAGAGAGGTTAGACCCCTGTGGAACACCACAAGTAGAGGAAGAGATAGATGAGAGGAAAGACCCCAGTTGGACCTGAGAGGGCTGGTCAGTGAGAAAGGAGGTCAACCAGGCCAGAGCATGATCAGTAATACCAAGGTTGTCCAAGAGACGATTGACCAGGTGGTCATGGAGGCAACCAACAGATTCAGAATGTAGATTAAGCTGGGAGATGGCCACCTTTTCCAATAGTTTGCCCAGGAAAGGAGTGATGCAGATAGGGCAATAGTTAGCCGGAGAGGAAGCATCTGCCGATGGCTTCTTTAGAAGGGCGTACACGAGAGAGTGCTTAAGGGGGAGGGGAAAGTTCCAGTGGCAAAGGAGTGATTGCAGAAACCAGCCAAAGCTGGAGCAAGGTTGTCAATGTGGTCCTTGATGGTTCTGGATGAGAAGGGGTGAACCTGCTTTGATTAGACTTGAATAGATCAGACTTGTCTAGAAACATCTTCAGGGGCGAACATGGGAAAGGAGGAGGAGAGACTGCCTCAGACAGGCTAGGAGTGGTAGAGGAGGAGGTAGAGGAAGAGAGACTGGAAATGGATACTTACCTAAATGCTTTTATAATATTCCAGATCTCATATGTACTGAAGTGCATATATGTCTATGCACCAAGTGATAAAATCCTACATATGAATTAAAAACAGGTGGAAACACTGTGTTTTGGCCCAGTAATCAGGTACGCTATCATCTCTGTCCCATCGCATATTTCGCAAATGGCCTTCAAAAGGACAATACTTTCTGAAGGCAAATACATAAGAGTCGTTATCCTACGCAGACCTACTCCTCTTTTGAGTGTCTTGTCTGCCGACTCTCTCTCTCTCCTAGCCTTTCCCTTACAGTGGCTACTATCTATCGGCCACCTGGTCAAATTTCCTCCTTCCTCTCTGAGTGGTCTGACCTCTCCTCCTCACTCCTGGCCTCAACCACTCAACTCCTCTTTCTTGGTGACTTCAACATCCACCTGGATGCCTCCAGTCCCCCCTCTGGACTCTTTCGTGACCTCTGCGACTCTCTCTCACTTTCTATTCTCCCGTCTGGGCCTACCCATTCTGCAGGGCACACTCTTGATGCTCTGATCTCTTCTGACCTTCCCCTCTTCGTCCCTCTCTCCACTCCTCTCTCCTGGAGTGATCACTTTCTCCTTTCCTCCCATCTCACCCTCCCTACCCCACAGGTAAAGCCACCCTCATCACTGCCACCCACCTTCTCGGTCATCCGACCCATGAAGCCCGTCTCAGTTGAGGCTTTCGCTGCCACCTTCTCCCCCCCCTCTCCCCTTTCGGCTGACTCCCACCCTGACACAGCCCTCTCCACGCTCCACTCTGCTATATCTGATACTCTTGATATCTTTGCCCCTGTCATGAGAGTCCGCCTGAAGCCCAAAGCCAAATGTAACTCCTGGTATGACTCGGATCTCGTCACCCTAAAACGCAAGTGCAGGGTTGCAGAGAGGAAATGGCGTGCTTCATGTTCATCCTCTGACAAACTGGCCTGCCGCCTGCTCCAAAGGCAATACCGTCTCTCCGTTCTCACCAAGAAGAGAGCCCTTATCCAAGCCCGCATCTCTGCGGCATCTAACAACTCGGCCGAACTTTTTAAAATCTGCAAGGAGCTTGCCAACCCTGCTGCAGTCTCTATCTCTCCTGTGCCCTCCCAGGCCCTCTGCACTGCACTGGCCTCTCACTTCACCTCTAAAACTCAGGACATCCTGTCCTCACTCTCCTCCTATCACCTCCCTCCCTCCCTTCCCGGCTCTTCCTCTGACCCTTCTGCAGCCACCCCTCCTCCCTCCTTCTCTGCCTTTCCCCTTTTTTCTGCTGACAAGGTTTACAGAAAAGTCTGATCTATGAAAGTCTTGTCTAAACAGGTTCACCCCTGTTCCTCCAGAACTATCAAGGACCACATCGACTCCCTGGCTCCTGCCCTGGCTGACTTTTGCAACCACTCCTTTGCCTCTGGAGTCTTCCCACCCCCCCTTAAGCACTCCCTTGTGCACCCTCTTCTTAAGAAACCCTCTTCCGACCCCTCCTGCCCGGCTAACTATCGCCCAATCTCCATCACTCCCTTCCTGGGCAAGCTCCTGGAGAAACTGGCCATCTCGCAGCTTAACCTCCATGCTGAATCTGTTGGTAGTCTTCATGACCATCAATCTGGCTTCAGAGCTGCCAGAAGCATGGAATCTGCTCTTCTGAACATCCGTGAGGACCTGCTCTCGAACCTCGACTCCAACACTCCGTGTGTTCTCATTCTGCTGGATCTCTCTTCTGCCTTTGACACTGTCAACCATGCCATCCTGCTCAACCGTCTCCGTGATAACCTGGGTATCACTGGTCAGGCTCTGGCGTGGCTGACCTCTTTCCTTTCAAATCGACCCTCCCAGGTCCAACTGGGGTCCTTCCTCTCTGACATCTTTTCCTCTACCTGTGGTGTCCCCCAGGGATCTAATCTCTCTCCCTGGCTGTTCAACCAGTATCTGGCACTCCTTGCCCACCGCCGCTCGCTGCCCCAACTTTCAGTGCTATGCGGACGATACCCAGCTCATTTTCAGGCTACCCTCGGCCTCCTCCTCTCCTTCCCTCATCTCCGACTGTCTGTCTGCTATCCAGGAATGGTGTGCCGCCAATGACCTCTGCCTTAAATCCAGTAAAACTGAGATTCTTCTCATAGGCACACCCACTCCCTCCTTCCCTGCAGCTCTCTGGCCAGCCTCTCTTGGCCCGCTTCCTGCTCCTACCTGCAAGGCAAAAAACCTCGGGGTCATCTTCGACTCCACACTCTCCTTCTCTCCTCATATATCTGACGTCTCTAAGAAGTCACACTACCAGCTGCACCTCCTCAGAGGTATTCTTCCCTTCCTCTCCTTCCCCCAGAAGCTCACTGTCTCCCGAGCCCTGGTTCTCTCGAAGCTGGACTACTGTAACAGCCTCTATCTTAATCTGCCTGCCTCCACTCTCCGCCCTCTGCAACTCATCCAGGACAGGACTGCGAGACTTGTCCTTGGCCTCAAGCCCAGGGACCGTATCCATCCAGGACTGAAATCTCTACACTGGCTCCCAGTGGCTGCGAGGATTAAGTTCAAAACCCTCTGCATTGTCCACAAGGCCTTCTGGGGCCTAAATACCTTCAACTCTCTCTTCCTAAATATCTTTCTTCCCGAGCCCTTCGCTCATCTGTCTCCAACTCCCTCAGGGTCAGCCACTTCTCGAAGCAATGAGCTGGGGGTAGATCTCTCTCCGCGGCAGGGGCCTCCCTCTGGAACAGCCTTCCTGCCTCCCTGAAACTTGAGGAGAACCATCTCCTGTTCCGGAAGCACCTCAAAACCTTCCTCTTTGCTTCTGCTTTCTCTCTCCCTCTCCCCTGCTAAATTCTTCACTGAAACTGCACTGAATCTGCAACTGGGCCACTCTCACCGACCTCGGTCCCTGGCCCAGCCACTCTCCACTTGCACTGCCTCCCTGGCAACCCCTGCATTGCAGGACTGTCTCTGTATCCCTACAGCCCCCCCTTCCCAGCACTTGTCTGCACTTACCTTGCACTTGCCACCAGCTGGCCCTATTTATTTATTTTTTATTCTACTTACCCTGTACTGCACTTCCCCCCCTCCCCTTCCCCTTGCACTTTTTCCCTTCCCCCTACCCCTGCACTTGCGCGATCTAAAGGACACCTGGCCTAGTAGGATCGTTGTCTGTCTTCCCCTTGTTCCCCCCTCCCTGCCTCGTCGCGCCTTGAAACACTTGTGTAAAGGCGCGTTACAAATGCCATATCATATCATATCATATCTAGGCTGCTTTTGTATGATGAATCTAATAGGAAAAATATGAAAGAGAGAAACTACATTTAGCTGAACAGAGAATCGCATAATTTGTTGTCTATGTCTGAAATAATTCTCAATTTACCTGCATGTATTCTGGTCATTGGACAGATGTTACGGAAGTTCCATTGAAAGTATAGGGACATTTACCGCAGATGGCTTTTCCTGGGGTGAGCGTGGGCCCTGGATCACCCGCATACTCAGCATACATGATTCTGGCTGGGATTATATTTCTCGCCTCCTTCATCTCCAATGCTGAGGGCCTACGTGCCCACATCATCCATTCCATTCGGAAGACACTAGTCCACTGCTGGGTTTAACTTTGCATTCTGGGATTTGTAGTCCTTGCTTTACAAATTGGGACTACACATCCCAGAATCCATTGTTAAAACAGGACTGGAGATGCGTCTCCCGATTGGAATGGATAATGTCGGCATGTATGTGAGGTTCACAAAACCAAGGTTAATACAAGTTACATCCCTCTAGAGACCCTCACCTAACAGTATCTGTAAAAAAACAGCAAAAAAATAAGATCATTGTACTATTGACTATTATAGGCCCATATATATCAATAGATGACTGAGGAATAAGTCTCCCCAAAGGCAGGTGGTCCTCTAATAACAAGAGGCGGGTAGCCGACCTCCACGAGCGCTGGCGCGTGCCTAGTGTTGCTTGGCACCCCTCCTGGGAGCATGGTAGCTCCGAGGATGTTGTAATGGGTCATGTGGCAGTAGCCACGTGACCAACCAAATAAAAGGGATGGGCCGCTTCCGGCTCGTCAGTCAAGACCAAACTGATTCCGGTGTCGTTCCTGTAATGCACCCTGCTTGCGCCCTTCCGAGGGTGGGGCCTAGCACAAGGACTGTGCCCCTGCTGGGCAACGCCGTCCCAAGGAGTGTGGAGGCCATGTGACCATGGCTGTGGTGGCGACCCCAGCCTGGGTGACCCCTGGGTGGCCGCTGTGTGCTGGGTGCCCCTGGCCACGTGTGCCGCTCCGGTGATCCAGAGCCGGTGGGGTGACCCCCACCCATACATCTGCGGCATGAGCACCGCACCAAGGAAGCCAGTCGGGTGATCCCGACATGAGTATGGAGCCTGCCCAGTGCTCAGGGCAGGCCCCCCAACACCTGGGTTATGATCTGTTTTAACCCCTTGCTTACTTCGCTGTGATAGCGACGGCAGGGCCGGCCGCTCTTGGCACGGGACTACGTTGGCACGTTGATCTTGCGACATTTGACGTTTCACAAACGCACAGCGTGTGTGCTCCTTCCTCTGGTGGAAATTCCACATAGGCCTGCAAACGGCTTCTGCTGGATCCAGTTTCTGGCATGTGCTTTTCCAAACATTATTGAGCAGCTGTAGCAAAGGTTTCAGGCTTTTCCTCTGGAAACTGGTTATTGGTGCACAGAGGATTCAAATTGATATTAAGTTGATATTTTTATTCAACTGGAAAAATATTCCTTATTTTGCCCCACAGTGTCCATGTGTCAGATTTGAACCCCAGGGAAACCCTTGGGGAGTGGTCTCCAGGCAAAGTGTAGAATTCCTGGTTCCCCACAGATGACTCTGACCTCAGGTGAAGTTCCAGTAACTTCTTTAATTAAGTTCCAGTACATAGTGACAATCATATAAGGTCAAGCACTTCTGGGTTCAGGGCAACATACACCGGCATCCTCCCAGGTAGGCTTACATCTCTCAACTCCCAACATAGAACCCTTGAATCATACATCAACATTCCCACAACCAAGATTCTGTGTCACTCACTTAGCATGCTGCTCCTTCTGCACAAGCAACAAAGAAACCTAATCACTACATATCTCCCTTCCTAACACACAACAGACACACCAGCCAAACATCACATACACGAAACACAATGCATCCACCCACTCAAATTCCATGCGCGTACATCCCTACCGCTAGACCTAAGACTAACCAGAACCTGAAAGCATCCCCAATAAAAAATGGTACCATGACACCCACTACAATGCCCCTCCACTTTTCTACCAAGTAAGGGAAAGACACTACCATAGAAAATTGCACCACTTACAATCTATACCTCAGGAAGATCAATAATCTCTCCTCCTCTACCACACAACAACACACAACCCATGCCAACTCACACCACATCACTAACCTAGCTCCAAACTAATTCACTGAATCACGCACCAATGAACAAGACTGGGTATTCCAAACACCCGAGTAAACAATAAAACAACACGTGCACAACAATTGCCTATGGGCCACCCCAATTCGTTGCCTGTATTCAAATGGTCCACCCGACATACCTCAACCACTGAATGAGTAAGCATGAAAACACATCCCACACAACGAGAAACATCACAGTCACCTAAACAACCACATCTACTCAAATCCCCACAGCCACTAAAACCAACACTAAAATGTGCACCTCACACTAAAAAAAACAGGCTGGATGTTCCGAACGTCCGGGTAAAACAACACCCATTGAACATAACTAGTGTGATATTGCTACCCCTTATTCGTTACCTGTGTTCCTCAAAACAACCTAACTAACACCACTGCAGCATGTAATCATTTACACCACACACTCTAATTCATCCAAGCACACAACTATAAAATCTTCAAAATGTTAAATACCTAGCACACCACAATTACTCACACATGCATATCCCCACACTGCCCACTCAAAACAGTGTTACCAAATATTAACATCACTGCCAAATTATTTGGTTCTCCTACAATGGTACATATGCTCTATAAAAATAGGCACAAAAAATCCTTCCCCAAAAATGATGCATAAAAGTCCTTTCAACAGTCCCACCTGTGGAGAAATATTAGTGCAGACAAACTCTTGCACAACCTATTTTGAAATTCTGACCTAACCACTTCACTTCACTATAAAGTCCATCTGTGGAAACAAATATTAGTCAAATGCATTACTACAACGTTTCCTATTCTTAAAAGAATGGCCAACCTGAAACACATATATTATCCATTAAACAACATTGCTATACTCATTTCCAGTCTACCATGTAATTCTCATAAAATTGCATTTAAACCTGTATTGTGTTAACAGAGGCTACGACATTGCCACTTCTTGCATTCACTCTCTCCCTCAGCTACACACAGTGATGTCTAAATCAAAAACAAGCCTCACATGACATCTATCACCAGTTAACTTTCTTTGTTATACCACAATATACACAATCTCAAAGACAAAGAAAACAAAACATTCCGTTTCTTGCTCCTGCCGTCCACGTCTTTTAATAACAATACATTCGGGGACACGGCCTCACTCCGGTGTCTACCCCTTTAACTCAAAGTACCTCTGAAATATCCATTTCGGCAATTTCCATCTGTTGCTTCTTCAACTCCTTGAAATAAAAGGCTAGGCGGAAACACGCCAGCAAACAAGCACCACACCGCCTCCAGGAGCCGCTCCCAAAAAAAAACGCTCACAGCTACACAGCATCTTCCAGCTCATGGTCCCTGTGAACCCTTCAGGTACAGCTTTTTCTAAATGTCAGCCAAATCTCATTTGGACTGGCTCCAAGCCCCTCCAATGTTGTACCATGGGCTCCCAGCCCATCCAAGCACTGCAAGTGCTGACTTGGGAACTATCCTCCTCCAGCAATGACATGGGCTCCAAGCCCCCAAGTGTATTCACAGGCTACAAGTCTATTAGGCTCAGGTACGGGCTCCAAATCCCATCAAACGCTGGAATGGCCCCCAGGACCCTCCTCTGCTCCAGGCGCTTTGCACATTAGCCACCAATCTTCCATTTAACATCTAGGTGCAGCGTAGGGTCCCAACCTCTTCTGATGCTACTGCCATTGGCTCCAAGCCCCCAGCTGCACAGCATGGCTTCCTCATTATCCAGGCTAACTAGACCCCAGGCCTTTTCAACTTGCTACAGCCTTGGGCACCAAGCCCTCCATGCTGCAGCCTGGGTTACTACACCCCTTATACAAGTCTCTGGGCCCTCAGCCCTTTCTCAGTCTCTTGATTTCCTCTGTGTTTGACCTGTCTTACTAGTGACAGGCCAGCCTGCCCCTGGCTCTGGCGCAGCCCTTACTTTCCGTGCCTGTGCCACTTGCGCTGGGCCCTTCTGCTCCTACAGCATTAAGCACTCGCCCTACCTGGGAGGGACTTCTTCTTGGGTTGGGGGGAGGTGTATGTGCCATCTTCAATGCTTTCCCCCCAGCACAGCCTGCATCCTCGTCGCCAATGTAGAATTCTTGGTTCCCTACAGATGACTCTGACCTCAGGTGAAGTTCCAGTAACTTCTTTAATTAAGTTTCAGTACATAGTGACAATCATATAAGGTCAGGCACTTCTGGGTTCAGGCCAACATACACCTGCACCCTCCCAGTTAGGCTTACATCTCTCAACTCCCAACATAGAACCCTTGAATCATACATCAACATTTACACAACCAAGATTCTGTGTCACTCACTTAGCATGCTGCTCCTTCTGCACAAGCAACAAAGAAACCTAATCACTACACAAAGGGCACGTAACGTGAAAAGGAGTGTCTTTTACATCGTGTTCTGCCTCATCCCGGTGATATTATGCACAACCAGGGAAATCCCCCCTCCTGCTCCTTTTTCCTCAGCTCCCTGTAAAAACAGGAGGTTTTGGTCGCAGGTCAGATGTCTGTTGGAGGATCGCACTGGACACGAAAGTGCATATTTTTCGGGGAATTTCTGGTGGCTTGTCGAGGGGTTGACAGTTAAGACCATTTCACTTTCCGTATAGTGCCAACACTTGAGATGAATTGCCTCTAGGCGCCTGGGCCATAGTGTCCCTCCTCGTTAGAGCCATAACCATGCTTTCTCACCAGTCAAAATATCTCTGTGGTTCGGTAGCCAGCCTCTCAGGGAACCCAATCCCTGCCACTCACACGAGGCCACACCACACCCCTTCTCCGAAACAAAAACATGATTAACCTGGTTTCCTATAGCACTTGGTTCCACAGTTTTACCATGTCTCATAGCACTATACATCAAGGCTGTTTCTGTGAGGCAATAGAACAGTGGAGTTACTTTGTTGAACATCTTTGGGGAGACATGACCTCTAAATGAAAGGGGCCCCTGCCAACTGAGTGCGACAAAATGGAGTGCCACAAAAGCTGGGGCGACAAACACACTTGTCCTCCCCTATAATTGCGCCCATGCAATTGAACAGTTTTCGATGTAATGACCTCGAAAGGATGAGTCGATCATGATGACAGTATAACCTGCAGTGCGAACACACATTTCAGCATAGAGCACCGAAGTCATTGAACTATCTAACTGGGCGGGTGTAGTCCTTAGAGCGACTGGGGGTATCTCAGTTGCTTGAGCGCCTGCTGCAGAGAGGAGAGTGGTGTGTGCGCGCGTGTATTTAACGGGACATGGCATGTGAGCGGTTAATGGCATTAGCGCGCGCATATTGGTATGCATAGGCCTTCCGTTTCCTATCCCAGCTGCCCCTTGTCATGCGCGGTCCCTGGGGGCACAGACAGAACCCCTTTTGTTATGAAACTATGTTTAGCCTCACTCTTGATTTATTTTTAGTCAAGGAACCTATTCAACTTTGACTTAAAACAGAGACGTGTTCAAGGTCTTGTTGCAAACCATGTGAGGCGTGTGGTCCGGTGGCACGAGGCAGGAATGGCCGCACTGTTCCATAGGCCAACGAGCAGGATGCGAATAGACGAATAGGAAGAGTGAAGAGGTCCCTAATTGGTCAGTGCCCGGGAGAGGGTGGTGCTTTCCTGTCCGAAAGTCCAATGGGATCGTTAACGTTATCAAAGGCCAGGGCGTCTGACAATCCACACCGCCAATGTCCTTTCAGAGACCCAGGCCTTCCAGAAATGACCAGATTTCCATGAAGACCATTTAGGAGCCGCCTCGGACTGGCCTACAGGGTAATGCCCAAACCAAAAACACAAAATGCCGGTGTGGGCCAGTTTTTTGGGTCAAAGTTTGCCAATTTTTTGGCCAATATGAACCAGTTTGAGGAGTTACTTCACTTTGCGGCTAGTAGTTTTGACCATTGTTGCTGAATAAATATTCTTTAAAATACACAATTTGCAACACATTTTGTCAAAATAAAACCTCCCCCTTGGGTACTACTCAAACAGCCTGTCACAAAAGGAATGAATTGACATTTGCAACTGTGGGACACTTTCTGAGACCACCCTCTGTGTGCACTCAATAATTTGACAGGTACTCACACCATTTCCATGTATTGCAATCAAATGTGCGGGGACTCACACCACTGACACGCACTGCCAACACAAGTCCAGTCATCCATAGTTGGCGGGGACTGTTATTATATGTACAGGTAGTCGCGGGTGGTATCCGTGCTCCCACTCCCACACCGTCCACCACCACTAATCGTTGGCATTGCCAGAGAGGCGTGGTGCTGCCCGAGGATGCGCGGGACAAGGACCCACGATGCTGAGCACATCGCTCACAAACCAGCACTGTGGATGCACGAGCAGGGCATTCCTGTGCTGCCCCTGCAGCTCCCACTGCCTAGCCCATCTGAATTCAGCAGCAGGCTTGTGGAGATCGGGAAAGCTGCAGCTCGGCAACCCTACCCTGCCCATGCCCACCCGACTCCCTGCCCGTTAGCCAGCATATTAGCTGGTTTCTCTTTTTAGTTTTGCTGATTGGTAGCACAGCAACCATGTTGCCTATTGTTAGTTTGGGCTATTAATTGGAGTTTTAAACCCACTACTGGTGTAATAAAAAAAAGCCTTAACCAGGTCTGACTACAGCCACTCAATTTATAAGCACTATGTGTGTCCTTCACTGAAGTCCTGCTAAAAGCAAGCATTGGCAAAGCCATCAGTTTTGGCAGGTATATAAGTAGTAGGCATTTGCCAGGCACTGCTATTAGATGCCTGGGACTAGCACCATTTTGCACCTGCTGCCATCAATGGCCAGATAATACCACTACGGCAGTGCCTGGCAAGAGCCTTTCCCAATCCTACGCATACGTCCAAACTGTTGGCATTGCCAATGCTTGATGGAGGACTGAGGGGATAGATGTGTCTAAACATTTCACACCTAACAATATGTGCTGGCTGTATTGTTCTGCATGCAAAGCAGCGTGGTGAAAAAGGATACACACTGATTGCTGTGCAGCATTTTTTTGCTTCTCAGTTCCTGATCGTGTTGCGTGGGAACCGGCTGGCTTCCTTGTTCCCTGGGAGCCGGTGTGCTCCGAGGCGCAGATTCATGACAGGCTATGATAAAGAAAGCATAATAATGTTATTATGTGGTATTTTGGGGCAGCCAGTCTAGCTATTTCTAACTGTGACATGGCATTTTGTACTAGGTATCTATGATAGAAAACAAGCATGATAATTTATTACATGTGTGATGAATCTGATGATGTCATCACTCCTTTCCCAGAGGTAGCCTTGTGTGGCCAGGGCATGGCAGCTGCTACCTGATCCTGACCCTGGTAGTGGCTATTCGAGAGAGGATCACATGAGGGGAGGCGACTCTCAGGTTGGGGAGCGGGACATTATCAGATGAGACATGGGATCCCCCTTTCCCTTTTAGGGATATCCCCACCATTCATCAGGCCTTGACGGCATATTGTGATAATCCCTTCAACAACCCGCAAAGCCTGCTGCCAGAATCCTTCAATATTCTGTAGCCAACCTAATACCAAATACTGACACGAGGAAGAGGGCAACCAGAATGAAGATTGCTTGACTGAAGCAAAGCGAGCAGACTAGCAGTTGGAGAAATCCGATTGGCTCTGGACAGCTCCTTTCCTCAGAGCGGGAGTTCAAAGATGGAACAGCTGAGCAACGCAGAAAGATCCCACCAGCTAGCCACTGTCAGGTGGACAGGCGAACAAAGAAACGCGGGAGAACCGTGGAGAAGATTTCCCAGCTTGGGCTGGGAATCCAGAAGGCAGCGAGCGAGGCAGAGAAGTGACATGGAGAACGGGGGAGGCAGTGTCTGGACCGGAGAAGCATCCTCACCAGCTGAAGGGACGCCAAAGCAGGACGGAAGGCAAGCGAGAAGCTTTGCAAAAGCAAGGGAAGCCGGACCGAAGCATAGACCGTCACCAGCCACAGAGCCGCACCACCCAAAGCGGAGAGAGAGAGAGCGAAACCAGAGGGGGTCCTAAGCGGGGTCGGAGAAGCCAAGGTAGCTGTCCTAAAGCGGGTGAGCCCACAGTGGAAGATCGGAGCCCCTGGAGGGAGCTGGAGAGGACATTTTCTAATTTTAACGTGAGGCAAATTCCCTACAGCTCACATCACAAACTAGAGTTGATCCGCACCCATAAAGAGTTGTTATTTTACAAAAGCCCTGCCAGGAGAGCATACCGGGTGTTGTGCGAACCTGGGACCTGCACCCAAGTTGTGGTACTTTGAAAATGAGAATCCCAAGGAAGATTCATGCCCTTGGAATTTTGAATTGCATTGAAAGTGGGAAAGACCTGGGGAAGGGAGTCATTTCCCATGGAATGTATTGCATCACCAAGAGGAGGGGGGTTATCCTCCTGGGCTACAGAGAACTTGGTTATTCTTTTGGACTGCCCCCTTCGATTTAGCATCCCACTTAATCCACGGTGTATGTACAAGGAGAATTGTAAGCCATACAATGCACAATGTGGCTAGGTGGACTAAAAGCAAGATATTGGGCCTCATTCCGAGTATGGCGTTAAGGGATAGCGGCCACCGGTAACGAGACCGGTGGCGGTGATCCCTTACCGCCATACTCTGAGTTCCCTTTGCGCCCTCGCCCTTAACGCCTGCTTTGAGCAGGTGTTAAAGTCGAGGGCGCAAAGGGGCCTCCAAGCCAATAACGCTGACCGTAATGAACGGTCACCGTTATTTGCATCTTCCCCATTCCCATTGAGCCCTATGGGGGCTCATTTGGGAATGGGGAAGAGCCTTGGTGAATGGGGAATTACCGCCCCGCCAAACCTGGAATGGGGCGGTAATTCCGCCATCCACCAAGGCGCTGCCGGTCCGGATACGGCGTCAACCAAGGCGTTAATAGCGCCATTGGTTAGCGCCATACTCGGAATGAGGCCCATTGTTTTAAATGAAAGGACTGAAAGTTATCTATTTTTGAGCACTGGAGTTGGAGGTTACTACCTAAAAAGTTTCCTAGAGGGGTGCACAGTCTAGCTAGGGACTACTCCACATTTAGAGTAATTTAGGTTTGTAGAATAAGCGGTTAAGAAAGCGTAGAAAAATGAGCAGAGTAGCAGAATAATTTAGATAACACAAAAGCAAGGATTACATATTCTTTCCTATGTCATATATTTCAATATTACAAATTCTTTCTTATTCAGTGCTGGAAATGGAAATTATGAACTGTGGGAACCCACCATCCACGGGCGGCGTGAGGAGGAGGGGCGGGGCAGTTAGGAGCAAGCATGGGGTTGTAAGTTAAGGTGAGGGGGAAATCACAAGAATTTTCTCAACACCATCCATCAATAAGCATTTATATTCAGGAGATTACTTAATACATTATTAAAGAGAGGTTGAGTTTCCTGTAATGTTGCAAGCAAATTAAAATAGGTGCTCCTCTTTCAAATGAACAAAGTTATTCTTGAATATTTTCTGCAGTGTACAATCTTGAAAGGAACATTCACAAGTGTCTTAACTGGTAGTTTCCGGTGGTCTACTAGTTAAGCCACTCCAGTTTCACCCTGCTGATCCAAGTTCGAATCCCGGTCTAGGGAACAAAAGCAGATCGGTTATGTTAATGTTAATGGACACAAATAGTTTTCTCCTGAGAACCGGGGAGACATTTTTTGCCGGTTCTTGGATCTGGGGAAATCTGGCCCAATGATCAGCACTGTTTTTATTTAAGAAAAGAAGCTTACATCCTCTTAGCTTCAAGCAGAGGCAACCAGGTAAAGAACACACAGTTGTCAGAGGTTTGAGGGAAAAAGCAGGAGGGCTAGTAACTGACATGAAGAGTAACCATGTGTGAGTGGATTCAGGGTTCAGCGTGAGTCAAACAGACTGAGTGAAGGACTCTTCACTTCCTGGGGCCAGATTACAGAAACATTGCACCGGTGAAAGTGTACAATTGCACATTAATGAAAACATTGAGGCTATATTAGAAATCCTTTGCACAATAAAGCGTGCTATTTTCCATGGTAAAAGCACTAGAGAAAAAATTGCTGTAGTGTAAAAAACATACACATTCAATGCATTTTTGCACCAGGGCAAGGTTTGCTGTAGTGCTAATACCATTCTGTATTAGCACAGGGCAAACTAAGTGCATGGGCAGGACAACTGGTATTTGCCACATAATTTGTTATGAAGATACCGGCCAGTTTCTTTCTCCTTATTTCAGGCCAATATATCCACCAAAGTTCACATTAGATCGCCTGCAACATGAGGGGCCACCAGAGCCTCCAGAGTCGGGGGAGGACTGGCAACTTTTGGCCTGGGGCAAGTATAATTCTTTGTAAAAACAACAGATGTCCACAATATCTTTGGAACTCTCCCGTCCCCTGCACACCCAATGTATTGTGAAAACTATCAATACTTATGTCAGTGGTAACAATTTACTTTCGAGAAATGTTTGAAAAAAACTGTTTAAGACATAGATTATGTAGAAAAAAATGATGATGACCATCAATTCAATTTCTCAATAAATCATAAGTAACAAATTTAAATTTCAATTCATTAACCAATCAACAACTGTGATTTTCCAATTTCAACATTGCCTGTGTAGCATATAAATACCCATTTCAAATCACACTCAGTTTTGGCGCAATAGTCTTTGTGGGCAAAACATATGTAAATCACACATTCCTCAGTTCTATAGAGAATTGCCTAAGTCATATATTATACATAGACAAGTGTTAACATATATTTCTGACGCGTTTCGGGGTTGGTTTTGTCCCCTTCTTCAAGAGATGTTTGCCCTCTTCAAAATATTTTCTTCTTTCACCTAGAATATATAATACAATATTCCAATCTATAATTTAAATATATTCTGTCATGTTGCTTTATTTAAATAATAATCACCTGGATGCCCGGTGTGGTAGTCTCCTAACTTCATGTATCCTACAGTTTTGCGGTCTTTTCAATGTCAACCAAAGAGGTTCTAAGGATCACCCAGTTAATGAGCAACCTGTTAAAACCAAAATAGAAAAATAAAATAGGGAATAAATCCTGAGCTATGGACTAGAGTTAAAGCATAGTTAAATGGGATTTAGAGCAATCCGATATACCTGGCGTATCTAATCTTGAGATCCCACGTCATCAGCATGGAGTTTGGAATGCTGTGAAGCACTCCCGTAGTGTGGAGTAATCTAGATCCAGTAGGAATCCAAGTTGTATCTGTAGAAAACACATATGCATATGTGTTTAGAATTTCTTCCCCATGCGGTTCTATTGAAATTCAAGATTTCCTATATAACCACTCTATGCAGTGACTAGAGAGGTAGGGAATAGCTAATGTTAACAGAAGCTGAGTATTCATTTTCTAAATCTAAATAATTTGATGTCTCTAGGTGACTATAATATAGCACATGGAATCGATGTAATAACTTCATTAATCATTCTTACCTGACTCAGGAGCAGGGGCTTCCGGAGTTGGTGCTGCCTTTCGCACTGCTCGTCTTGACTAGCGTTCCAAAATGGATGTTTATTTATGTTATGACGTCATCACGTGCGTATGTGATGACATCACTGTGTTTACAGCGTCAACGTGTGACGCCAGTATCGTCATAACGACACGAGTAAATGTAGTCTACTCTTGAGGATAAACGTCTGGTAACTAATAGAATCCGCTTTGAAGTTTTAAAGTGGTAATAAACTCAGCATGGTTCAATTGAAAAATAGAGCGTGAACGCATTCACTTACTTCTTACATTAATGTATGTGGATGCTGATCCACATGGGGGGATGTGGATTTATGTCCGTGTGCCACCCGGCATCTTATATATAGGGCATCCATGTGTTTATCATTCAAACAAATAGAACATGCTCACATTCTATATTACATTTTTGCTAGTTATAAGATAGACTAAAGGTTGAAGTCTCAATCGATGGCCTGTGGGTCGATATTGTGTATGTTTCTGAGGCTTCATGGGGATCAAGTGCCTGTGGTTTTTGTTTAAGGTTATTAATAGACTATTCTTATCAGGAATCTTCTAATGACCTATAGGAATGCAGCTAAACTGTATTCTTCATTCATCCCATGAGGTGTTAGACTGTTCAACTTTTCAATCCAAAAGATTTCCCTCTGGTTTATACGTCTAGAGTGGTTCCCACCTCTTTGTGCTTTCTTGACAATCTCCAGAATAACCACCTTTAATTGAGCAATATTGTGTCTTTTTAATGCAAAGTGTCTTGCTACTGGTGAGTTAACGCTATTTGTTCTTATGTTGCTTTTGTGCTCGTTCCAGCGTTCCTTGGCTTTTCTTTGTGTTTGTCCGACGTAGTAGATGCCACACGGGCAACTCAACCCATAAATGATTGATTTGGTGTCACAAGTTGCAAAGTCTTGTAAGGGGATTTTATGTCCACACTGGGACATATTAGAAAATTATTGCACCATGACAAGTGTAGTTTGTCATGGTATAACCACCTGGGCAAACATTTCCCTAGTACAAAAAAGATAGTACATTAGGCCACACCTAGGAAGTCCCAGAGGGAGGTTGTGTAGATACTGAGGTTGCCTGAACTAGCCAGCAGGGCTGATCAATCGGTGTGCAATAACATGGGGAGTGGGAGCCCCCTTGCTTTCCACTAGATGAGAGAAAGGGGGAGGCCCTTAGAGACTCTTTCAAGCAGATTATTACAAACCCGGGAAGTGGCTTTTGGGGTTGGACTGTTATTGAGGCCATCTGAGACAAATACAACCCAAATGGCCCACACTCATTCCCCACTCCATCTTAGACGTCTCTGGCTCTTTGGGACACCTTTGTCATAAATGATTCCTCGCTCCGTGACTGTGCTTCCCCATTTGTCCCCACCGCCATATTCCGGCCACCATGTTGCCCGTCTCTATACTCCCGGGGGCCATCCTGCCCTTTCTGTCTCGCCCAACAGCCCACCTCCAGTCCCTTGGTCGCCAGCACCTGCCTCGGGGACTTGCCAGCGCCACGCAACGTCGCAGTAACCCAGGCCAGCAGGGCCATACTCAGCTAGTCCTGGGAAACAATAGCTTTATAGCCCTCACCGGCGGGCTACACTGGCTATTAATGGCCCTGCTCCCTCTTAAATAGGGCTTCTGAGCCATTACTAGCTGGTGAAGCCCGCAGCAACGAAGAAATAATGGAGGCTGTTTGGAGACAGTCTATGGGTCTCAGGCAGTCCCACATCAGCAGTCACATTGACCAAAGACCAAGTGGGCAAACGACACGGTCTCCAATTGATTCTACTTATTTAGTGCTATTATAGAGCGCTAACCTCCATGTTGCAGAAACAGGAATCTGTCCAAAGGGGATGCATCTATTGTAATTGGTTACTTATAACGCGCTTACTACCCGTTAAAGCGGCCAAACTTTGGAACTCCCTGCCTCCTTCTCTAAGAGTAGACCAGTCCTATCAGAATTTCAGAACTAATACTATCTTGTGTTTAAAATACACTGACCACTAATCTGCACGACTGTGTAACCGAAATGCAACTTGTAATACCTCCCTGCTAACCCCAGGGCGGTAACTTCATTTCTGTGTACAATGCCTGTAATATCAGTAAATATCTGTATCTCCTGCTTTGTAAAGTAATGCATTTCATTGTATGATTCACTGTAACTAAGCTTTGCATATTCTTTTATCTGTTGCGCCCTGATACCCTTGGGTCTGGTGCGCATTACAAATAATCAAACAAACAAATCCAGAGGTTTCTAAGCGCGGACCCAGGGATCGAACCTGTGTTGCTCCGTGTTGTCTTGTTTCCAAGGTGAGCACGTTGCCCCTGAGCTATCCTCCCGAGAAGGGAATGGTACAGTGGACAGGAGGGGCGCAATTCTTAAGCACAACCTAGTGACATGTAGGGAAAGGATGGTAAGCGTTGTTGCTGAATCTTTTTGCCACATGCCGTGAGAGGCAGGCTGTGGTGAGTGGCGAGCTTATTTTAGGTGCCTGACCTGTGGGGAAAGTAAGTAGAGTTCCTGCGGCCAAGTCTAGCGCTGTGAAGCACAGGGATATTAAGTCGTGGTTGTAGTCAATACAGAAGAGATGAGTATTAAATGCTTTCCTAAATTTTGGGGAAGCAGATTCACTTCTCAGGCGAAGGGGGTAAAGGGTTGCAACACTACACTTTATTGTCCTTCCGTTATGACTCCTATTATTGACCTCTGACCTTTCTACTGGATTGTTGATTGCTATTTTTCTGTATAACTGTATTCTCCTGTATATAATGTATACTATGTACCATGTAACCGTTACCTTTATCAGCGCCGAAATACCCTTGGGTCAGGTGTGCTATATAAATAAAATAAAAACAAACAAACAGAGGGAAGAGCCCGCTGTGGGATGGGACCGACCACCAAACTTCATGTAGCTCAGCGTGCAGATGCATGGCAGGTGAAGCGATAGATGGTTGGTGTGGATGGAAGATTTTAGTGAAGTACCCGGTGACCGACCATGGACGGCCCTGTGGACGAGACACAAGAGAACGGATCCACACAAATGAAAAAACGCACAGTGGATGAGATTTTTCATTTGTGTTAATTTCAGAAATAAGCAGGTTACCTTATTCTCAAAAGTGGCCTGCACATTTTAGGAGGGCGGAGGGCTGGACAGCAGAAAAAAAGATGCACTGGCAATGCACTTGTATAAATGAGTGTCAAGCGCGGTCCTGAGAGGTCCTGAGAATAATTTATTATGTGGTCCAAGGAGCCACATAGTAGCTGATAACGCGTTTCATAGAGACAGACCGTTAAACAGTCTGTGAAATTCAATAAAAAAGAAAAGAAGAATTTCTATCCCTGTTGATGGGGTAGAAATGCAAACCAGACAGCAGCAATTTATACGGCTGCTGTCAGACTTAAAAGAAATTGCGCGTTAGGGTCAGGAAAGACCCTGTCGTGCAATGCACATACCCCTGCACCTGGTGCAAACGGGCTGAGTAGGATGTTTTTCTTTTCTGCACATTTTAAAGCATACTTGGTTTTCGAATATGGCATGCGCTTTAAAATGCAGAGAAACGCCCCGTTCTTTGCACAAAGCTATGATGCACGCATTCAAATGTTCCTTGAGCATAAGGGGCTTTCTTTTTGGTGCAAGCAATGAGAGGCACACAATCTGTCCTCTCAGACCATGGTAAGGGCACCGGTGCCAGTAATCCCTTACCACCCTATTCCGAGGTCCCTTAGCGTGTCCCTTCCTCAACGCCTGGTTTTGCCAGGCGTTATGGATGGGACCTGTTAAGGGACTTCAGAGCTAATAACGGTACCGCAAATTGCGGTACCGTTATTAGCTCCATCTCCATTCCCATCCCTATGGGGGCTCGAATGGGAATGGGGAATGGTTCCCGGAATGGGGACTTACCGGGTCCTCCAAGGTTGGAATGATCCGGTAAGTCCCTATTTCGGGATCCCGGACCCGGAATGCGGTAAGGGGGTAGCCATGGTGCTAATAACACCATGGCTACCTCCTACCGCGTAATGAGGCCCCATGTGTAATGCTAACGCTGTGGTGCAGTACCATGTGGCGCTTAGAAAGCATCTTCGTCAGGAGCTTGGTCTAGATGCTACTGAAATAGTCCTCCATCTGGGATAGAAAGCAGAAGTGTGCCACCTTTCTCTTGAAAGCATGTACCCAGATTTTACATCGACAGGGCCCACTTATGAACATGAAATTCTCCCTATTATATTTTTCATAACCAACAGGGTTACCTAACAATGGGTTCATTAAAAGCTTGCCGGTAAACGCGGCGTATCGTTTCCACTGCCCGATATCTGGTATTACTGGGATATTATGGGTGGCAGAGTGATAGTAAGTTCCCATTCCCATGGAGTCCGGAACCCCCGAATCACTGTCACCACTGTTAACTGTGCCGGTGTTTCAGTGAATTCAGTACAGTTGGGACCTAAACACCGCCTCTACCGGCAGACTCTGAGTATGTTACTGTCACCTTATTTCTGTTCCGGTATACTCGAAATGACCCCCAATATTCTCTATAGATTGTTGTTAGTTATATGTGTCTATAAGAAAGTTGTACATTAATTACGTTACTATAAATGTTTCATTAAAAATCATAGGCGGTTATATAGCTCTTCCTGCCGGATTTTGCTTGTTTCCAAGCACTATCAGAATAGCTCTTATTTTAAGTGGTACTACATTATCAACTTTGGAAGAAGGGAGGCTGGGTCAGCACAGCTCGGATTCAAACATGCGACATGCCGAATGGTCCCATGAGGCGGGCGCTCAACATGTGAGCTACCTTCACTCCCTCCCAGGTGCATTGCCCAGGTGGTGAAGTTATTCCGAGATGCAATTAATTGTATTTATAAATGGCTGTTCTGTACTTTTCACTGGCAGTCTAAATAAAGATTTTCGTTGCTCATTATGCAGGATGAGGGACCGGAAAGTTACCGGGGGGCCTTTGTCATGCGCTCATGTGACGAGCTGGAGACCAAAGACACATGTCCACATCGCAACCGTCTTGCTTAGGCAGCTAGACTGCAATATTGTCTGCCCAGGGAAGTCCACGCAGGGCCTGTTGGGGAACTGGCAAGGCCTTGTACAGCAAAAGACAATGGCGGCTGACCAGGGACGTCATTTAGGGGTCGCCAGGGGCCGCAACTGCGACCCCGACGTCTCCCTTGCTACCCCCAAATAAAATTGAAAAAACAAATGTTTTTTTAGGCTCATCTGCTGTGCACAGCAGCATGTGGCTCTTTGTTTCTGGAGTGGCTGGTTTTCTGATAGCTATGGCCGGTAAGATAGCTCAGTGGGTTGAGCGCTGACTACTGCAATGTGTGTGTGATCTGCAGGTCCGACTCTTGGCAAAGTCAACTCAGCCTTTCCTCCTGCTGAGGTTGATAAATGAGTACCAACACAGGTTTGTTGATATTGTATGTATATTTGTTCCATATGAAGTGCCTAAGGGTAAATGCTATATAATAACACATCATTATCGCTTGGCCTTGGACGTCTGCTTGCATTCACAGTTATTTGGTAATATGGTCCTATAAGCACTGATATTAATGATACATATGGTGATCCATTCTTGTATGCAATGTATATCACTTTACAGTGATACCGTAACCATATTTTTCATCGTGTACTTAGAAACAATGCTATGTGATGCCACTTCCCGTTTTGTCAAGGGGTGAAAGGTCGTGCTCCATCGCTTCTTGTGATGTCACTTCGGGGTGGGGTCAGATTACATCACTTCATGTGATGTCATCAGAAGTCAAGGGTCATGTGATGGCACTTCCGTTACCCCAGGCATTTTGGTGAAATGACGTCCATGGGCGGCTCCCTAATTTGCATATGTATTGACATCGCCATAAAGGAAAGTAGGGAAAAAGACATTGTAAACAGTGTATTAATATTCTTTAGTGTTATTATGGTATTTATTGAGTGCGGACCTCGCTTTACAGAGGTAACAACACAACAAATATACGGCAGGGTGGAATACAGAGGCGCATAGAGGAGCGGTAAAGCTATGGAGGAGAGGGGTGGGCGGCATCTAGCGAGTCAGGTGGTGCAAAGGGTGATTTGATGGCTTAGATCTTGAGAAGGAGACTTTATGAAGCGGTGGGTCTTGAGTTCTTTTGTGAATTGTAGGAGTGTGGGGGCGAGTCTGATGCTGACGGGGAGGAGGTTCCATAGTCTTGGGGCGTAGGCAGAGAAGGCTTATTTTCTAGTCCTTTCCTTTTTGCACCTGGGGATATCAAGTCTGCACGTGGCCTGGCTTCTGGTGGGGCGCTGTCCACTGGAGCTGCTGTCTTTCTCTGCAAGGTAGCTGGGTAACAAGAGGGCGACTGACGGCCTTATAGATGATGCCAGGGTCGGATTGGCCCCTCAGCCTTTCGGCCCGTAGCCGGGCTGAAATCGTCCCTGGGGTGTTGGGTCTGGTTTCTGGCCATGCCTGGGCCGGTTTGGAAGAAAAAAAAAAACAATAACTTCTTTCAATTATAATTTTTTTTTTCTTCAAAAATCCTTTCATCCTTCTTAGGTCGATAAATGAGTACCAACACAGGTTGGGTGATATTGTATGCATATTTGTTCTATAAAAAAAAGAGCTTAAGCGTAAGTGCTATACAATAACATATTATCATTTGGCCTTGGACGTCTGCTTGGATTCACGGTAATTTAGTGTAGTTAGGAACAATGCTATTTGATTCCACTTTGTGTTTTGTCAAGGGGTGAAAGGTCGTGTTTCATCGCTTCCCGGAATGTCACTAGGGGTGGGGTCAAATGACATCACTTCCGGTGATGTCATCAGACGCCAAGGCTCGTGAGGCGATGGGTGGGCCACTTTTCTTTGGGTGACCGGGCCTATTTCTTGCCGCAGACCTACCCTGGATGATGCAGCAAGACTTGAAGGTGATTTGTGCATGCAGTGGGAGCCAGTGAAGGACGATGAAGGCCGGGGTGTATCTGCGTAGACCCTTGATGAGGTGTGCGTCGCATGTAGGACACTTCTCAGGGGCCAAGGGAGGACGACCGGTTGCCTTCAAGGAGTACATTGCCCCATCCAGGTGGGATACTAGTGCTTGAACGGTGGATCTAAAGGTGTCGGGAGGGAGTAAGGGCTTGTCGTTTTGCAGGATGGAGAGCTGATACCAAGCTGTCTGTGTTTTTAGCTATGTGTGTCATGAAGGAGAGGTGTTTTTTCGAAGTGGGACCCGAGTGACATCAATCTTTGATTCTCTAATGCATTGTAGGGGTCTACATTAGAAGAATTGTATAAGAAGAAACTAATAACTTTGTGACATGCATATGAATGGTCACTAACAATTAATAGAGCAATGTTAAGTGTCCTGCAACCTTTGGATCTACATATATTTATGAGTACAACTGCCATCAGTCCCAGCTGCTATAGTCAATGGTGAGGGATCATGGGAGCTGTAGCCCAAAACATCTGAAGGCACGAAGCTTGCAGATTGCAGACACCCGCTTCTCGAAAAGTGTATACTAAAAACTGAATAACTTCTATGGACTCATCATTTTGGCAGATATGGTACAGTAAGAGAAAATTATTTGCCCAAGGTTGCACACCTTAATGAAGTGGAGGAGCTGGGACTTGAGTCCAGTGAACAATTTAGGCTCTGGACAAACCATATACCTTCTCAGTGCTGGTTGTTAAAATATCAAAATAAGCCAACCTAATGGATACATACATTATTAAAGGAGTATGTTAAGCAAAACGAGTATGACTGTAGCTTCTGAATGGGAGTATTGCAATAACAATTCCAAGTAATGGAAGCCTAATTACTTTCATCTTGGATCTACCACTTACTGTCAAACCTCAAACCTGCAGCTTGTAATTTGCACGATATAAAGAAGAATCAAAGTTCCTAAAACAAAAATCTTTTATTGTGCATGTCAAACAGACCAGAGTGAATAAATTAGGCAGTTTAAAAAGACAGTAAGGTTTTTCTTGCCAATCCATGTAAGTATCTTGAGTGAGGATGCAGATTGTGGTTGTCAGTTTGCGGAACTGTGTGGGGGATTTCAGTTTCAAAAACCCCACTCTATCCCATCAGTCCTCATCTCCCAAATATATACCCTAAATAAAGGAGACGTGATGCTATTCACCACTGGTAAAGAGCTGCTCTTTCCAATGTGCAGAAGTGTTAAGGTATTTGCAGGTCCAATTTACATCTCTGCAGGTGAGTGGGGGCTGCGAGTCCTTCAGGAGAGGGCGGCCCTAGGCGACCTCACCAACTGTCCATCTTCCTGCCAGCCCTGTGGCCACATAAGGGCCGCGTGGCAGCTCTTGTCATGGCGGGGAAGGGACACCCGGCAGCAGAAGACGAGCTGTGAGTTCCGCTTGGGCACTGGCCAATGGCTGCCCACCTACACCGTGCAAGGCCACACCCCCTATGAACGAACAAAGCCCACTAAACCTGGTCACTGCTGAAGTGTTCTTGTGGGTGGGGCCAGGCTGATATGCAAATGAATATTTCTCCTGTGGTATGAAATAAAAAAACCCTGACCGCACCGTGAGTGGGCACCAATCCATACAATAGGTAATTTGCCCTTGTGTGGTCTCAGCAGAATAAAAATTCGACCATTTTTTCGACCATTTGACTCTCGATCAAATGGCATTCGATCATTTGGTTTTCAACCAAATGACTGGTAACCGGTTTGGTCATGTGCCAAGGCGGGGTTACCGCCAAGTAAGTTCAGTACATGATTAGAAATTAAATGAGCAACTACTTAATATCTTGCCGCTGTCTTCATTGATTGGCATACATAATTAAATGCATAATATCATTGAACGTGTTATGGATTCAACACTGGCGGCAAAGGGTTTTCGTTCCTGTACTCACGCTGTTGCAGTGAGCGACTCGCTGTCTCCTCCACAACTGCGCTCGTCGGGCGCATGCAAAGCGCCCTGCCCCAGCGGAACAGCAGCACCGCATGTATTGAGGAGCCTGCCAGTGTCGCGGGCATTGGGCGGCCATCTTCCTGCTTCTAATTTTCAACCTCGTCGCGGTTGTGGTGCATGCGCAGAGGGCAGTGAGAAACGTCCCCAACATTTTGAAACTTGATACTTCACATCTACATCTCACCTACCCAGACCGCTGGAGCAACGTCACACCACGGTGGGCGGCTGCCAGCTCTCCAGCTCACATCTTGCCTGTATTATTAATATACCTATCATGGTGGCTCAACAACGTGTGGACAAAAGAAGGTGAGAGCTACTAGCAGTTATTTCAAACTCATGCCACCATGTCTGAAGAGGAGGGTGCCAGCAGCTCCAAAGCTCAGTCCACTTTGTCCGCCTCCACAGATCTGTGCAACAGGGAGGAGAGAAGCCATGAATCCTTGCAATTACAGGCGGTCCCACCTTTTCATATACCTGACGCTAGCGTGTCGGGCACCACGCTGGAACAGGTGGCCCGAAAGCTCAACATTTATATTGATGCTACTAAAGTTCAAGAGGAGCGCCGTATAAGAGGGGTGCTAATGCATTCTCTAAAACCAGTAGTAAGAGACATTGTATTTGAAATGCCTGAAAGTACCACATACACGGTTCAAGGTATCGTTGACTCATTGAACAACTACTTTGCTCCGCTAAGAAATGTTGACTACGAAAGACATATTTTTCACACATCCACACAAGAAACAAGTTTGTCATGAGACTACGCAAAACGGTCTAATATTGTGACTTTGAACACTATTCGACAGAGGAAGCATTAAAATCACAGGTCGTTGCTGGCTGTGAGACAGCTTGATTTCATAACAAAAATACTGCAAAAGACCAGATCACTAGAGAAAATATTGATGCTTGTAAGAGCTGACATGGCACTCTCGATACACACTGAGTCTCTGGATAACATTAAAATCACTCGATCACCAACCCCAGCACCCGTCTGTCAAATGTGGTCGTCGGAGAAGCCCATCAATAAAGAGCAATGCAAATGTTATCGATCTGGATATCATTTTCCTCATGTAGGTCCTTGACGGCCATTGGACATTTCTGTGATGAATACGGAGGTGAAAACCACTTCAAATTGGTATGCAAGCAAAAAATATATATTCAACGGGTGGCCAACTGCATGGAGCCAAGCAGGAACACTGAAGGTTCCCAATCCAAAAATTGGAGATCCCCACTAACAGACGGAAACGTGCATCAAGTAGACGTCAAGAGTCCCCTTGCAGTATCAGGCAGAAGCAGGACAGAAGGGAAGAAAACCGCAGTGCTCCGTGCCTGAGGATGCAAGAAGGAGGTCGACACGCCAAAAAGTCAGATATGCAGAGGCTGCGCCAAGATACCACAATGACTCTGATTCATCCTGGTCCAGCGGCGATCACAATCAAGGGTACGTCCATGCACTTGGAAATAAAATGGCCACTGAATACAGCCCGACATTATTACTGCAAGTAAATGGCAATGCTTGAGAATTCTTAATTGATGCAGGAGCTACCGTCAATGTGGTTAATGAGGACACTTATTGAGGGCTCAGAAATAATGGATACTACAACCTGCTGACATCGACATCTATTCCTATGGTGCTGACACACCATTAGAGTGCAAGGGCATGTTGAAGGCCACATGCTTCTACAAGGACAAAACAGCAAAATTAACCATATACATGGTAAAAGGTGAAGTACAAAGAGGCAGTATTTTTAGCTTCAAGTCAGCCATGCAAATGGGCCTGGTTCACATAATGTACCAGATTATGACAGTTTATACCACTGGCCCCAAGGACATGATAGTTAAAATGTACCACACACTGTTCACAGGCCTGGGAAGAATCAAGGAAAAACAGATTAAATTGCACATCAATCCGGGCATCAAACCCGTTGCACAGCATTATCGAGGGATTCTGCTAAACATCCAAAAACAAGTGGAAGATGAAATTCAATTGCTCCTCAATCAAGATATTATTGAACATGCGACAGGACCCACACCATGGGTATCACCTATTGTCCCAGTAGTAAAGAAAGAAAATGGAGGAAGTATTCACATTTGTGTAGACATGAGGGCTTAAAATATGGCCATTAAGAGAGACACCTTTCTCCTAGGATGACAGACATGATGCCACTGCTACACGGGTCAAAAGTCTTTTCCAAATTAGATCTAATCAAAGGGTACCATCAACTTGAACTGCATCATGAATCTCAATATATTACCACATTTAATACACATCTGGAGTTATTTTGATACAAGAGGCTCAGTATTGGAGTCAAATCTTCAGCTGAGATTTTTCAAAATGAGATACATCAAGTGATCAAGCATATAGCACAATGTCTAAATTACAGTGATGACATCCTGGTCTTTGGGGCAACGCAGGAGGCGCTTTTTGAGACAATGTGTCGAGTATGAGTGGCACTGGAGGACACCAAATTAATATTAAACGTGGAGAAATTAGATTTTAGCAAGTCAACACTAAAATATTTCAGTCACATATTCTCAGAGGATGGTCTTCAACCTGACCCAGACAAAGAACAAGCTCTCATGGATATCTGCCATACAATCTTTTTTAGGCATGGCCAGTTATTGCACGAGATGTTAATGGTATGGTATGGTAATGTTTATTTGTAAAGCGCCTATACAAAAGGCAAGTGTTTCAAAGTGCTCAAGGAGGGAGGGAACAAGGGGAAAAACAACAGTCATTCAGATCCGTTGAATTTCTGAACAGGTACAGTAAGTGCTTATAATACAATTAACAGTGTAGATAACGGCAAATAGGTCTGACGAGGATTCTGCAGTTGGAGACACGACCAGGCAAGGAGGGGAGACAGGGAAGATAGATAGACGATCTTCAAGGCATGGTACATTCAGATTGTGCAAGATATATACACGATTTTGCATCTGTGAGCACGCCTTTACGTCTTCTTACTGAAAAAGGGAAAAATGTGCATGCTCCAGGGAGTGTGAGGAAGCGTTCCAAGAAATAAAATCCTGCATTTTGTCTGCTTCCTGCATGGCATATTATGACCCAGAACTGGAGACGGAGTTAACCATTGATGCAAGCCCTGTGGGCCTAGGTGCAATTCTGGTTCAATTGAAGCAGGGCTCCACGCTGTATTGTAGCGTATGCGAGCCGCAACCTGTCGGCCACTGAATGTGCTTTTTCCCAACAGGAAAAATAAAGCCTGGCAATAGTCTGGGCATGTGAACACTATCACTGATTTTCTCTATGGCTGAATATGCACCATCATTACTGTCATGGGCCACAATAATAAACATAGTATTCCAGTGCTGGGAAGGGCTCAGGAACCAATGACGATCAGCATCAAGAAGATGCAAGCCACAAAAAACAAAATACTTTTGTACAAAAGGCTGTTGTGTCCTTTCTGCAGGAGAAACAACTCAAGGACCACATCTCCCGAGCACCCCTGGGCCAAGAACTACATGTTGAAGCCCACGTCAGGCGGGGCGCGCGCGCATGCGCACACGTTCAACAAGAGCACGGGGCTTGTGCTCAGGACAGCAACCAGAGAGGACGTGTTCTCCAGAGCTCCGAGCAAGGGGAAGCTCACGAGGGGCCACGTCCCAAGCAACCTCCATCCGGGCTCCTCAAGCCATACAGATAAGTACCGCAGACAATCAGCAGCGTAAGCCAAGCTCGGGGAAGGCGCGCAGCGCAGTGCAGAACACTAGAGAGTCAGAGAACTCCACCAGCAACGGCAGTCAGGGGCACACGCAGGGAGGCTCCGCCCAACCTCCTCATGTTCCCCCCTGCTCCAGCAAAGCTAAGTCTTGAATATTAACGCCATAAGTGCCTGCAATTGAACTACGCGCAACTATTGAAAAAACATGCAGCGCATAGTTGGGCATGTTTAACCCACTAACAACCGTTTAGATTAAGCCACGAGTTGTTGCTGCGCAGAAACCTTTGGGGCAACACAATTTTTGGGCAATAGCGGATGCGGAGCCACGCGCGGCAGTCATCCGCTCGTAAAGGGAAAAACCCTGCATAACTTTTGAGCAATGAAAGACGCGGAGCCACGCGCGGCTGCAATCCGCTCGTAAAGGGGCATATTAACAGCTGCATGTACTAAACCAATGAGCACTGAAGGGTGCATGAACTTCAAGTGCAAGAGTGAGTGAATGTCAGCATTCAGTGTGTGATTTAACACGCAGATTGTAATTCCCACTCTCTTTTCAGCATAACATTGCTCCGGATTCTGGACCTGAGAGTGCGCAGGCAGGAGGCCAGCACTCACCCCTTGAGATAAGTCCCTTTCTGGTTATAAGCCTTGTTGTGGGGGTTGGGGGGGAAATGTGCATGTTGTGAAAATCTATGTCTATGAATACCAGTTATTGCTTGTGTTATCTAATGTCCCCTTCCCTGACCACCTCCCCTCTCCCAGCCCTCTTTCCGGTTACCCTAACTACTGAACCTATCCAACCATCGAGATCCTAACCCTCTTTCCCCGCCCGGGTCAAGGAAGCTTGTGTAAGTCTAACTTGCAGGCGCCAAGACCCTGGAGAGGTAGGTTGGTTCGTGCCACTCCTGAGCCTGGAAGCTGAAGCCGTGACAGAAGCACAAGCCCAAGTGTCACCGGCTCCCGAGTGGTACGACCCAACCAGTCATGGAGGAACTCACCAAGGTCCTGCAGAATCTGCAGGCTGAGCTTGCTGCCACTAGACAAGATTACGCGGTGTTGGCCACTCAGGTGCGCAGTCTATCTGCCCAAACCTCCCCCCTTCCTGGTGGTGCAGCGACACCTACTCCGGTCCAGGTACATGTAACTCCCGAACACATGGTTCCCTTGGCTCCCCCGGAAAGGTATGGGGGGGATCCTCAGAAATATCAGACCTTCCTCACACAATGTAAACTTCATTTCTTGACCAAACCTGCAGTGTTTCGATCAACCCAAGCTAGAACAGCTTTTGCCATTTCGTATTTGACAGGGGACGCAGCGGCTTGGGCAAATCCATTAATACAAAGGGATGATGCAGTTTTGTATGACTGGGAAGACTTCCAGAATGAGTTCGGAAGGATATTTGATCGTAGGGCGGCTACAATGTGCAAAGATCGGGAGTTGCTAACCTTGCGTCAAGGGAATAAAGCATTGATGACATACGTCACCCAGTTTAACCGCCTGGTCGCTGAGGCAGAATGGCCTCGAGAAAAACAAATCTTCCTTTTTTATCAGGGACTGAGAGAAGAGCTTAAAGATCTCATAGCTCAAGTTGATCCCCAGCCGCTCGATTGCCCAGCAATGATCGATTTAGCTTTGCGATTGGATCACCGACAGGCCGAGCGCCGGGGAGACAGGAAACGTGGGGACTCAAGACCGATAGCACGGTTAGATCAGTTCCGTGGGCCACGCCCTACGGGCCCGTCTGAAAAGACGTCTGGAGATTAACCCATGCAAATAGGCTCGACCAGAGGTCCTCTTACTAAAGAGGAAAAAGAGCGCTGACGTAAGGAGGGGCTCTGTATGTATTGTGGCTCAGCAGGACATTTTGTAAAAGTGTTCCACCAAACCCAAGGCACAGGTAAACGTATTGGCTCGACAGTAGTAGGGGTGATACGGTCGAGCCAAGTGGCAGAAGATGCCCCAGCAGTTAAGTTTGCTAATTTTGCTCCACATATAACCTTGACAGGTACCCTAGGTTTTCTCGATCAGAGGGTCTCCGTGGCTTTGCTGTTGGACTCAGGGGCCACGGGCAACTTTATTGACATAGCATATGCGCGTAAACTAGGAGTACCCTTAAGTCAAAAGACCTCCCCAGAGGCGGTACGAGCAGTTGACGGTACTGCATTAAGTTCTGGACTTATTACACAGTGTACTCAAACGCTGTCGTTATGCTGCCAACAATGTCATATAGAAAATATTCAGTTTGATCTAATTGCAGCCCCTCAGTTTGGGATCATTCTAGGTTTACCCTGGTTGATTAAACACGATCCACAGGTGCGATGGTCTTAGGGGGAAGTCTCTCTGACCTCTCCATATTGCTTGGAGCATTGTATTGTCTCAGAGAAGGTCGACAAGTCTGTTCAAAGCTCTGAAATAAGTGTTTGTGCCACAGTCGTCGAGGAACCTGATCTGAGTTCTTTGCCTCCAGAATACCTCGAGTACAGGGATGTATTTAGCAAGCAAGCAGCTGAAACTCTGCCACCTCACAGGCCATTTGCCTGCCGAATTGATTTCGAGCCAGGGGCGGTTTTGCCTTGTAGTAGGGTTTACGCCCTCACAGAAGCAGAAACCATCCATTTAAAGAACTATATAGACACTAATTTAAGGAATGGATTTATTAGGCCATCTAATTCACCGGTCTCGTCTCCACTCTTCTTCATACCTAAGAAGACCGGAGACTTGAGAACGTGTATAGATTATCGCGGGGTAAATCGCATAACCATCAAGAACCGATACCCTTTACCTCTGATACCGGTTCTATTAGACCAAGTCCGCAAGGCTAAGGTTTATACCAAGCTGGATCTCCGAGGAGCATATCACCTGGTGCGGGTAAGAACCGGTGATGAATGGAAAACGGCCTTTAGAACCAAATTCGGGCTCTATGAGTACCAAGTGATGCCGTTTGGTTTGTGCAACGCTCCCGCAGCTTTCCAGCACTTCTTAGACGAGGTTTTGCAAGGGTATTTGGACGTGTTCGCGGTGGTCTATATAGACGACATCTTGATATATTCTAATAACATGGAAGAACACATAAAACATGTAAGGGCAGTACTCCAACGGCTTCGAGAACATCGTTGGTTCGCAAAAATAGAGAAATGCTAATTCCATTGTACTACAGTAGAATTTCTGGGATATTTTTTGACACCCTCTGGTGTTCAAATGGACCAGCGAAAAGTACAAGCTGTCCTAGATTTGCCGGCTCCGACCACTGTGAAGGAAGTACAGACATTCCTGGGATTTGCGAATTTCTATCGCAGGTTTATAAAAAACTTCTCGGAGTTGGTCACCCCCATTACAACCTTGCTAAAAAAGGGGAAGACATTTCAGTGGGATGAGGCTGCAGAACGAGGATTTCAAAAACTAAAGCATGCCTTCACTTTGGCCCCAGTTCTAAGGCACCCGGATCTGGCATTGCCTTTCGTGGTTGAGACTGATGCCTCCAGTTACGCTTTGGGAGCCGTCTTATCTCAACGGGATGGATCAACAGGGTTATTACACCCAGTTGCATACTACTCTCGGAAAATGCTTCCGGCTGAAATAAATTACACCATAGCAGACCGAGAATTATTGGCCGTGAAGGCAGCTTTCGAGGAGTGGCGCAATTATCTTCTGGGCTCTCACCATACCATAACAGTGATCACTGATCATAGAAATCTACAGTTCATCAAAACTGCAAAAACCCTCAGTCCCCGACAGTTGCGTTTGGCGCTTTATTTTGCGGATTTTGACTTCCTCATAACGTATCGTCCAGGATCAGACAATGGAAAAGCTGACCTGTTGTCACGATACCCTGAAAATGAGATAAGAAACAACAAAGAAATACGTCCAATAATTCCCGCAGCTCGAATTGTCGGGTTAGTAGGTCGGCCCAATATCTTTGAGGACGTACTCCACGCCATGTCTACTCAGGAATTGAATGAGTGGTGTTCTCGAGGTTCCCAACACACCTTAGTGAAGGGTCTCCCGTATTATGCCTCTGCCTTGTACTTACCAACAACGACCCTCAGGGAAGAGGTTATGAGTTGGTGTCATGACGCTCCCAATGCAGGACATCCAGGTATAGCTAAAACACAACAAAATGTGGCACGTCATTACTGGTGGCCTACCTTACACCGGGACGTTCGACTCTATGTAACCAAGTGTAGCACTTGCAGTAGACAAAAGGCCAGTCATCAGAAACCTGCCGGCTTTTTACAACCACTGCCTTCTCCACCGACTCCTTGGCATACGATTACCATGGATCTGATTGTGGATCTACCACCCATTCGAAAATACACTTCGATTCTAGAGGTGGTTGATTCATTAACCAAAATGGGTCATTTTATCCCTTGTCGGGGTGTCCCCACTGCCGGAGAATTGGCAGAATTATTTCTGCACAACATAGTACGACTCCACGGTTTACCTACGCGAGTCATTACAGATCGTGGGCCGCAATTCTCCTCACGCTTTTGGCGAGCCTTTTGCCAACTAATTGGCATGGAGGTGAGTTTGTCTTCAGGGTACCATCCAGAAACAGATGGACATACAGAGAAAGTAAATCAGGGACTTGAACAGTACCTCCGCTGTTACACCACCACCTCTAAATCATTATGGGTGGAATATGTCTGGTTGGCTGAAATTGCCTACAATAATTCAGTACACTGCTCCACAGGGTACACGCCATACTATGGAGTCTACGGCTACCATCCCAGGGTCTTGGCCACCGTTGCAAATGTACCCCAGGAAAATTTACCCACGCTGTTAGGGTTGCATTCACATGCGCGCTAGGTTTGGACAAACATACAACAAAACCTAAATAAAGCCAAGCAAACTTATAAGGCCTATGCAGACAAAAAAAGACGTGATAGCCCCCAGTATAAACCAGAAGATCGAGTTTGGCTCTCCACGCACCACATTCGAATGACAGGGCCCCGTAAATTACAGCCCCGATTCATTGGACCATTTACCATAACCGCTGTGATCAATCCGGTGGCAGTAAGACTCAGGTTACCCAGCCAAATGAAGATCCACCCAACCTTTCATGTATCATTGCTTAAGCCCGCCTTACCTACTATCCGTACTACAAAACCACCACCCATTATGGTACAAGGACACCCGGAGTATGAAGGGCGGGCTATCTTGAACTCGCAACACCGGAAAGATGGGCTATGTTACCTCATTGACTGGGTTGGGTACGGCCCGGAGGATCGATCTTAGGAATCTGCTAGGGATGTTCATGCACCACGACTGGTCAAGGCATTCCATCGTAACCATCCAAGTAAACCTAAGCCCAGATCCTCCTGTGTGGGGGGGAGTACTGTCATGGGCCACAATAATAAACATAGTATTCCAGTGCTGGGAAGGGCTCAGGAACCAATGACGATCAGCATCAAGAAGATGCAAGCCACAAAAAACAAAATACTTTTGTACAAAAGGCTGTTGTGTCCTTTCTGCAGGAGAAACAGCTCAAGGACCACATCTCCCAAGCACCCCTGGGCCAAGAACTACATGTTGAAGCCCACGTCGGGCGGGGCACGCGCGAGCATGCGCACGCGTTCAACAAGAGCACGGGGCTTGTGCTCAGGACAGCAACCAGAGAGGACGTGTTCTCCGGAGCTCCGAGCAAGGGGAAGCTCACGAGGGGCCACGCCCCAAGCAACCTCCATCCGGGCCCCTCAAGCCATACAGATAAGTACCGCAGACAATCAGCAGCGTAAGCCGAGCTAGGGGAAGGCGCGCAGCGCAGTGCAGAACACTAGAGAGTCAGAGAACTCCACCAGCAACGGCGGTCAGGGGCACGCGCAGGGGGGCTCCGCCCAACCTCCTCATGTTCCGCCCCTGCTCCAGCAAAGCTAAGTCTTGAATATTAACGCCATAAGTGCCTGCAATTGAACTATGCGCAACTATAGAAAAAACACGCAGCGCATAGTTGGGCATGTTTAGATTAAGCCACGAGTTGTTGCTGTGCAGAAACCTTTGGGGCAACGCAATTTTTGGGCAATAGCGGACGCGGAGCCACGCGCGGCAGTCATCCGCTCGTAAAGGGAAAAACCCTGCATAACTTTTGAGCAATGAAAGACGCGGAGCCACGCGCGGCTGCAATCCGCTCGTAAAGGGGCATATTAACAGCTGCATGTACTAAACGAATGAGCACTGAAGGGTGCATGAACTTCAAGTGCAAGAGTGAGTGAATGTCAGCATTCAGTGTGTGATGTAACACGCAGATGGTAATTCCCACTCTCTTTTCAGCATAACATTGCTCCGGATTCTGGACCTGAGAGTGCGCAGGCAGGAGGCCAGCACTCACCCCTTGAGATAAGTCCCTTTCTGGTTATAAGCCTTGTTGTGGGGGCTGGGGGGGAAATATGCATGTTGTGAAAATCTATGCCTATGAATACCAGTTATTGCTTGTGTTATCCAATGTCCCCTTCCCTGACCACCTCCCCTCTCCCAGCCCTCTTTCCGGTTACTCTAACGACTGAACCTATACAACCATCGAGATCCTAACCCTCTTTCCCCGCCCGGGTCGCGGAAGCTTGTGTAAGTCTAACTTGCAGGCGCCAAGACCCTGGAGGGGTAGGTTGGTTCGTGCCACTCCTGAGCCTGGAAGCTGAAGCCGTGACAATTACAGATCACCAGGCACTTAAGACCATTTACGGCAAACCAAATGCCAAGATTCCTCCCCGCATCGCGCGCTGGGGGTTACAACCACAAGGGTCCTCCTTTGACGTCATTCACTTACCCAGGAAAGACAATAATCTGGCTGATTTCCTATCCCGGTATCCCCCTGCCCACAAAGGAAGAAACTCAATCAGCCAAGGCAGATCAATACATTTATTGTATCGTAAGCAGCACCCTACCCAAATCACTAACCAGCCCTGAAATTCTCAAGGGTGCACACCAGGACTCAATGTTAATGCGAGTCAAGGACACGGTTTCATCAGGGAGGTGGCTTGAATCACATAAAGGCAAAGAGACTCTGTCAGAGGGGGAACAGAAGTTGCAACACATTTCTCCTACTGAAACAGCAGGTACTGTCCATTACTCCACAAGGGCTGTTACTGAAGGACAATTGAATTGTTATTCCTGAGGCACTCCAGGACAGGGGGATCAATTGGCACACACAAGTCATCCAGGGGTCGTTTCTACCAAGCGACAACTCCAAACAAAGGTATGGTTCCCTCAAATGGACACCAAAATACAGAAGACGGTAGAGAATTGCGTTACATGTAAGGCAGTAGCACCACGCACATTCCCAGAACCGCTGAAGATGACAACCATGTCATTAAAAGTGTGGGACAAAACAGCGGTTGACGTGTTTGGGCCTTCAGCAAACGGGGAAATATGTACTGGTCATCATGGATGAAATGTCTCGGTTTCCCAATGTACACTTAATTCACTCAACAGCGGCCCATGCTGTCATCCCAGCGCTCGACAAGACATTTGCAGATTCTGATATTCCGACAACAGTAAAATCTGACAATGGGCCGCCTTCCAGTGGACAGGATTTCACAATGTTTGCAGAACATCTAGGTTTCCAACATCGGAAGGTCACACCCTTGTGGTCTCCGGCTAATGGTACTGTTGAACGATTCATGGCATATCTGAAACGCACGCTCCAAGTGTGCACCATCACAAAAGGATCATTCATGAAAGCCATTTGTACTTTATTGAGGGACTATTTATTTATTTATTTGATACGCATATAGGGGAAACCTTTACATATACAACATATAGAAACATACAATCATAAATACACCATTTCGAATTCCATATTATAAATTTAAAAACAAGCTAATGCAAAATTTAGACTGTAACTTAATATTATTACTCAAGGAGAAACTCACTTTTATAAGGATAAAATCACATCACATTATCCACCATCTTCATAATTTCAACACACTTCCGGTACAATATGACAAGATAAAATATCAAATTGATATCACAGCCTTTGAAAAGCTCAGTTCATATCGCAGAGCGGTCCTCTATGTTACTGGTATTATTATATGCTTTCAGATGTTTCCATCGCAGTGCTGTTAGACTTTCACATTCAAGTTATAAATGTTCCAAGGTCTCTATGCAGTCAACCCCGCACAACCTACAATAGCGTCTATTACAATGTATCCCCATCCGGGCACCCTGGGTCATTAAGGCAATGCTCACATTAAATCTCAGCATTAAATATTGTTTAGCTATTGCACTGCTAGCAAATGCCATATATAGCGGGCTTAATGTCTCTACTTTTAATATAATCACAAAAACAGTGTGATTTTTACCTTAGAGCAAATTTGTTAAATCCTGTTGCTTACTGCGCTCTAAGATTTTTTGTTTGAGACTATTCTTTTTTATACAAACTGCTCCATCCAACTTCACACCACAACATCCTGCATGCCAATTCACCCAGGTGCTAATCATCTTACGCAGGGTGCCCAGTGTATGGTAGGTGCCAAGATCACAAAAGGCATCTACAAGTGCGCTAATCATCGTGCCCGTTTCTAACTTTATCACAAAATAGAATGGTTTTCCTGATTGCGTCATATGTAATTCCAGGAATCTCAAACTCCAGGTACAATAGTGCAACTGATAGTGTCGGTGGTAGGCCCAATAGCTTACGAAGTACAGTTGCTTCATAACTTCTCAGAACAGATGAGTAATTTCCACCCCATATTTCGATGCCATAAAATATGATTGCACGAACTTTGCTGTGGTAAAGCAACAGCACTACCTCAAATGACATACCTCTCTGGCTACTTAAAAAGAGGTGTATCACAATGACTGCTTGATTACATTTACCCTTAGTCCCATTCCAATGTGTGTCCCATTTCAGTTTACTCTGAAGATGAATACCCAGATACTTATATGTGTCAACATTCTCCTGCTTCACACTATCCAGAGTACACCGATAGATTCTAGCCTTGTTGACGGTTGGAGTGAATACCATGGTCTTACTCTTTTCAATATTTATCTCCAGCCCGTTGTTGCACGCATAAATTCCCAAGGCTTCGACCATGTTTTGGAGACCCTTTGGTGTGTGGTCAACCAACACCAAGTCATCAGCATATGCTAACCAACTTGCGAGGTGACGTCCTACTTTAACAGTGCATAATGCCAGATTGATGAATTCAAGACCCAGATCAGCTAAATACAGATTAAAGAGGGTGGCTGCAACCACACTCCCTTGCTTAACTCCACAGCTAGTAGCGAATGGGGCGGTTAGGCTGCCCTCACCCTCTAACCTGATCCTCACGGAAGTATCTGAGTAGAGAAGCATTATCATCTTCCAGAGACCCAGCGGTATATTCCACGCCACAAGCTTTTTCTAAAGTCGACCTCTAAGGACCGAATCAAATGCGGCCGAGAAGTCTATGAATGCTGCAGCTGCATAGACATTTGCATTCCTTCGTTCCCAAGCATATTCTATTGAAGATAAAAGTATCAACAAGTTGTAAGCCGTGTTTGAGTGTTTAATAAAAGCCATCTGGTTTGGCAGAAGAATCTTATTTACCGTATTCCAGTCATTGAGTTCAATCAGCAGAACCTTGGTGAACACTTTAGAGGGGACATCCAGCATCGCCAGCATACGGTAATTAGCTGCCAAGTTCCACTGTCCTTTTTTGTGCACTGGAAAAATGTGTCTTTCCCTCCAAGTCGATGGTATAACACCAGAAATACCGATGTGAGAAAACAACAAATACAGACTAAGAACCCAGAGGTCTGGATTTGATTCAAGCACAGCATTACAAATACTGTCTGGCCCAGAAGCACTAGATTTATTTAAGTGCTTGATAATATTAGCAATACCAAGTGGTGTAGATTGACATATCCATATTTCTTCTATTAATGGATCAGTGGTGCCGTCACTCACATCTAATCCCAGGGGTTTAGCAATATGCATTTCCCAATCTAACTCATTCACACCAATGGTCAATAGCCCACGTGATTGTGTACCACGCATCAATTGCCAAAACCGAGTGGTATCTTTCTCTAGTGCAAGGCGGGCAATCTCATTCCAAGTATTCATATTGCATGTTTTTTTATGCACGGTCAACCATTTACGGCATTGATCTTTGACCAATCTAATGTAATTACCAACCTCACTGCAGGATAAGGGCCTAATCGGATGAAAGACAGCATTACCAATACATTTGCTATGTTCACACTTAGCAGCTGCTATTTCTGGGTCTTATACAATTCGCGAATGCAGCTTCCTGATGCTTCTTTCTGTTATATTTTTGTATTTGCGCTTCTCCATAGAGGCTTCTTTAATCAATGTCACCATCTTTACGAAGGCCGAGACAATATCTTCCCTATCTCCTCCAGAGTTGGAATCTTCATATCTTAAATTAAATGTAGGAACTAGCAAGTGTGAGAGTTTTTAAACTTTTTCAATCTTTTGATCATTCCACCGAATTCCATTGCCCTGTATATTGTAGCTATTAGTGTTTGTTGATCCCAATTTAATACATTTGTAAAAAAGGGAACACAATGGGAAATGATCACTTTCGCTACGTGGAATGATAGCCATATCTCTTATTAGGTGCAGACCAATCTCATTCACAATTATGTAATCGAGGGTTGCAGCTGAATTTCTATTTACACGAATATCATCAGAGCAATTTCCATTCAACCTTATAATAGAGTACTCTTCCATTAATGTTACCCATTTATTACCTCATCGCCTAGCGGCACATAAGGGAATAACAGGTTTAGAGGCACAATCAACACATTGGTCTAGTTCATCCATTTCAATCAGTGCATTAAAGTCTCCTACTAATACTATAGGTACTAATCGGCTATACTTACTCAACACATTACTCACAGCTGCAACATTCACCTTTGTTGCAATATTATTCGAGGGGTCGTACATGTTAATTAAAACCAATCGATTTGGCCTAGGGACAAATCAGCTACTAAGACAGTTGTCGTGGGATTCTGTATTTCGTCAGTTTTCCAAGGTGAGGCAGCCGTTATCAACAGCCCACCCTTGGGTCTACCTTTAGGCGCTTTAAGCGCAGTTTTAGAGATGGTAGTGCGTTCATCGAAATCTACTTGATCACACAACCAAGTCTCCAGAAGCGCGATGATTGAGTAATTACCTAGGAACGATATTACCCTCCACCACTAAAGATATGGGCGAATCCTCTTGTATTCCATGACATTATTAATTGAATGTCATCAAGACATTTACATACAATGAGTTTCGAAGATGGCCGGAAGCCATTGCCAGTAACCGCTTTCAGCTTCGCTGCTGGCTGGATTCGGAGGATGAGCCTGCCGTTTACCAAGAGACGATGGTATTTTGCTAATTCGACAGTCAGACGAAGTAATTTTATCTAATGTGACACCTTCTGTTTACCTTGATGTTTGTGGCATGATTTATCTGCATTAGTCTTATCTTTATATCTACCAGATTCTGTTTTCTTGGCAGGGATAGCCACAGGTATTTTTGTGGCATTAAGCTCATCTATTTCACATGATGCTTGTGTCTTGCTCGAAGGAATTTGAGCAATATCACTTGTATAGCCCATTTTAAATCTAGCCTCTTGATGAGACATTACATAGTTTAATAATGACGCTGTCTTAAAGCATATATTGGCAATATTAGTTGCGCTATGATCTACCTGGTCAACTAATAATATGTCATCAGACAATATTACGCATAATGGTACTACATTATGAAAGAGATTTGAGAACTGCGGGTCGATTCAAGGGGGGGGCATATCTACCTGACTGTATAGCTAGAAGCTGAAATACCGTTAGCAAATTCTCGACTTTAGACAATCTGTTATCTTTTTTTTGATTGATCATGGTGTTTATAACTGGTCTATTCAAAGGCGGCCGTAGCTCGGGAAGATTTTGCTGATCAGAACAACAGTCAATTTTAGAGTTTCTAGTCATATTATTTACAGGCTAGAAGTAACATTATCCTCCGGAACTACACAGTTACAGTTACTAGGCTTTGTATTTAATACAACATGTAGTTTCGCTTTTCGATCACCTATATCGTTAGTTGGTATTACAGGCGATGCAAACGTCGTAGTATTCGTTTTCTGCCTACCCAGCGGTCGTTTTGCATACATCACCGCCTGTGATACTAATTTATTTTTCCTTTTTACCTTGATGTTACTTTTTAAGCATTGCGTATTGCTCTTCTTAGTTATGCTTGTTTTTGCTGTAAAGCGGTGAGGAATCGATTGAGCATTAACAGGTAGACAGAACGCAAAAGTTTCAGTATTGGTCGATTGATCATGCACCGTTTTCATTCCCCTGTTAATGCTTTTATGCAGCAAAAGGGATTGCAAGTCAATCTTGTTAGCAAGCTTATCACATCTATCTATTAACATTATTAATAAGCGCTCAAAGGCTTGAAACATTTCGTCTGATGTCATGCTGTCAGTGCTCAATAGGCTATCTTTCCTATCTATTCTAGTACTAGGGCTATGGTTATTTAACAACGTACTAGATACAGCACACGCATGTGATAGATATTTTACAGGGCCATTATTTTCTATATGTGGCGTAAAAGCCACATTTCTCATTACATCTGATGTACGGTCGTTTGACCCTCCTATATTATCTATAGTGCCCTGGTTACAGATATCTTACGCATGATCACTTTGTACCTCGGATTTAATTAGGCCGGGAGAGGGATCATCAGGTGCACTTAATAAGGGTAAGGTGTTTTCTAACAACGGGCCAAGAAACTCCACCTCCATATCATCTCTGCTCGCGTTGAGATCGATTTGCTGAGCAGGAGAAGCTAGTAATTTCATATTGTTAGGAGAAGAAGTGTCTATGTGGACATCAAATGTATGTTTGGAGTCAAGAGTGGCAACTGGTGGTACCTCCATATCATAATTGTCCTCATGAATAGAGGGAGAATCACCTTCACATAGATCTATTAGTGTTTGAGCATGATCATGGATCACGCGTTCTCAGATCGACTTGAGAACTCAGGTTTGTATGTCCATCCTGGGCAGGAAACTATGGGCCTCATTACAAGGTGGGCGGTAAGGGATTACCGGCACCGGTAAGGGCACCAGTGCCGGTAATCCCTTACCACCCTACTACGAGTTCCCTTTACGGGTCCTCCCTTAACGCCTGATTTTACCAGGTGTTAAGGACGGGACCCGCAAAGGGACTTTGGAGCTAATAACGGTACCGCAATTTGCGGTACCGTTATTAGCGCCTTCCCCATTCCCATTGAGCCCTATGGGGGCTCAATGGGAATGGGGAAGGGCCCTGGTGAATGGGGAATTACCGCTCCCGCCAACCTTGGAATGGGGCGGTAATAACTCCATTCACCAGGGCGGAGTCGGTAAGGATTTGGAGGCAGCCATGGCACTAATAGCGCCATGGTTACCTCCAAACTCGTAATGAGGCCCTATATATCAGACCTGATTTCAATTGTGGTCCGGTTTACATCTCCACTAGCATTAACAGGTGCAATTAGATTATTCACTAATTTAGAGCCGAGGCACCTGAGTGATACTTGAAGCTCATTAGTCACCACCAAAGCAGCCTGTTCTGCTGCGACCGGGTTCGGGGGCCCAACTTTAGAATAATAGTTGGTCATCTTCCGGGTAGTCATTTGATTAGCAGGTTGTGATATAATTTGGGGCGGACATACACGGCGGCCTGTTTCACTTTAATCTCTTTTCCATGAGATATATTGGCATGCGTGTCACTCTCAAGGCTAGTTTGTTTCTCCATATGTTATGTGACCTGTTTATAGCGGTGCGAGTAACCACTGTGATGCTGGAAATGCATCGCAGGGACAGGGCCTCCGTATCCTTGTCCTTTACTGCTTTTTATCGTGTGTTCTGTCGTGTTTTCCGTGCAGGAGTTCATGTGGGACTCCTGGCGGTGCAGCTCTCTCTTTTGGTTTGGTGAACAGACCCATGGTATACCCTTATGGCACCCATGGGTGGGGGTACAAACCTGTGCCCCTAGTGTATGTTTTTGGGCACCTGTGTGTGGCCCACAGAGCAGGGTACGGGCTGGTGGCAGCTCCGTGCTGAATTGACTGGTGCCCTGAGTGTCCTCCATTTTGGGATGCCCAGGCCCTGTCATTGGAATCGGTAGATTCCCGATGGAGACAAAATGGCCCCCATGGCCTCTTGCCTTCCATCGCCTGTTACCTTGATCTTCCTTAAGTCCCGGGAAGCCCTGACTCTGACCCTTCCCCCTGACTGGCTGTTGGGTGGAAGTTCCTTATATGGTAGTGTGGGGAAGTGCTGACCAGACTAGCTGGAGCCTTCCCAACGACCGTATGTTGTGGGTACGCCTGTGGGTGGGACCTGGGTGAATGGAGTGTGTGACGAATACGCATTCTATGTTGTGGGTGTCTAGTATCTGGTGGTTGACACAATGACTGAGACAGCCCAGCCCGAAACCGGTATGAATGCAGTGTAGAATGTTCAATGGCTGGGTACTTGTCCCAATACACATAACTTGTTATGAGTGTCTGGAGAGAAGTGAATGGCCTGAATGCACCATGTGCCTGATTGGCTGCCTCCCTGCATGAATGCCCGTAGTCGTAATTGGATGCTTGAGTATGGGCCAGCGGAAGGAATGGGAGATCAACAGTATATCTGGGGACCTCTCACTGCTAGGAATCGTGTTCAGAAGCTGAAGTCCACTACGGCGAGTAACTGGAGTAACTGAAGCTTGACCTTGAAGCCCTGCTGGATGAGAAGAATTGCTGTTGCTCTCCTTCACAATCTAAAGCTGCTGTGTCTCCAAGGACTGACCCAGAGAGGACCTGGTAAGGCGCCCTCTTCCCAAGCTACGAGGGACCATCGTGCACCAGCAGATCATTGCCAAAGCTCCCTGGTAGGCAGACTTTCGACAGGCTGCCGAACCGAGACGGGGACCACCGCGGAATCACAAAGAGAAGCGCCCGGACTATTGTCCGCCACTGTCGACGACTGCCGTCGCTGACTGGAGCCGCTGTGCTCCCGTTTGCCTAAGAACTTTCATTGATCCAAGGACGCTCTCGTCCGCATCGTCGCTGCTGTATCCTGCTGGAGAAAGCCTGACCATCGACGCGCCGAGGAGCATCTGCCGGTGGGTTTCCCGCCACCCAAAGACCACAGAGATGCCGACGACTCAACGCCCTTGCTGGGCCACAGTTCTTCAAACTCTTTGCGGTCCAGAACTATCGACACTGAGGTGCCCCGCACGCCTCTTCCTTGCAGGACATTTATGCTTCCCCCGTCAACGAGCACCGCTAGGAAAGAGGCTGCCACTTCACCGTCGTAGCTCAACCTGTTCTCCGTCGGACGTTCGATGACCCATGACTCCTGCCTTAAAGGGAGGGCACTCAAGAAGGGCCGTCAATTCCCCGACGAGGAACACTACAACGCCAGGTACTTTGGGGTTGCAGAACTATTTGGAAGTCTAGTGTGAACAATATATGGACTGGGCTTGTATCTTTATTCTACAGGTTGCCCAGGTGGGGGGATCTCCACACAGAGCTGTGTTTAACGGTAGTGACTAGTATTAGGCCAATTGTTCAACCATCTTGCTTTTCTTCCTCTTTCTACTGCTGGTTTCCTCTTTATTGATCTGTGTGACATTTTGACCGTATAGTTGATGCACTTTAATGAGATCTAATAATCATTGTGGTACCACTTTAGAACTGTATATATTTACCATTGTTGATTTCCTGAGAACAAAGTGAGTTATCGTGATAGTGTATATAACCTTGAATATTAATTATATAAAGACTGTGTTTTAACCGATACAGTGTGAGGACATTCCTTTGTGAGTGCTTGGGGACTACACTGTACTTAAGAACCAGCCCGCATCACCTCCTGAGAAGCTAGGCCTTGATTGCTCGGCCACGATACCAATAAAAGAGAATCTTGGCTGGGGTCCTCTGTGCCTCTCCTCTACCATATAGAGAGCGGAAGTACAGACACCGTCCTCCGGTCCTTTACAACCGCCCACTCGAATCACAAATTAAAATACGCGTGTCCCCAAATAGTAAAATTACAAGTAGTACAATTTAGCATGAATAACACGACACAACCACACCTCCAGTCGTATGGTTGACTGCCTAATCACACGTACTACTATGCACATTTGGAGCACTATTTCCCATAATTAAAAGGCCAATAAAGGCTCCTATATTTACGGATAAAATATCCGGTTAAGATAGTGTATATTTATCTATTCAGACAAGATCTGGATAATGTCGCGTTATGGTACCAGTTGTAACAATAACCACAACAAAGCACTAGCAGCCTTTATACCTTTAGACCTCAGACCTTTGTTTAATGTAAGCGTCAAGAATAAAATTTCTCTAGGCAAGTGGTGCGATCAGCATCATGTCTATACACAACGAGCTACACCAGATACCACACTCCAACTGTACAACTGCTGTACAACTGCTGATTTGGTAAGAACTATTCCACTAAATATGTGAGTACAACTCCCGGCTCAGCTCAACAGTTTCACAACCCGCATTCAAACGGTAAGAGCTCAGGCACGAGACAGTCTGCCAGGGACCACGGCCACTAGTAGTCGCTGGTTACCTTACGTATCTCACGTGTAACAGCCCAATGAGGCCAAAGAGCTGCAGCACACACACAGTATAACACAATTCAGCACTAACTTACATCAATTTGACATCACAGTTCACCGCTCCCACTCCCAGCGTCCAGCTAACAGGCAACAGGCATTTCTGATAAACTTCCGCAGTGCGCACGCGCTAGTGCGCGCACATGCCAAATAAGTAGGAAGTCGTGTTTGGAGGGGGCAGAGCCTAAAATAAAAATAAAAATAGCACGTATTGAGCTCTATAATGCCTGTTGTGTCGTAATATAAAGAGTATAGTTCTTAAAGTCTCTGAAGCTTTCTGCAGCTCGTACCACAATCAGCTGGTTATCCATGACAAGGAGCGAGTGAAGCGGTGTGCAGGCAGCGTTCTCTTCAGGCAACAGGCACTTCAGGTGCACATCCGCAGTGACTATCGAAAAACTCTGCCTAGCTCAATGGGAGTGTGTCCTTCAGAACTGATGTTCGGCAGGGTGATAAAAAAACACACGTCTGTAGGCTCTGAGATCTGTGTCTGTCCCAAATGCAGAATCAAGAGCTCGAAGCAAGGACACAGAAACCAAGGCAAAAATTAAGAGCTATGCCGAGAGAAGGAGAAGGACCAGGGCACCGGAATTGTACGTAGGGGATTTGGTCATAGTGTGTCAACAGCAAGGATCAAAAGAAGTCCCTGCTTTTAACCCTGAGCCTCTGACCGTGACCACCATCAAGGCATCCATGGTGTTGGCTAAGAGTTATGTGGTAACATCACCAGAAACTCTTCTTTCTTCAAAAGGTTAGGAAGCAAAGCTTCTGGAAGCAAAGAGTATGCCACCACAGTGAGCTCACCAGAAAGCTGCTCTGACTTCATGGACGGTGACATAGACACTGATGACAATGGCAGTGAAATCGAAGAAAGCATTCTGGTGACTCAGAGCCTGTCAAAGAGCGCTGTTCGAAGACCCACAAGATGGATTGAAGAGATGAGGTAATTTGGGCATGTGTCATTGTAAGTGGGGAGTAGATGTAATGTCCTCTTTTTATGTTTGGCGTGGCTTCCACCTCGTCCCCTTTCCATGTTGTTTAACTGGTGAAGGCACTCAGTTTGGTCACGTGGCAAGGCGGGGTTACCGTCTAGTAAGTTCAGTTCATGATTAGAGATCAAATCGTGCCTCTGTCTTAATTGCTTGGCGTACTTTAACGTGTTATAGATTTAACAGGTGGGCGGATCTGATCCATCACGGCCATTTTGAATCCCTCCAACTCCGGTCCTGAGAACAGCAGCCATGCCAGGTTTTCAATATAATAAACTCCAATATACAGTCAACGTAATCAAGCTTATTTCCGGCAGTCATCCTGAAAACGTGAATTGAGCTCTCGAGGAGCTGACGCTGAAAACGCCTTATTATTCCAGGCATAGGACCAATCTGGCAAAGCTGCAACGTCAATATCGAGCATGTGGCATTTATTTATTTATTTTTACATTTGTAGCAGCGCGTGAAATCGAGCGCTAGTTGCGAGTAACAAGACATTAGGGGGAAGAGAAAAGCATTAGCAGGAGGAAGATAAGTGAGTCCGACAGAGGTTAATTGAACAGGTGAGTCTTTAGTTTTCTTCTAAACAATGGATAGGGGCAGAGAGGGAGATTATTCCACAGTGTGACTGTGGCCAGGGGGAAACTCGAGCCTACCGCTCTTTTTTGGTTGAACCTACGGATGATGAGGCTGTGGCTGTGTTGGGAGCCTAGGGGCCTCGACTGTCTGTGTCTAGAAAGCCTCTGGGTGAGGTCGGGTGGCGCATTGTTCGAAAGACAGCGGCGAGTGAGGGAAAGAATTTTTAATTTGATCCTTTCCCTGGCGGGCAACCAATTCACAGCCCTTCTGGCATCCGGGATGTGGTCGCGCTTTTGGAGATCCAGTGCGGCACGAAGAGCGTGATTCTGAATTACTTATTTATTTATTTCTATTTTATTGTGCATTTGTAAGGCGCTTGTACATCAAGTACATTGTGTTTCAAATCGCCCACAGGGCAACGGGGAGGGAACATGGGAGTGAAAGGCAAATACAACAATGAAAGAGAGAGGCGGTCCTACTAGGCCTTGTGAGTATTCAGAGCGTACAAGTGCAGAGAAGTCTGTTCAGGTTTTTTTTTCCGAGGTGCCGTAAAGCAGTGCATTACAGTAATGCAATTTGGATCCAACATCGGCACGTGCGATGGTGACATCTGACTGATACCACCCCAGCCCTACCGGATTTTTTCAAAAAAACTCATTTCCATAGGGCTCAATTCGCCTCTGAACAAAGCTGTTGCCCAGCTCTCAGAAACGGAGTCCAGGGTTGTTTATCAGCTTCTGGGATCCAGGCTCAAGGTGCTACTGATGCCAAGCAGATGCCAGGGCTAATCGGATGCACAGCTTCCTGCAGCAGGAGGGGAAAGTCCAGAGTTGTTTTCACTGCTGACACCCTCTGATCAGGATGCAAAGGCCTGCAATGGGGAGAGCAGGTTAGTGAGTAGGTGTGGGGGAGCCGTGCTTAGCCAGCACAGTCCCACACCCGGGGGCACAGATGCAACCTGGGAGGTGGCAAACACACGTTGGCCCTACAAGCTTCCTGGATTCCAAAGAGATGCCCCTGAGGTGGGCTACGTGCTTTTATAGGGGATGGGCTGATGAAGAAAAGTGCATTATTAAATCGATAACTTATTACTACAAAGTTATCAATAACTTATAGGTAAGGTATGCGCGTAGGAAGGTACACAGGAGACATCCACCGGCCTCCTCTCACACAGGCTGCTTCACTACAAATGACCTTCATGGAGCTTACAGGGGCGCTCACACCGCAACATTCCACAGGCATTCTCTCAGGCAAGCATTCATGCAGGACCAAAGCAGGGAACACAAGACACAACAGTATGCCGCAATTCTCTGGTGGGTTACTTGGGGGTGTGGGGTGATGCATGAAGGTACCTTAAAATGTGTCACGTCCAGATGGCCAGCTCAACAGTTAAGCGCTGGTCTCTGCTAACTTTCTATCCTGCACCCGGGCCAATGTAACCTTTCATCTTCCCAGGTTGATTAATCAAGCACAAAAAAATAGGGTAACTAAAACGCCTGTTACTGCAGTGCTTAGAAGTGAAAGGAATGCTGCACGAAGCACTTTATATAAAGGAAGTAGGTTTAAAAGATACTGTAAGACCATCTACACACCACACAGCACTCTTTCGCTTGGTGACAGAATGACTGCCCAAGGTACTGCAGAGGGTGAGGTGCGTTATCAAGGCATAGTGGCCCTGAGTCTGGGATCCAGGAGACAGAGCGGTCTCCGTGCATCCTACGGATCAGGAAGGACCTGAGGGCCTACTCTTCAAAGAACATCTTGCCAGTCACTCATGGCACCCCCCAGCCCACTTCTAGCCCTTAGGACCTCCCTCTACCCATCGTGTGAACCCACAATACATCTGCACACTTCCTGTAACCTCCTGTGTGCCTTTGCTACACCTGCACTCTTCCTGTAACCTGCACTCTTCCTGTGTCCTGCACTCTTCCTGTATCATGCACTCTTCCTCTACTCTTCCTGTATCCTGCACTCTTCCTGTACTCCTCCTGTATCCTGCAATCTTCCTGTATCCTGCACTCTTCTTGTAACATGCACTCTTCCTGTGTCCTGCACTCTTCCTGTATCCTGCACTCTTCCTGTAACCTGCACTTTTCCTGTACCCTTCCTGTATCCTTGGCAAAACAGAAAGGTGATGGCTGGAAGGTTTTGAATTAATCATAACCACTGGCAAAGCACTTTTCCTCTACTCTTCCTGTATCCTGCACTCTTCCTCTACTCTTCCTGTATCCTGCAATCTTCTTGTATCCTCACTTTTCCTCTACTCTTCCTGTATCCTGCACTCTTCCTGTACTCCTCCTGTATCCTGCAATCTTCCTGTATCCTGCACTTTTCTTGTAACCTGCACTCTTCCTGTGTCCTGCACTCTTCCTGTATCCTGCACTCTTCCTGTAACCTGCACTTTTCCTGTACCCTTCCTGTATCCTTGGCAAAACAGAAAGGTGATGGCTGGAAGGTTTTTCAGCCTGCCAAGCCATTACAGAAGGGGAAAAACCATATGCAAATCAGGCTTGGTCCTACCCCAAAAGGGGCAGTCCAGCCCGAACTGCTAGGTCACATCCCTTCTGCACGAGGCCACAAGCATCCCCAGACATGTTTCAGCCTTGTTGGGCGTCATCAGTGAGGGGTAGCTTGGGTCTCTAGGCCCGGCAGACTCGGGACCCACGTCTGGGCATACCCGTCCCATTCAGGGTGACTTTGGCAAAACAGAAAGGTGATGGCTGGAAGGTTTTGAATTAATCATAACCACTGGCAAAGCTCTGGGCAACCCTCCAGACCATCGTTTTTCAGCCTGCCAAGCCATTACAGAGGGGGAAAAACCATATGCAAATCAGGCTTGATCCTACCCCAAAAGGGGCAGTCCAGCCCGAACTGCTAGGTCACATCCCTTCTGCATGAGACCACAAGCATCCCCAGACATGTTTCAGCCTTGTTGGGCGTCATCAGTGAGGAATAGCTTGGGTCTCTAGACCCGGCAGACTCGGGACCCACGTCTGGGCATACCCGTCCCATTCGGGGTGACTTTGGCAAAACAGAAAGGTGATGGCTGGAAGGTTTTGAATTAATCATAACCACTGGCAAAGCTCTGGGCAACCCTCCAGACCATCGTTTTTCAGCCTGCCAAGCCATTACAGAAGGGGAAAAACCATATGCAAATCAGGCTTGGTCCTACCCCAAAAGGGGCAGTCCAGCCCGAACTGCTAGGTCACATCCCTTCTGCACGAGACCACAAGCATCCCCAGACATGTTTCAGCCTTGTTGGGCGTCATCAGTGAGGAGTAGCTTGGGTCTCTAGGCCCGGCAGACTCAGGACCCACGTCTGGGCATACCCGTCCCATTCGGGGTGACTTTGGCAAAACAGAAAGGTGATGGCTGGAAGGTTTTGAATTAATCATACCCACTGGCAAAGCTCTGGGCAACCCTCCAGACCATCGTTTTTCAGCCTGCCAAGCCATTACAGAAGGGGAAAAACCATATGCAAATCAGGCTTGGTCCTACCCCAAAAGGGGCAGTCCAGCCCGAACTGCTAGGTCACATCCCTTCTGCACGAGACCACAAGCATCCCCAGACATGCTTCAGCCTTGTTGGGCGTCATCAGTGAGGAGTAGCTTGGGTCTCTAGGCCCGGCAGACTCGGGACCCACATCTGGGCATACCTGCCCATTCAGGGTGACTTTGGCAAAACAGAAAGGTGATGGCTGGAAGGTTTTGAATTAATCATAACCACTGGCAAAGCTCTGGGCAACCCTCCAGACCATCGTTTTTCAGCCTGCCAAGCCATTACAGAAGGGGAAAAACCATATGCAAATCAGGCTTGGTCCTACCCCAAAAGGGGCAGTCCTGCCCGAACTGCTAGGTCACATCCCTTCTGCACGAGACCACAAGCATCCCCAGACATGTTTCAGCCTTGTTGGGCGTCATCGGTGAGGAGTAGCTTGGGTCTCTAGGCCCGGCAGACTCGGGCCCACGTCTGGGCATACCCGTCCCATTCGGGGTGACTTTGGCAAAACAGAAAGGTGATGGCTGGAAGGTTTTGAATTAATCATAACCACTGGCAAAGCTCTGGGCAACCCTCCAGACCATCGTTTTTCAGCCTGCCAAGCCATTACAGAAGGGGAAAAACCATATGCAAATCAGGCTTGGTCCTACCCCAAAAGGGGCAGTCCAGCCCGAACTGCTAGGTCACATCCCTTTTGCACGAGACCACAAGCATCCCCAGACATGTTTCAGCCTTGTTGGGCGTCATCAGTGAGGAGTAGCTTGGGTCTCTAGGCCCGGCAGACTCAGGACCCACGTCTGGGCATACCCGTCCCATTCGGGGTGACTTTGGCAAAACAGAAAGGTGATGGCTGGAAGGTTTTGAATTAATCATAATCACTGGCAAAGCTCTGGGCAACCCTCCAGACCATCGTTTTTCAGCCTGCCAAGCCATTACAGAAGGGGAAAAAACATATGCAAATCAGGCTTGGTCCTACCCCAAAAGGGGCAGTTCAGCCCGAACTGCTAGGTCACATCCCTTCTGCACGAGACCACAAGCATCCCCAGACATGTTTCAGCCTTGTTGGGCGTCATCAGTGAGGAGTAGCTTGGGTCTCTAGGCCCGGCAGACTCGGGCCCACGTCTGGGCATACCCGTCCCATTCAGGGTGACTTTGGCAAAACAGAAAGGTGATGGCTGGAAGGTTTGGAATTAATCATAACCACTGGAAAAGCTCTGGGCAACCCTCCAGACCATCGTTTTTCAGCCTGCCAAGCCATTACAGAAGGGGAAAAACCATATGCAAATCAGGCTTGGTCCTACCCCAAAAGGGGCAGTCCAGCCCGAACTGCCAGGTCACATCCCTTCTGCACGAGACCACAAGCATCCCCAGACATGTTTCAGCCTTGTTGGGCGTCATAAGTGAGGAGTAGCTTGGGACCCACGTCTGGGCATACCCGTCCCATTCGGGGTGACTTTGGCAAAACAGAAAGGTGATGGCTGGAAGGTTTTGAATTAATCATAACCACTGGCAAAGCTCTGGGCAACCCTCCAGACCATCGTTTTTCAGCCTGCCAAGCCATTACAGAAGGGGAAAAACCATATGCAAATCAGGCTTGGTCCTACCCCAAAAGGGGCAGTCCAGCCCGAACTGCTAGGTCACATCCCTTATGCAAGAGACCACAAGCATCCCCAGACATGTTTCAGCCTTGTTGGGCATCATCAGTGAGGAGTAGCTTGGGTCTCTAGGCCCGGCAGACTCAGGACCCACGTCTGGGCATACCCGTCCCATTCGGGGTGACTTTCGCAAAACAAAAAGGTGATGGCTGGAAGGTTTTGAATTAATCATAACCACTGGCAAAGCTGTTTGGGGATGCTTGTGGTCTCGTGCAGAAGGGATGTGGCCTAGCAGTTCGGGCTGGACTGCCCCTTTTGGGGTGGGGCCAAGCCTGATTTGCATATGGTCTTTCCCTTCTGTAATGGCTTGGCAGGCGAAGAACGGTGGTCTGGAGGGTTGCCCAGACCATTGCCAGTGGTTAAGATTAATTCTAAACCTTCCAGCAATCACCTCTTTGTTTTTGCTATGTCACCCCGAGTGGGACGGGTATGCCCAGACGTGGGTCCCGTGCCTGCTGGGCCTAGAGACCCAAGCTACTCCTCACTGATGAGCCCCAACAAGGGCGAAACATGTTTGGGGATGCTTTTGGTCTCGTGCAGAAGGGATGTGGCCTAGCAGTTCGGGCTGGACTGCCCCTTTTGGGGTGGGGCCAAGCCTGATTTGCATATGGTCTTTCCCTTCTGTAATGGCTTGGCAGGCGAAGAACGGTGGTCTGGAGGGTTGCCCAGAGCATTGCCAGTGGTTAAGATTAATTCTAAACCTTCCAGCCATCACCTCTTTGTTTTTGCCCTTCCTGTATCCTGCACTCTTCCTGTACTCTTTCTGTATCCTGCACTCTTCCTGTATCCTGCACTCTTCCTGTAACCTGCACTCTTCCTGTGTCCTACACTCTTCCTGTGTCCTGCACTCTTCCTGTATCCTGCACTCTTCCTGTAACCTGCACTTTTCCTGTACTCTTCCTGTATCCTGCACTCTTCCTGTACTCTTTCTGTGTCCTGCACTCTTCCTGCAACCTGCAATCTTCCTGTAACCTGCACGCTTCCTGTATCCTGCACTCTTCCTGTAACCTGCACTCTTCCTGTAACCTGCACTCTTCCTGTATCCTGCACTCTTCCTGTAACCTGCACTCTTCCTGTAACCTCCTGGGGGCCTTCGCTATGGACAGCATACTGTTCCAGCTCAGATAAAGTCACCCTTAATTTATCCTGTAGGTAACCCCCTGGTTCAGACTGACCAAGCATCTTCCGAGGTACCTTGGAGCTCCCGTCGTGGTAGACTATCACCCACACAAAACACTTGCATTTATTTTAAAGCTGTACATTGGTGGTCCTGTGTATAGGGTAGGAGTGTTACTTTGCTGGTGGTCTAGCCATGCACTTAGATAATGTTAAAGACCGTTGCAAGTTGCTATGTACCCACCCCACACAGATCGTGCAGGACTGACTGCAGCAGGTGTAAACCAGGTGACGGTGATATGATCTGGCAAAAGGGGGGGAGGGGGCATCAGAATGTTGGGTTCCTCAGGCAATGGCTGAGGCACCCCCTGTAATGATGGGGTGGATGGATTCCACCTAAGAGACAGGGGTGGGCTCGGAACCAAAAGAGGCCCTGGATATAATGTTGAAAGTGGCCCCATAGTACATATTTTCAGCAAGCCCAACGTTTTTCCTATGGGACAAATTGGAAATAAAGTAGGCTACCACACAATAGAGGCCCTGGGTGCAGGGGCCCACCAGAAAACCTCCAGAGTTCCCAATAGGCCAGTCCACCCCAGCCCAGGGTGCAGAAGCCCACTGGGAAATCTCCACAGTTGCCTATAGGCCAGTCCATAGCTGCCCAGGGTGCAGAGGCCGTCTGGGAAATCTCCAGAGTTCCCTATAGGTCAGTCCCCCCAGCCCAGGGTGCAGAGGCCTACCAGGAAATCTCAAGAGTGCCGTATAGGACAGCCCACCCCAGCCCAGGGTGCAGAAGCCCACTGGGAAATCTCCACAGTTGCCTATAGGCCGGTCTCCCCAGCCCAGGGTGCAGAGGCCTACCAGGAAATCTCCACAGTTCCCTATAGGCCAGTCCATAGCTGCCCAGGGTGCAGAGGCCGTCTGGGAAATCTCCAGAGTTCCCTATAGGTCAGTCCCCCCAGCCCAGGGTGCAGAGGCCTACCAGGAAATCTCAAGAGTGCCCTATAGGCCAGTCCACCCCAGCCCAGGGTGCAGAGGCCTATAGCGAAATCTCCACAGTTTTCTATAGGCCAGTCTAAAGCTGCCCAGGGTGCAGAGGTCTACCAGAAAATCTCCAGAGTTCCCTGTAGGTCGGTCCCCCCAGCCTAGGCTTCAGAGGCCCACCAGGAAATCTCCAGAGGTCCCTATAGGTTATCCTCCACTGCCCAGGGTACAGGGGCCTACCGGGAAATTTCCAGAGTTCCATATAGGCCAGTCCTCCCCAGTCCAGGGTGCAGAGGCCCACCAGGAAATCTCTAGAGTTCCCTATGGGCCGGTCCTCCCCTGCCCAGGGTGCAGAGGCCTATCAGGGAATCTCCAGATTTCCCTGTCAGCTAGTCCACTCCTGCCCAGGGTGCAGAGGCCTACCAGGAAATCTCCAGAGTTCCCTGTAGGTCGGTCCACCCCTGCCTAGGGTGCAGAGGCCTACCAGATAATCTCCAGAGTCCCCTATAGGTAGGTCGTCCCCTGCCTAAGGTGCAGAAGCCCACCGGGAAATCTCCAGAGTTCCCTATAGGCCGGTCCTCCCCTGCCTTGGGTGCAGAGGCCCACCAGGAAATCTCCAGAGTTCCCTATAGGTCGGTCCTCCCCTGCCTAGGGTGCAGAAGCCCACCAGGAAATCGCCAGAGTTCCCTATAGGTCGGTCCTCCCCTGCCTAGGGTGCAGAGGCCCACCGGAAAATCTTCAGAGTTCCCTATAGGCCAGTTCCCCCTTTCTAGGAGGGCTGTGAAAATAATAAACAGTGAGATAGGAGGAGTGAGGAAGAGATTGTCCTCTGTCACTCGGGCGGCCCTTCAATTTGAGGCGTATCTAGGTTTCACCTCATGGCCACCAGGGTTGCAATTTTTGACCCCCTCTCCTGAGGGCTGGCAGGCAAATTAGTAAAGCATGGTGCAAGGACTGAGTTGTTGGTTCTGGCCATGGTCTGAATGCCACCTGCGTCTCAATGTTTCTGCAATGATATGCTGAGGTGCTAGAAGCCTCATATGTAGGAGACACGGCAGGTTCCAGTTAGGGACTGGCTCGTGAGTATGTTGCGTTACCGCCACAGCACAGTATGCACCCAATTACATGCATCTTATGTGTCCTGGTGCCAGTGGCTGTGAAGACTTCTCCCTAACCCGGAGTACTACCGCCTAGTGCAGTGCCCAGTTACTCCAGTCTCCGCGATCATTGTCTATGGACTCTGGATTGGAAGGGGGACTGACCCGCCCCACTAGGTGTTATAATATTGTTCCCATTGTTCTAAGGTTATATGATGCCACCCGGGCATCTGATGGTGCTGTGATGCTTGCTAGTCATCCTTACCTACAGTTAGCTGAAAGAGTTGGGGGTGAGAAGAAAGAGGGGGCACATTGTGGCTGCATCTGTACTCACTGAAACAGGAAACCCCACCATTGGGCTCAAAGACTTGACAGGTCTCGTATGGTTTATTCGGGGATCTCGCGCTCTTGTGCCCGTGAGCGACCCAGGTAATGACCTCCATGTCATTTCTAACGAGGTTAGGGCCAGAGACCACTCCTATTCCCTTTTTTCAGGCTGCTTCCCTAACACATTTCTCATGTTTAGCTGGTCTGGAGTGAGGGTTGGTAATTCGTGTTCCTCCCTCATGCCAGGTGGCAATAGTCAGCCCCACACGAGAAGCATAAAGGCCAGGACTTCACACACATACATTCAGTAAATTGAAATTGAAAAGGAGGCAACAGTTCCTTTAAGGCCCGAGTAGGCCCTTCCTCGCCTCCTGATTGGGGCTTGTCATTTCATTTTGATGCTGCTGGCTCTCAGATCTTCCTTTCGACTTTCCTGACTCTCTCCACACCTCTCTCTCTTGATGCCGGACTGCAGTCCAGCAATGCATGCATTCTTGCTTCTTTTATCTTAACCCCTTCTATGGCGGAAATTCCCTCCTTCCCTTCTACTCCTGTTCTCTCTCCTCCTGTTTCTGCTCCCGTTTCCCGCTATTGTATTGTTAACCTTCATTTCTACTCTCTCCTTTTCTCGCCAATTTAATGCCACTGCCCGCCCCTGTCAGATTAAATAAATGAAAATCTGTAAGATGCGTCATCTCTTGTCCATGTCTGCTACTAAAACCCTGATTATTTCATGTTTGCATTTCCCGCAGCGCACTGAACCCTCAGGTATCCAGGCGCTGGTTGCAATAGAGAAGAAGGAAATAAGATCATTACCATAGGGAAGGAAATCAAGGTATCCAGCACTGCAGTTACTCATAGAGTCAATGCATAGAGTTGGATTGTCAGTTTAGGTGAAGGTGCCGTAGCATTGATGGCTAAGGTGAAGCACCAGGTGCTCACATTTCTCCCAAAGTACCAGTAGGAGGGTTCTTTTCTTAGTGGGGTGGGGAGATTGGTACGTGAGTTCTGCCATCATCTTCTCTCGTCTTTTCTACAGCTCTTAACTGCTTATCAGCTCTCCCCAGTGAGCTCTGTCTACTATCTTTCCATTCGCACTCTTCTTTCCCTTCCGCCACACTCCTCTATTTCCTCAGCTCCCCTCTCTTGGTCCTGACTTTCTTTTTAATCTCACCTTCTTTATAACCTCCTGTGTATCTTTTCTGAAATCGCTCCACAGTCATTGCCCACCCAGTCTCTCCTCTCTCATTTCTTTCGATTCTCCTCCCCGTTATCTGCGTCGCTGTTTCTTCTTGCTGTGCTTAAGTCTTCCTGTGCCCCTTCCCGCTTTCGTTCTTTTGCTCACCTCGCTCCAAAGTATTGGAATTCCCTCCATCTTTGAGTTCGTTCTTCTTCGACGCTGCCTATTTTCCGCACTAGGCTGAAAACATTTCTTAATACATGAAATGAAGCAGGTTCCAGGCTCATTAAGCTTGCTTCAAGTAGGTTTATTACCAGTCTTAGAGTTACTGCTACATTTAGGACTTAGAGGATAGATACATAGACAACACCGGCTCCCATCACCCAGGCAGGCCAGATCTAAATGCCACCGCTGAGAACCCTCACTCAGAACATTCCACCATTCACCCATCCACACTCCATATGACATTGTCAGCTACATCACATCACAGACAGGGACTACACAACACTACTATTCTGTGATTTTAATACAGTTTCTATTCTTATTCATGAATTTGCACTATTTCTGATCTTTTGTTCAGCACTTAGGCATAACCGCTATCTAAATAAATCAATACAAATACATAAGTCTTGCAGGGAGAATCTCTTGAAGGCAGAATCTCTACGAATGGATAATCTCTTGAAGGCAGAATCTCTTGAAGGCAGAAGCCCTTCAAGGCAAAATCCCTTGAGGGAAGAAGTCTTGAAGGCAGAATCTCTTGAAGGCAGAATCTCTTGAATGCAGAATCTCTTGAAGGCAGAATCTCTTGAATGCAGAATCTCTTGAATGCAGAATCTCTTGAAGGCAGAATCTCTTGAATGCAGAATCTCTTGAAGGCAGAATCTCTTGAAGGCAGAATCTCTTGAAGATAGAATCTCTTTAATGGAGAATCTATTGACCAAAGAGGCTGTGCTTACCGTGGCTGCGGCTTAATCTGTACAGAGGAGAATTGCCTAGCATTTCGGTGCTGGACTGCCCCTGGGCAGGACAAAGACTGATATGCAGGGAAATGTCTTCTCTGTGAAAAGAACAGTGAGCTAAAGACTTGGTTGATACTCTCCCAGGAGCCATCCACCCAAAAACAGGTCAATGGGCTGTGTTCGTGTTGGTAGAGTGTTTCCCAGACCCCCCTCTGTTTCCCATACATATCATATTACCCAGCAAATATGTGTCTACCTCCAATAAAATGAAATATGTAAAACAATAAAGCACCCTTTTAAAGATTAGTTTATACTCATGATGTATACCACCATGACATGCAAAGAAGGGTTCGCTTTTATGTGGATATCAAATGTTCTTAGCAACATGCATTGCAGCAAGCTGGAAGTTTGTGAACAAGAATCTCTGTGACAGGTGACCTTTTCAGAAAATGGGCCTCATTACACGGATGGCGGTAAGGATTTACCGGTACTGGTAAAATACAGGTACCGGTAAATCTTTACCACCTTACTACGAGGTCCCTTTGCGGGTTGGGGGATTTAACGCCTGCTTTTTGCAGGCGTTAAAAACCAACCCGCAAAGGGACCCAGGGAGCTAATTACGGTACTGCAATTTGCGGTACCGTAATTAGCGCCTTCCCCATTCCCATTGAGCCCTATGGGCCAACAATGGGAATGGGGAAGGGCAATGGGGGAAGGGGGAATTACCGCCCGCCAACCTTGGAATGGGGCGGTAATTCCCCTTTCCGCCAAGGCGGTGCCGGTATTTTACGGCTATTAGCGCCATGGTTCTCCGCCATCCGTGTAATGAGGCCCTATGTCTCCTAGCGTGGGGATGTTCATTACGGTAGCATGAAAAGCATGTGTAAAATGTATACTTAAAAGTGTTGCCCATGCTTTTTACACTCTGCCATATGTTCATTCATTTCTATGGCAGAGAAGGGCCATGCAATGGACCTGCCTTTTCAACCACCCCATCCACTCCGTCCTACCAAGGCGCAAGCTTTTACACAAGCATGATATTTTCATGCTCACACAAATACGTCTTGGATTCTTGTGGAATCTGACTGCTTCCTACACCAGCTAAAAGGAGGTGGATTCCAAAGAAATCCATTGCAAACCTTACCTGCCATGCATAAATGGCAAGAGGCATTTACTCAATTTTCCCTACAAAGTGAAAAAACATTGAAAAGGACACATAAGGGCAAACGTCCCCTCCAAGCAATTTACATTTTTTATTGAAAAGACCCCTTGTATTTCTTAAAGTGCTCAAAGCACTTTGCTGTCCAGTAGATGTGTTGGGCTATCGTTATTTTGCATTCTAGGGCGTTTATATGCAGGAGGTGGAAAATAAATGTACAATGATATTCTTTAGGCTTAACATGTTTCTATAAGTATTTATACAGGTTGCTTTACTATGGGGTTTGTGTATTTTTCAAGTAAACATTATATGACAGTGTAACTATAGTCCTTGAAAGACAAATGTAAATATGTGTACCAAGTAGAGCTCAGAATGTATGTGGTCAAGGGCCTAATTAGCAGAGGAGTTAAAATCCTGGGTTGACCGCTTAAACACTGCAAGTGTGGCAGAGCACCAAAAGTGTGAGGAAAACCAAGTTGCAAACAGACCCAACCGAGGCAAGACTTAAATGTTATGTGGTTGACCATCACAGTAGCGAGATTCAGTTATGCCAGCCCGGCCCAGGTTATGCCAGCCCGGGCCAAGAGGTACTGTCAGAGGAGAACATTACATGTGTGGGAGCACGACTGTTGTGTTTAACGTGTTTCACAAGTGTGTTTAACCTCACTGGGCTTTAACTGCAAAAAGTGGTGTCCTTGGAAGTGATTAAAGCAACACTATTAAAGAAAAGGATTGCCTTACAGTGGGCCAGATTACAGGATTTTAAGGAGAAAATGGTGTCGTCTTGTGCTCCTCCATTCATCCTACCGTCGCCAGCTAGAATTGCAGTGACCACCCCTCAATTCCCATGTTAGTTAATGTGACAGACATACATAATCTCAACGGGTGTCGCTGCACCAGAAATGATAGCATTGCAGACTAACTTTAATTACCTGCCTGGTTCGTACAGACTACTACCCCAAAGCAGAATGAGTGACGTTCTTTGCTGTGTCCTGGTATGCCATGTTACTGAGTCATGCATTAAACACCTCCCCATTTTCATGTTTTTTGGAGCCTCAGGATCTGTAACTGGTGGTTGAGGGGGAATAACACATTGCAATCCTGATGTATGCAGATCTGAAAAGATAAGGCTGCCTGCAGTGTGGATGGTTTAGCAGTGTGCCCTTGTTTTGCCGAAATAAAAGACTGCATAGTTCTGTCAGGTTTCAGGCTGGGGTACCAAATCGGTTCTGGGGTTGGTCGTGCACGACCTTGCGAGGCTTGCAGATCTGGGTGGACGAGGCGCGCTGATCTTATTAGATCTGTCAGTCGCCTTTGACACCATAGATCAGGACATTTTGCTTCGCAGACTGTTCGCGGCTGGCATCTCCGGCGCTGTGTTGGACTGGTGTGGGTCCTTTCTGGCCGACCGCTCACAAACTCTATCTCTACGCCCATTCACTTCATCCTCTCGCTCTGTCACATGTGGTGTCCCCCAGGGATCAGCACTGTCACCTGTTCCTTTCAATGTTTACGTTCAGCCCCTTGCTCACCTCATTCAATCTTTTGGCTTGTGTTGTTATATGTACGCAGATCATAGTTCCCCTTAAACTGGATAATCCTTTCAGGGCCACCAATCTCAATAACTGCCTGAAGTCCGTCTGGGACTGGATGTGCCAGAATTGGCTTAAACTGAATGGCGATAAAACAGAGGTCTTGATTAACCGTCTCTCCATCTGCCGTCTCCCTCTGGACGCTTGACTTCTGGCCTCCATCCCTAGGCCCACTTCCGCAGCCAGTGTCAGTGGCAAAGAATCTGGGTGTTAAAATAGCTGCTCCCTCTCCATGGAGGCCCCAGTCAGCTCAGCCTGTCAGCAAGGCCACTTTAAACTCAGAGTCTAGTGCTCCTGTTTCTTCCAACCCCTCTGCGTGCAGGTGGTGGCTTCTTTAATTTTGAACACACTGGACTATTGTAATGCACTCATCTGTCTCCGCCAGCCTACTTATTGAATCGACCAAGCCGTTGTGGGGCTTCCTCTCGTGACCATGTTTCTTCATCGTTGCATAGCCTTAATTGGCTTTCTGTGGTACACTGTGTTGAATTTAAGGCACTAAGCTTAGTTCATCGAAGCTTCAATGATGAGGGAGCTGATTATCTTCAGCAAAGGTTCTGCCGCTATGTCTCAGGAGGATAGCTCAGCGGCAACGTGCTCGCCTTGGAAGCAAGACAACACGGAGGAACATAGGCTCGATCCCCGGGTCCGTACTTAGAAACCTCTGGGTATTAAGCACCTTATAAATAACCTATCATTTCATATGTGACTGCTCCATTCGTCCCCCGACTTTTCGTTCCAAGAGTCCATCGAACCAGAATAGGCAGACGAGCGTTTTCCGTCGCAGACGCACACCTATGGAATAAGCTTCCTCTCGCTCTGTGAAATACAACCTCCCATCTGGCTTTTTTGGCGTCATCTCAAAACCTTCTTATTAAATTAAACTGTTGTATTTTCTTTTCACTTTCTTCTGCTGTTACTGGATTTCCTGAGCACTGTGTTGCTCACTGGTGTTAATTTTGATGCATGAAATAGTTCAAGATAACATAACATAGTACTTCGACAAAACTATTTTGAGTGAAAAGTAAATAGCTATATATGTATTAAGAGGTTAGGTAGAGTGAGACGGTTAGCGTGCTGGGCTGGGAGGGGTCAAGGGTGACAAGCGGGAGCCACCATTTAAATGAAATATGAAAAAAAAACAAAGTAGCTTTGTCGAATTAAATTACTTAGTATTTTCACTTCGGCAAAACAACGTAGAACCATTTTAGTTGTTTTGTGAATGGTCTAGAGCAGGTTTCTAGCGTAAGCTGTTTGCGTGGGGGGTTGTGATATATGTCGCAGTGGAGTTTAAGGAGTGTGGAGAGGTGTATTGGTGAATGAATGGTGGGTTATTGTGGTGTTCAGGGCAATTTACTGTAGGCATGTGTCTTTGATCAGTGTCTGTACCATTGTGTAAGCTATGTGATTTTGCTGTTGGAGTTGTGTGTGGAGGTGTGTTGTTAGACTAAGGGACACTAGGTCAGGTGACAATATGTGAAGACACAAACTCAGGGACCACATTATCTAGTCAGTTTCCTGGGACCTCCTTCTGACTGCCCACTGACTCCTCAAAGACACTGCAGCTGTATCGCCACCGAGTCTTACATGGGATAATGACACAACGCAGCTGGATATGCACCATGAACGACCAACTCACAAATCCAACCGTGCAACACAACCACAGCAAGGCCATGCACCACAACACAACCACAGCAATGCCATGTAACACATCACAACCACAGCAATGCCGTGCACCACAACACAACCACACCAATGCCGTACACCACAACACAACCACAGCAATGGCATGCACCACATCAGAACCACAGCAATGGCTTGCACCACATCACAACCACAGTAATGTCATGCACCACATCACAGCCACTGTAATGTCATGCACCACATCACAACCACAGCAATGCCATGCACCACAACACAACCACAGCAATGCCATGCACCACAACACAACCACAGCGATGCCATGCACCAAAACACAACCGTGCAACACAACCACAGCAAGGCCATGCACCGCAACACAACCACAGCAATGCCATGTACCACATCACAACCATAGCAATGTCATGCACCACATCACAACCACAGCAATGCCGCGCATCACAACACAACCACAGCAATGTCATGCACCACAACACAACCACAACAATGCCATGCACCACAACACAACCACAGCAATGGCTTGCACCACATCACAACCACAGCAATGTCTTGCACCACATCACAACCATTGCAATGTCATGCACCACATCACAACCACAGCAATGCCACGCACCACAACACAACCACAGCAATGTCATTCACCACCACAGGAATGCCATGCACCACATCACAACCACAGCAATGCCATGCACCATAACACAACCACAGCAATGTCATGCGCCACAACACAACCACAGCAATGACATGCACCACATCACAACCACAGCAATACCATGCTGACAGCTACCATTAAAATGTGCATTCTGTAATTAATACCTTTCATGTTTTTCAGCAATACCACTGGCCCAATGGGCATTAAATTGTGCCATTGGTTGCTAATTAGCACTAATTTCAAAAAATATTCCTTTGGGAAATGTGGCACCATACAAGTAAATGTGCCCTACCCACCCAAAGTCTCTGAAGGTAGCTCCCTTTGCTGCCATTTGCACCCTCCCTAAGTTACCCCTGCTCCTAGCCTACCCCACCCCCATCCTAAACAATAACACTTAACCCCCCTACCCCCAGGCAACCTCCCGACTAAGCAGTTTCCCATTCGCCCGTGCTCCAGGCAGGGCTTGACTGGCCTATAGGGAACTCTGGAGATTTCCTGGTAAGCCTCTACACCGTGGGCAGGGGTGGACTGGCCTATAGGAAACTGGAGATTTCCTGGTAGGCCTCTACACCGTGGGAGGGGTCTGCCTATAGGGAACTATGGAGATTTCCCAGTAGGCCTCTGTACCCTGGGCAGGGGTGGACTGGCCTATAGGGAACTCTGGAGATTTCCTGGTAGACCTCTACACCGTGGGCAGGGGTGGACTGGCCTATAGCGAACTCTGGAGATTTCCAGGTAGCTCTCTGCACCCTTGTCCTCTTTTGTGTGGTATTTTCACATTTTCCCATAGGAAAAGGCTTGGGCTTGCTGAAAATTTGTAAAATGGGGACACTTTGAAAATGATTTCCATGGCCTCTTTTGGTTCCCAGTCCACCCTGCCTCCAGGCCGCCCACCAGTGGTGCAAACACATGGCAGCACGGGGTGCCGTTGATGAAGTGAGCTTGCACTGCGATGACCCTGGCTGTGAATACGTGTGTGCGTGCGGCTGCATTCGGACACTGGAGCTAAAGGCTTGCGCTGAAGCCCTTCTTCGCCTGATTGGTGGCCCGGAGACTTCACCTTTTGCCTACAATGTGACGGTTCGCAGCGAGTCTTTGACGACAGACAGCTTCCTAAATGCTTCCTTCCTTTTGTTCCTTTGCAGCACCTGTGACATCCCACACATTGCTGTGCGTGTGTTTGTGTTCCCTGTCCCATGGCTACTGGCATTCCATGCTGCCCTGTCAGTTTCTTCCTGAATCCCGCATCACGCTAACCCAGTCAACGGGGCACGTAACTTCCCGCAACCCTACCATCTGCGTAACTGGAGAGACACCGGCTGACGTGTGTCCTGAAGAAGGAAAGCATGGAGCGAAACATGGGCCCGGGTGAAAGGTCGCCAATACAGCACGCGCATGCGCATCGACACACATTCACAAAGTAAGCCTACTCACACAACAATCATGCACACAAAAAACAAAACGCACGCAGGCAAACACATAACAAGCATGCACGCTATGTACACATTCGCACTCAGAGCAGGCATACCAAAAGGCATACACGCACAGCCAACCACACACATAACTACTTGAACATTGGAACAAAATGTGACTTTATCACGTTGAATGTATGACCCAAATTACATGGGGTAATTGCAGATCAGTATCAAATAATTCTTTATGTGTTATTATCTCTAGAGTTATTGACTACCGATGTTATCGTATGTCTGAGCTATATGTTTTGCAACTTTTCTTTTGGCATCCATGTTTTGTAAAAGTTCATGTTAGGGTGGAGTGTTATTATAAATGACAACCAGCCATGTGATTGTACGGATTTTATGATTTCGGATTAATTGTGAATTTTGATCGAAATAACAAAATACGTACTTAAAAACAAATAATAATAAACAGAGTTTTGATAACAAGAAGTTCAAGTAAAATGTTTTCATGGAAGAAAATATACTTATATGTTGATCAGTGTAATTCGTACCTAAAAACAATGCTTTTTGATCCACGTTCATGGGTCTCAGTTGGGGGTGTAAAAACAGTTTGGGGTCAACCCCCATTGAGTTAAGACTGCCACCCCTCCTGCCCCCCATGTCCAAACTGCCAGGGAGGCCGGTAAGATACCTCAGTGTGTTAAATGACCCTAACCCCGCAGAGACCGCTGTGGAGTCTGGAGGTACTCGAGCTGTGTCGACTCAGCCTCTCCCCCTCAAAGTTGATGAAATGAGTACCAGTGAGCTGGGCAATACGAACACTGGTTGTGCTGGAGACAGTCAGTTCGTAAAGAGTGATACTCCAATGATCAGGATTATTACTGTGTGCCGATCTCTGAACACCCTGTGGTTTCTGAGTTATGAGGACTCCCATGGCCCTCGCCATTGGGGATGCTGACCAGGGCTGGTGTAGGCATCTACTCCACAGCATCCGCAGGCAGAGGTTGCAGATCCCTGCTGTATAGGGGTGCGACCCGATTTCAGGGGGCACCACGAGCTGTGTCCTGTGCATCCTAATGTACCCCGTGTTTGGGGCGGGGCTGGGGGGGCCTACACGTATTGCATGCATCATATGCCCCGGTTTTATATTCCATGCGCTACGCAGTGGTCGAAATGGAGCGTAACTGACCAGAACTTGAATGTCACCAAGAACTGGGTCCTTGTAAACCCTGCAACAGGACTTATTATGTCTCTGTCGATTCCTTTTAAAACGTGCAGGTCCTCACAAACTATGAGCCATTTCTCTGCGTGCACTGACCTAAGCTACCTACTGAATAATGTTTATTTCCGGTGCATTATAATTTTCCCACTACTAGCCATTGTATGTCTGCCATTTTGCAAACGTTTCTCATTAGTTAACTGCTTTTTATTCACATCGCTTGTCACGTAGCAGGAACTTTCATTGGAGCCATTTTATACATGCACCACTTCTTTTCTGTCTTTCAACAAAAATGGATGGCAAGTGCATAAACAAACAAGCATTGGCAATGCCAACTGTTTGGGCCTTTGTGTAGGCATGAGAAAGGTACTTGCCAGGCACTGCCGTAGTGGTATTGACTGGCCATTGATGGTAGCAGGTGCAAAATGGTGCGAGTAGCCGCGCTTCTAATAACAGTGCCTGGCCAATGCCTAATATTTATACACAAGCCAACACTATTGGCTTTGCCGATGCTTGTTTTTAACAGAACTTCAGTGAAGGACACGCATAGTGCTTATAACTCAAGTGGCTTAAAGCAGACCTGGTTAAGACATTTGTATTACACCATCCGCGCCTTTACAGCAGCTCCAATTAAGTCATTAACTCTCGAACGCCTACTTTTAAAAAAAACACTGCCAGACACATTGATGGTAAGGCTTGTTAAACCTTGCTCAAAGAGTTCCCAGGAGGATGTGCTTTCAGCAGGGAGGGTCAGGAAGTGGATGGGTAAGGCCATAGGGATTATCATGGCCATGGATAGTCATTGGGTGGGCAAATAACCAAACACCTACAAGTTTATTACCCCTTTCATTTGCAATTCCACCTAGCTGTACTCTAATGAAAAAGTTTGGGCTTACAGGTGGCCCCCTACTAACCAAAACTATGGAGTGTCCATGGTGAATAATTTCACAGGCCCCCAGGGGTGCCGTACCTCCAGTAAAAAGGACCCCTACCAATCGTGCGGCTCCATGTACTCGCAAATCCGGAAGTCCTTGTCCCCAAGGGAGCATTCCATTGTAGATGTCTGACATACACACTGTCTGCATGGCCAGGGCTCTGAAACGTCACTTCCTGGTTCCAACAGCACGTGGTTCCTGTGCACGGTACCGTAGGGCCGGTGCCAAACGACTGGTGTGTGTGTGTGGGATTTCAAGGATGAGAGGTGCGGGTGTCTGGCACCGTGTACAATAGTGAGAAGCGGGGGTGTCGGCATGCATGAGCGGTGCAGGTGGCTTGGTGCCGGTGTGTATGTGCATCTGTGTGGCTGGGTAAAGTCCTAAAAAAAACGCATGCCATTTGAATGCGGCGTCACCAGAAATTAGCCTATGAAGGTGCGCTCTGAAAAAAGTGGGGGTGACTCCATCCACCTGCGTGCACCCTCGACTTGAGCCGGGCGCGTGAGTGCAAAAGTGGGAGGTGCGGAATCTGCTTCATGTATGCCAATGTGTGAATGTGTGTGTACGCATGTCTGTGTGGGTGTTTATGCAGCGGTGCACAGTGGGAGCAGAGCAGAGCAATGTGGGACCGGGTCCTAGGGCAAGGCCGGTTTGTACAATGCACCTTTCTGATGAGATACTTATCGGGGCGATGGGCCCAGGTGAGCAATCGACCAATCCCCACCACTCACCCCATCGCTGGTGAGTTTCCATAGTAACTATATGCATTTCCAGCCAAGTAGGTCACTATTTCAGGCAACCTCCCCTCCTGCTGCCCCCTGTTTTCTGTCACATTTACATATCCAATGGAAGAGTTATTCGGTCAGAAAGTGGAAGGTGGCCTACTTAGTAAAGGGTCTGCAACATTTATCTATCCAAATGCTTTGGACTACAACTCCCATCAGCCCTAGCCTGCACAGTCAATGCTGAGGGATCATGGGAGACGTAGCCCTAAACATCTGGAGAGTCGCAGGAGCAGACCCCTGGCATCTACATATACACACACAACACATTTCCAAGCCTGCAAGCCTAGCAAAGCCAAGTTAATTATTCATGCAAGTAAAATATGCCACGTCTACGCCCATCGGTAACAAGAAAAAGGAGCAGCTACAGAGCCAGCAGGGGGTTAACATCAGTTGAAATAATTAAATTACTTCTAGTGTCAGACGTATACCTGCCAACCATAGAAACTTAGGGAGTGCACTAGTGGTTTTAACCCCTTAAGAGCCAAGGGCGAGGTATCTCGTCCTTGGGAGTACCTCCCTGTTGCCAAGGACGAGATACCTGGTCCTTGGCACTTAAAGGGTTAATGAAACAGAAAACGCTAGAAGGCATTGAATGGCGAAATACCAAAATCATCAAAAAAGACCTTGGCACTGGTGGGGGGAAACCCATGGTAGCTAAATTAAAGAAGTCCTACTACCTACAGATCTGAGTAACAAATGATACTACTTTCCCGGTATAAACAGGAATAACCCAGGTGTGATCACATGTGTACTTCAAGCTCTTCTTCGAATGGACAGTGGAGTGCGGGGTTTATAAGCATGCAGCTGACTGTGCAACAGAAGTTAAGGAGTACAGAGCTTGTGTTTCAGTGACCTGTATTAACAAGAAATGTGTCTATTTGCAAGTATGCTCCTGGTCGGCAGGTGAATGCAGGCAGACACAGCTTGTCATTCCCTCCTGGTGATTGGTTTACTTCTGGTCAGCAATAGTCCTGCAGGGACTGCCAAGTTGGGAAGCATCCTCTGGGATCAAAATGTCATGTCAGGTCATGGGGTTAAAGGTCACATGGTGTCATTCCCGGTGATGTCATGCTAATGACTATTTTTGAAACTTGAAAAATCCTACCTCTTTTTGGACAAAGAATTTTGGCAGGTGTGCAGTGGTGGAGCACACATGGCAGGTGATCGACTCTACAGCAGCCCTAATGACTGTGGACTTTGCAAGAGAGCGGCGTGCTGGCAGTCGCTCCGCTTTCATCTCAGCGACAGGGGTAATGTTCTTTTTGTTTAAGCAGTGATATGTTTACTGAAAAGCAGCAGCATTTTAGAATTCAGAGGCGAGAGGTGTCAGAGGCATTTACATTATGGGCTGCTAAGGGCAATCACGAGTGACTGCATACAGAGGTTTGCACTTGACAACAAGTCCCCCAGCGCTTTTCCGCCACGGTCGGCCATCTTGGTTAAGTCCCAAAGTTGCTGACTGTAGAACTTGAGAAAGTGAGTTCACTTTAGTCAAAATGAGAGACATTTCGTCAGCATCGAATGATTAAGCAGGAACACTGATTCCAAGGTGCCTTAGTTAAGAATTTACTAAGCTCTACTTAGGCATGTACAAGGCACGAAAAATATGGCTTTCATAGCCTGCCAGGAGGGCAGACATGGCCTTTTTTTTTGGCCCGCCAACCCCAAGCTAAGGCAGGCACGAGAAAAGCAAGGGCCTTCACTGCGGGAGGAAAGCTCAGGGGAAACATGCTCGCCTTTGAAGCAAGACGATGCAGAACAACACATGTTCGATCCCCAGGTCCGCGCTTGGAAACCTCTAGGTATTAAGCGCGTTATAAATACCCAATTACAATTACAATGAAAGCCATTTGCACCCCAGGGTTCGTCCGGGCTGCAAATGGCTTTCACAATTTTTCATCGGCAGATCCGTGCTGCTAACGCAGCCAATCTCCCGATGAAAAATGAAAAAGAAAAAAAAAAAAATAAAAGATGCACACCTCCATGTGCTAAAGGGACTGAGTCCCTTTTTCATGTCTATGGCAGGAGCCAGATGAGAGGAGCCCAAGGTTAGTGCAGGGGTGGCGAGGCAACAGGGAGCGGCTCCTTGTTGCCTCCACGTAATGAAAAAAGAAAAAAAAAGCCTCCCCCGCGGAAGTGCCTCAGGTGACTGGGTCAGCAAGCAGGGATTGTGTATTCTCGCCCGCTGTTCAAGCCACCTAAATGGCTGAGTTCGCTTTCCTGGGTGCGAATGTACATTAGATAAACAGTGACCATTTTCTAAGCGGTTTACTCAACGCTTAAGAGAATACATGAACTGCTTGTAGAAGAGAAATGCTTATCTCTGCTTGGAAACTGTTTGATAGGTGCTTGGTAAATGTCTAAGCCAGGAAGGAGTCTGCAACCTTTGGCTCTTCCGGATGTTGTACACTACAACTTCCAGCAACCCTACCCAGCATGACCTAAGGTGAGGGATCATGGGAGCTGTAGTCCACAACATTCGCAGAGCCGCAGCTTCCAGACCACTTGGTAGTACTGTTTCTCACCCCTCCCCCTGTTCAAATGAAGTTCTCTGGCTACCGCACATTACCTCCCTGAACCTGATGTGTCTCCATAGGCTATCATGAGAGCAGTTAAAAACAGGGTTGCCACCAATATCGATTGCCCTAGAAAAATATAATCTACCCTGCCATACGGGTCTGGGTCCCTGTAAACAGTAGGTAACTTATATTTAATCTGGTTTTATGCCAGCCAGATTTGAGCTCCTCTAAACAGTATCCCACCCTGCACAGCCCCCCCTAGAAAGAGCTGTGCTAGCTTTTGTTCGTTTTTCACATTCTAGGGAATTCTAAAGGAAAACCCTTTGCACATCTGTATGCTAATTTTCTACCACATAATAATAATGTGGTGATTTCTATAGTGCTTCGTGCAGCATTGGTCCAGCTTCTAAGTGCTGTAATAATCAAAGTCTGTATTCTAGCCCGCTCATGTTGCTCACTGTATGCCTGGTAATGTGAAGTGCATGTGTGAAAGCCATGATGCATCGTGCAATTGTTGTGAGTAGTGTTGCTATTATCCGGTGGAACAGTCCTCTGTGTAGTGATTTCAAGAGGCTAAATGCTGTGTCAAGACTCCCAGCGGAAAGCGCATAATTCACCAGGAGAACAGTATCATCCCTTTGCTTGGATCCGTATTGGACAGTGTCATGCAGAAGGAAAGCTACATTCCCGGGTTTACTCCCCAGAATTTCTCGAACCAAAAAAAGTTGAATGCACGTTTACTGTGCATTCGACCTGATATAAAAACTCGAAGCCCATAATACCTAACAAGGGGAGAGGGGGCTTTAGGGGTTTCCTTTCTCCCCTAGTGTGGTATTATTTGCTGCGGCGGTCGCAGGGGTGTCCCGCATACATTAGACGGACAGCAGGGGGAAGAAAAAAAAATCCCCAAAACTCGAATTACAAAATGAGAACACGTGGGCTGCGTAATTCTGTAATTCGGCTTTTTAGGATTCGGTTTTTACTGTTTTTCCCTACCAGTTCCTGCAGGACTCCTTAAGGAGTTCGAGCCCTTTCCTTCTATAATCCTAGATGACTTTGAATAAGAAACCAGCATCCGCGCCTAGAAGTCTTCTTAGTGCCTTGCAGTAAAGTTGCAGCCAGATAGCTCAGTGAGGGATGCTGGGCGCTCTCAACCTGCAGGCCACAGTGGTGAACCTGGGCAGGGCTGACACATCCACTATCCTCCCAAAGTCACTGCACACCATTACATTCGATAAGAGTAACTTTTGCTGTTCGCAGCACTACACACTATTGAGAATTCCTGCAGCAAGCGCTTTGTACAAACAAGCAGTTGTTATTTTGTACCTAGCGTCCTGTAGGGGATCAGCGTTCACTGTGTTGAATCTAGACGCATTTTGAGAGTAACCACAGTGTGGATTTTAGCAGAATTTTAATGGTAGCCATTGTATTTATTTATTTTCTAATGCGTCGCAGCCTGTGGATATTGAGTCTTGATGCATTTTTTAGGGTAGCCACTGTTTTGAATCTAGATGCATTTTTGAGGGTAGACACTGTTTTGAATCTAGATGCATTGTTGAGGGTAGCCACTGTATTGAATTTGGAAGTATTGTGAGTGAGGCCACTGTATTGAATTTAGATGCATTTTGAGGGTAGCCACTGTACCGATTTTATCTGAACTTTGAGGGCATCCACTGCATTGAATTTAGTCACACTTTGAGAATAGCCATTGTATTGATTCTTGATGCATTTTTTAAGGTAGCCACTGTATTGAATTTGGAAGCATTTTTAGAGTAGCCACTGTATTGAATTCAGATGCATTCTGAGGGTAGCCACTCTTGCATCTAGATGCATGTTTGAGGGTAGCCACTGTACTGATTTAACTCAACTTTGAGGGCAACCACTGTATTGAATTTAGAAGCATTTTTAGAGTAGCCACTGTATTGAATTTAGATGCATTCTGAGGATAGCCACTCTTGCATCTAGATGCATGTTTGAGGGTAGCCACTGTACTGATTTAACTCAACTTTGAGGGCAACCACTGTATTGAATTTAGAAGCATTTTTAGAGTAGCCACTGTACAGAATTTAGACACACTTTGAGAGTAGCCACTGTATTGAGCGTAAGCACTACTAACCATCCCTGCTCCTCGATCCACTCCTGCATACCTCCCACGTACCACACATGCCCACATGGGCCAGCTGTACTACATACAAATTCACAAGCCACACATCTGCCACAAGAAAAAAACTGCCGCAAACAACAAACAACCCAAACACTGGATGTTGCCTTTCCGGACACAATAACCCCTGTGCACACAATCAAAGAACACACCCACAAAGCCAACACACACAGACGCCATTTTCTCCAGGTTCTGCAAACACCAACACAAGAACACAACCTCCATCCTATCTTTCTCCCTCACTAACCATCCCTCCACCAACCTTCTTACAGAGCCACGTGAGCGCCTGGAGACCATGGAAAGGATACCAGTGCGCAGTATATGTCAACATAACATAACATAACATATCCCATGGCTTTCCCTTTACAATTTCGTAGAGGATTCCTGCTTGCTCTCCCCTGGGAAACCCATAGGATGATTGGAGACAGGTGTGAGAGATCCCAGCACCCTCTTACTGAGATATGGGACCAGCGCCACGGCGGTGGTACTGCTAGGATGGTCAGTGTTTCCAGCTGGTTTCTCATATGGGAATACAATAGGAAGTTCTAGGAACCCTTTAAGTATCAATAGGGGAAAACCGTGCGGCCTTTCTTACAGGAACACTTTGAAAAAAAACATGTTATACAACTATCCTATAACAATCCAACATCATGTAGAAGTATAAAAGGATGTTCTAGACTCTGTTTAGGAATCCTGTAAGAATCGCTAGGGATTATCGTACATACCCCGTACAGGTATTTCCTATGGGAACACATAAAAACATGTTATATGACTAGCCCAATAGATTCCAAAGTCTTATAGGAGTACAACAGGAAGTTCTAGAAACATGTCATGAGGCTGTCCTATAACCATGCTAACAGGGGGATTTGCGACTCTTCATTCGGGGAATTCCCTTTTTTCTGTCAGACATAACCAGGATTCGACTAGGAACCTTTTCTTGGACTAACTGAAAATATTATGCTGGGCTGGTGCAAGTCATTAGCTTTCGAAGTCCCCAAGACTTCTTCATCAGATGAAGGGTGCACACCAAATGAGTAACTTTCTATAAGAATTACTGGAAAAACCCCTGTAAGGGAGAATAGTGCCTCTCGCATTGTTTCGCTAATTTTGAATCATTTGAGGTTGACTCTCAGTTAGTTGGGGGAATTCAGATGTGGACCCCTTGATATTCGTGGCTAGAGCGGCACCTTGTGATGATGCTCAGTTAGGGGAATTCAGATGTGGACCCCTTGATCTTCGTGGCTAGAACGGCACCTCCTGATGTTGCCCAGTTAGTTGAGGGAATTCAGATGTGGACCCCTTGATCTTCATGGTTAGAGCGGCACCTCCTGATGTTGCTCAGTTAGTTTGGGGAATTCAGGTGTGGACCCCTTGATCTTTGTGGCTAGAGTGGCCCCTCCTGATGATGCTCAGTTAGTTGGGGGAATTCAGATGTGGACCCCTTGATCTTTGTGGCTAGAGCGGCAGCTCCTGATGTTGCTCAGTTAGTTAGGGGAATTCAGGTGTGGACCCCTTGATCTTTGTGGCTAGAGCAGCACCTCGTGATGATGGTCAGTTAGTTAGGGGAATTCAGATGTGGACCCCTTGATCTTCATGGCTACAGCGGTACCTCCTGATGAGGCCCAGGCAGGTAGAGCCTCCCGTCTGAGGGTTGCTGTTGCTACTCTCGCCCAGAGATGTGCATGGCATTTCTGGGTGCACCGTCCCTGTGGGTGGGATCAGACTGATATGCAAATCATTATTCTCCCCTGGCACAGCACTGAACGTGATGAGGACCCTACTGAGTGGATTAAATCCCACAGAACCGGCTATATTCGGTCTTGTTTTTTCTCAGTAGAGGTTTTCTCACATCGGTGGCTAGCACGGCACATGCCAACTTGCAGGGGTAGGCCTGGTCCCATGATGCGGCCGATCACCTGCGGCGGGCGGGTTGCCACCGGCGTGTGCTGGTGTGTGGGAGACACATGTACATTTATTTTGCTTTCTGACTCATAACCATCCTGCTCAGTATTTTAATATTTTAATTCTGAACACCAAACAGCCGAGTGTTTGTTCTTTAGCAGAATGTCCGGGTGAAAGCAAACTTCCTGGTGCCTCGTGCCCAGGGAGAAAGCGTTGCAGGTGGGGCTGCCCCTGTTCAAATCTTTTTCGATGGTGAGATGATTAACGTTGACCCAGTACACATCACCTGCAAACAAACAGCAACGACAGAGTGGATTCTGAACCTAGACGAAGAAAGTAGCAACGCCTAGAATCCCAAAAACTGTTATTGAACCCAGAATAATGCGGATGGCAACTTCGACTCTCTTCCTAGGAGATTTAGAATTCTAGCCCTTCAAGCATCCAGTATGGCTTAGTGCTGAGCAGAGGCGTTGCTGGGGGGGGGGCGCTGAGGGGTCAATAGCCCCGGGTCTTTTGGTTGTAGCCCTGGATAGAAGCTCAGGTGCTACAACCAAAATGCCATGGCTAGCCCCCAGTCCCGCCAGTCCCTACATTAGCTTAGCCCCTGATCTTTTCCAGACCTGGCAACACTCCTGGTGCCGAGCCAACTTACTAATCCTGGAACTCTGCTTAGAATGCAGAGCATGCATTAACCCCTTCTCTCCTTGCCTAGGACAACTAGCCGAAGGCACACACCGCCACCACACGCCCCTCGAACACACTTGGCGCAGCACCTCGGCCATAAGAATGCAACTACCGTTCATGACAGAAATGAGATACGAAGTTGCCCACATAACCTCTAGCCCGCTCTTGCATACCGACCCTAGTCCACTAGCTACCACCCATCCACATGCCAGCTCGACATGGGTGGGTAGCAGCGACTTGCCATTTCCTCATATCCTAAATATTGGCCAACATGCACACAAGCATATTAGCACCGCCTCCAACTTTTCCCATACCTGGACTCTGGCCCCCACAGGGCGGCGTTCAACCAACAGCACGTGGGGAATATAGTAATGGTGAAAGGCGCTTTACAAATGACGTACTACTACATGGCATCACATGTTCTTTTTTTACAGTGCTACGTACTGTGTTTCAAGGCGCTCACTGTACAGAAAAAGTAACCGACTTTGAGACTCACGACCATGTGACTAGTCACCCGAAAACAGGCAAAAAACCTGACCGGCGGCGGACCTTTAGGAGTTCAGTGCCCTTGTCTTGTGGCACTCACTGTCATGAACCACCGATTCCAGCCCTTCTGGACTTCGTGGTCCATGATGCACCGCAACATCAGGTCGGCGATCCTCCCAACATGGCCGACAGCACGGAAACGCTGCTTTCTAGTGTCCACGCGCAGAGCGCTGCTTCCTAGAAAATAGGCATGCCCCCGCAGCTCTGCGTGTCTCAACGCTACTGATCCGAGTTGTTCGGCGTGTGTATCGTTCCCGTCTATCTTCCAGTTTCCTACCCTTTCCTCCTTCCTGGAATCCCTTCTTTTTCCTGCCTCGCTTCAGTAAGGCCATTCTCCACTTCATCCCAGAATCTGTCTTGTGCTCGGTGCCGCGGGCTCCCTGGCACCCGCTGAGCATTGGACATCAGTTTCTCTTCCTTCCTGGATTCCTCCGAGGTAACTTCCCTGGATACTGAACACAACCTGCTTAAGGCAGTCAGCACTCCTCACACTGGAATCCGAAGACTCACGTCCCTTCCTGTACAAGTCCCAGTGAGGACGAAGGAAGGAGTTCCCAAGAACACCGCAATCAAGGACAAACAGGTGAGAAAGAGGGAAGGGTGTGACACTCACTCCCACCACCCATGCACTGAAGCTAGGTCTGCACTCAACAAATACAATATGAATAATCATATTATTAGTATTATTATTATTATGATTATTATTATTAATGATAATAATAATCATAATAATAATAATGATAATGAAGGGCGAAACTCAGGGTGCATCAATTCATAGGCACGACCCACACCTAAAGAAAGAAAACAACATGCACCAAAGGAACCAACCCCTTAGGGTCCCCCCTCCCCAATGCAATCACTATCTTAAAAGCACCCCAAAAGAAACATTTGAGACAGACAACAGAAAAGGCCCACTACTTCGGAACCCCTAACCCACAAGATGACTTAATCTGAGGCTACATCACCCGCCCTCATGATGATACACCAGACTCCCCCTGAGAATGAGAGACTACATCACCCTGCCCTCCTCTGAGAATGAGAGACTACATCACCCTGCCCTCCTCTGAGAAAGAGAGACTACATCACCCTGCCCTCCTCTGAGAATGAGAGACTACATCACCCTGCCCTCCTCTGAGAATGAGAGACTACATCACCCTGCCCTCCTCTGAGAATGAGAGACTACATCACCCTGCCCTCCTCTGAGAATGAGAGACTACATCACCCTGCCCTCATGATGATACACCAGACTCCCTCTGAGAATGAGAGACTACATCACCCTGCCCTCCTCTGAGAATGAGAGACTACATCACCCTGCCCTCCTCTGAGAATAAGAGACTACACCACCCTGCCCTCCTCTGAGAATGAGAGACTACATCACCCTGCCCTCCTCTGAGAATGAGAGACTACATCACCCTGCCCTGCTCTGAGAAAGAGAGACTACATCACCCTACCCTCATGATGATACACCAAACTCCCTTACACACGACTCGCTCTCGGAATGAGAGACTACATCACCCTGCCCTCATGATGATACACCAGACTCCCTCTGAGAATGAGAGACTACATCACCCTGCCCTCCTCTGAGAATGAGAGACTACATCACCCTGCCCTGCTCTGAGAAAGAGAGACTACATCACCCTGCCCTCCTCTGAGAATGAGGGACTACATCACCCTGCCCTCCTCTAGGAATGTGAGACTACATCACCTGCCCTCATGATAATACACCACACTCCCTTATACCACACCCCCTCTGAGAATGCAAGACTACATCACCCCGTCCTCATGAAACACCACACTGCCTCTGCGAATGTCAGACTACATCACCCCGCGCTCATGATGATACACCACACTCTCTCTGAGAATGCAATACTACATCACAACATCCTCATGGGAGACTACATCACCCTGCCCTCAAAATGATAAACCACACTCCCTTACACAACACTCCCTCTCAGAATCTGAGACTTCATCCAGCCATCATGAGGATACACCGCAGTCCCTCTCAGAATCTGAGATTACATCGCCCCACTCTCAGGATGGTACAACACGCTCCCTTACACCACACCCCATCTGAGAAAGTGAGACATCACCCCGCCTTCATGGTGATAAACCACACTCCCTCTGAGAATACAAGACTACATCACACCACCCTCATGGCGATGAACCACATTCCCTCTCACAATGTGAGACTGCATCAACCCACTCTCACGATGATACACTCCCTTACACCACTCTCCCTCTAAGAATACAAGACTTTATCACCATGCCTCATGGTAGGCACACTCCCATACACCACACTCCTTCTGAGAATGAGAGACTACATCACTCAGCCCTCATGATGATACACCACACTCCCCACATCACGCTCCCTCTGGAAATGCGAGACAACATCACCTCGTCATCACGATGATACATCAAACTCCCTTACACCACACTCCCGCTGAGAAAGCAAGACTACATCACCCTGCCCTCATGATGATACACCACACGCCCTCTCAGAATATGAGACTACATCACCTGCCCTCATGATGATACAGCACACTCCCTTACACCACACTCCCTCTGAGAAGGTGAGACTACATAACCCCGCCCTCATGATGATACACCACACTCCCTACACCACACTCCCTTTGAGAAGGTGAGACTACATCACCCCGCCCTCATGATGATACACCACACTCCCTACACCACACTCCCTCTGAGAAGGCGAGTCTACATCAACCGGCCCTCATGATGATACACAACACTCCCTTACACCACACTCCATCCGAGAATACAAGACTACATCACCCGGCCCTCCCTTACACCACATGATACACCACACTCCCTTACACCACACTCCCTCTGAGAATGAGAGACTACATCACCCGGCCCCCATGATACACCACACTCCCTCTGACAAGGCGAGACTACACTGCCCTCATGATGATACACCACACGCCCTCTCAGAATATAAGACTACATCACCCGCCCTAATGTTGGACACCACACTCCCTTACACCACACTCCCTCTGAGAAGGTGAGACTACATCGCCCTGCCCTCATGATGATACACAACACTCCCTTACACCTCCCTGGCAGGTAGAATAGGGTTATTGAAAATGATAGAATTACCCCAATTACTATACAGGTTCACCAACGTCCCCCTGTGGCCGGGCTTGGGTTTCTTCCAAGAATTGACACGCAGCATCAACTCTTTTTTGTGGCATTTGTGTGTGGTCAGGCTCAAGCTCGGGACCTTATCTACCCCGATGGCTGACGGCGGCTTTGGGGCCCCCAATTTTCTTAAATACTGGTTGGTTTCTCAAATCCAATACACATCCTACTGGTTTAACACTACAGACCCTCCTCCACATGTTAGACTCGAAAAACTGGCGGGACCGGGACATCCGCTCACTGGTGATACAACCCATTCCTTTGGCACACTGAATCCGGTGGCTTGCACCTCCCTGGCGCTAACGTAAACGTGGAAATTGCTAGATACTCCTCATCCATTTCATGGCAATCTCCCACTGTGGAACTTTCTCCCCGGGATCCCACGAGTACCACCGTCGACTGTGCGCAGATGGGCTGAGGCGGGATACGAGTTGCTCTGTGACGTATTCGAGCAGAGTAGCTTTGTTGAGTGGCCCGACCTGCCGCTGCCCTTGAGGGGTGGCCTGAGTGCATGGCTTCAGTATTAATTTCTACGTAAAACCCTTAAAAGAAACTACCCCGTGTTTCCAGCAATGCCAACGGACGATCCCGCTATTGAAGAACTGACTTCCCCCACACCTACCAGAGGGAAAATATCTAGGCTATACACAATGATACAATCCAGATCCACTCCGAGATTCACTGGGCTAAGGCGGGCGTGGCAGGAGGACCTCGGGGTGGAGGTGACAGACGAACGCTGGGCTCACATGTGTGCCCGTATACACGAGGTGTCTTTCAATTCCTGTTTCAAGTTAATTCAACTAAAGGTGTTACATAGGTTTCAACATACCCCGAGCAGGTTGCATCGTATGCTTAGTGATCACTCCCCGAGATGCCCCAGGTGTGGGCAGGATGGCGCCGACTATATGCACATGATCTGGGCCTGGCCCCGCCTCTCCAAATTTTGGGAGATGGTGTTCACAACCTTATCTGCTATACTTGATCAACCTATCGACCCCTCCCCAATGAAGTGCCTATTCCATGACTTTCCAGGGTTACCCCGAAATTCCAAGAAACTGGCCGGCCTTTGCATGCTCCTTGCGGTATGAGCCATTCTGCTTTGTTGGCTTCGCCCCACACCTCCCACGCATGCGCAATGGCTCAGGGCTCTCACATGGGCCTCAGACACTGAGGAAGCATGGTCCTGCCTACAACCAGCCCACTCGAGGTCAAGGGATGTTTGGCTCAGGTTTCGCTCCTATATGTCAGATTTAAATGCGACACCGGATACAACTTCCCCAACTAATACACCCACTCATGCAGGTTGTCTATCCTGAGCTAAGGGCTCTCTTACACTGCATTCGCACTGTATGCGTTCTTGATGGTAAATGTTCATACTAGATGCACTGACTGTATGCCTGTACTGTTTTAACTGTACCTACCTTGTGCTTGCCTTGTGTATTGTTCGCGTGTGTTCTGCTGCCAAGCTGTTTAATAAAAAAAGGTTTAAAAAAAAAAAAGAATATGAGACTACATCACCCGCCCTAATGTTGGTACACCACACTCCCTTACACCACACTCCCTCTGTGAATGCGAGACTACATCACCTGACCTCATGATGATACACCACACTCCCTTACACCACACTCCCTCTGAGAAGGTGAGACTACATCACCCTGCCCTCATGAGGTTACACCACACTCCCCTACACCACACTCCCTCTGAGAAGGCGAGACTACATCACCCTGCCCTCATGAAACACCACACTCCCTACACCACACTCTCTCTGAGAATTCGAGACCACCTCACCCCGCCCTCATGATACACCACAATCCCTTACACCACACTCCCTCTGACAAGGCGAGACTACATCACCCCGCCCTTCTGATGATACACCACAATCCTTTACACCATACTCCCTCTCAGAATATGAGACTACATCACCCGGCCTAATGTTGATACACCACACTCCCTCTGAGAATGCAAGACTACATCACCCCGCCCTCATGATACACCACAATCCCTTACACCAGACTCCCTCTGAGAATGCAAGACTACATCGCCCCGCCCTCATGATACACCACAATCCCTTACACCACACTCCCTCTGAGAAGGCGAGTCTACATCACCCGCCCTCATGATGATACACCACACTCCCTACACCACACTCCCTCTAAGAAGGCGAGACTACATCATCCGGCCCTCATGATACACCACAATCCCTTACACCACACTCCCTCTGAGAAGGCGAGACTAAACCACCCGCCCTCATGATGATACACCACACTCTCTACACCACACTCCCTCTGAGAAGGTGAGACTACATCACCCACCCTCATGATGATACACCACACTCCCTAAACCACACGCCCTCTCAGAATCAGAGACTACCTAATCCAGCTCTCATGAGGATGCACCACACTCCCTTACACCACACTCCCTCTGAGAAGGCGAGACTAAATCACCCGCCCTCATGATGATACACCACACTCTCTACACCACACTCCCTCTGAGAAGGTGAGACTACATCACCCACCCTCATGATGATACACCACACTCCCTAAACCACACGCCCTCTCAGAATCAGGTACTACCTAACCCAGCTCTCATGAGGATGCACCACACTCCCTTACACCACACTCCCTCTGAGAATGTGAGTCTACATCACCGCAACCTCATGATGATACACCACACTCCCTATACCACACTCCCTCTGAAAAGGTGAAACTACTGAGCAATCCTACCTGCAGTTATTTGTAGATGAGTAGCAATGTGTTGGTGGGACACAGACATCTGTGATATGGACCATCTAAGAGGCATTGCTAGTAGACTTAATATAGGCCTACTGCCACAATTTATCACATTCAACAATTTGACATATAAGATAAGGGGCTTCGCACCCATTCCAGGTTGATCACCTGAAGTTCACACCAAACTACAGAAGGAGTCAAGTATCCTGAAATGCTAAAGCAGACCTGTGGAACCACCAGGGACGCACAGGAAGGTTTGGCACCCTGAGCCCCCTGTTGTCCCATCAGACCCCTGTTTTTATATCGATCACTGAAGGCCTGCAAGGCCTCTTCGACCCTTTGGAGTAGTAGGTACAACTACTCTTGGCATCTCCTGATTACCCTCCAATAGAGCCTCTCCAATAGAGCCTCTTCGGAAGTGTTCCTGGACCATCCATTGAACTGACCAGCTTGAACCAGGGGGATCGCCTAGGAGCGCCACCACCCCGAATTGACACTCGAGACTTATGGAATCGCCAGCTTGTCGTCCCGGGCCCTCTCTCGCCAGATTTCGTAGTCCTAGCTCCTCTGGGTTGCGATTTAAGAGAGTGAACCATGCTGCAAGCATTTGCGGTTCCTGTGTTGCCCTGCTGTGGTGACGGCCATTGTAGGAGACTTGCATAGCTGCCCCTCTGTGCCCTGAGATGTGCTGCACTGGAACTATCCCCTTTTCTTTATCGAGAGCTGAGAAAAGGCTACTGTCCCACCACCGATGATCGTCTCATTCCGCAGCCACTGAGAGCCGGAGTTGCGTGTAACTGCAGCGGTTGAACCTACAAGCAACCTGGCCTAGACTGGCAAAGTTTGGCCCAGACTTTGTTAAGGATCGGTGAGTACTTGCATCACTTACCGGTGGCCCCCTGACACACCCATTGTTCTTTACGCACGAGGATCCCTGAAAGGATATTCACCTTAGCTGGGCTAGCCTGAGCCCTCTAGCTATTCCTGAAACTCAAAAGTTGCTCTGCCTGCAAGGGTAGACCCTCCTCGAATAGAAGGACACTGTTCTTCACCACCTCAAGCCCCTTCTGAGCTGCTACAGCTCCCTGAAGAGGACCTGCTGTCACTTATAAATCACGACTGCCCGTTTTCAACGCACTACTCTACTTTTGAGCATAAAGCTCCCCACTTCATGGGCTGGACTGCTTAAGTTAGGGATTGACTTGGAAGAACGATTTGGGGTGATTTTCCTGAGGTAGAAATGTTTGAAGGAGAAATGACCGACGATTATTTGTTCGAAATAATCTTTGGTCATTTCTCCCCTGAAAATTCCCGATGTGCCCAAACCCTCTCCCAACACACCCCCTTACTTACCTTGCCTTCCGTCTCGCTGGTCCCTGCGACGCCTGTTCCCTTTCACTTCCGTGATCGAGAACCGGCGCTGCAGGGATTTTTTTTTTCTTTTTTTTGTTGGGCAGCTGTGGGGTGTCCCACGCAAACCCTGCTCACTACTGTATAGTATAGTGAGTGTGGTGTTGCGCGGGACATCCCCAGAGCCTACACAACTTTTTTTGTTTTACCTACCCCACAAAAACACCTAATATACACAACCCCAACAAGTTTGAACTTTTGGTAGGTTTAGCTTTTTGTGGTATGTATATTAGGTCTTTTGGTGGGGTCGGTAAATTGGATTCGGTCATTTTGGCCGAATCCGGAAGACCTGCCTATTGCTCTATTTGTGTTAACTTACCCTTCTGTTGCAGGTTGTGGTTGTGTTTTCCCCTCTACTGCTTTAGGGTGAAACGTAATTGTATATGTGGTAAATAGTGAAAGGAGTGTGTGCTGTTTGATATTACTTTGGTGTATTTGCGTTTAATTATTAAGGCCTATAATAAATATATAATGTTGTAAGCGTCTTCTGTGGATTTGTACTGTGTGTGCTCATTGTGGGCTTCGGATCACTCTCACTCCACATGAGACTTAGTCTTGACCGCCTGCCAAGCTACCGTAGATTGGTCTGGTTTGCCTGAAGGTTCCACTAAACTAGTGTGGCCTCCTAAACCTCTAACCACCAGGTCAGAGTTTAGTAATCCATCTTAACACCCTTCAAGACCACAAAACACTGCATCAGTTCCCTACACAAAGCAACTGTTGTTGTTAAAAATGTAAGAGCATTAACGAGTTCTTCAAAGGCCAAACACTGACACCATCACAGACATCCCTCGCTCCTTAGTCAGCGACATTCCTAAATCTGCCAAGTTCAAAACCACAACAAACGAAACCCTCACCCGGCGCCCCCGGAGCCACCTTTTATTCATTGATTTATTTGTGTATTTGCTTTTTCATTTATACATTTCTGGTTTGCACAAGCTCCTCTTGCAAAGAAATCCACTTCAGGGCGCTTTCGTTTGCGATAACTTCATACAATAACAGGAGTGTTGGTTCCACTGGAAGCATTGGGGTTGACAATAGACACAAGTAGATGGCTTACAGATGGGCTATTAGTGGCCTTTTAGGTCTTTCCTGGATAGCCTAAATGCTAGGAGAGCCCCTGCTTTATTTAGTGGACTACAGGGATTGGTCATCGCTCCTATGACTCGGTCCCTTTGAGCGTGGACCGACCGCCGCCCTTCCATATACTTATACTTCAAAGAAAAGACAGAACTTCACCCCGCTGAAAAATAACCCACACTCGAACAATGCCACTTGGTCAAATACCCCCCCATCACACACTATTGTTATTACTGCCCAATTGAAAGAAGTAAACGTGTATCGTTTAATGTGCATGAATAACCAGGTGCAAAGGAAATATTGCAAAAACTTTTCGGTTGTCCATGAAAAATGTTTGTTTGCTTATAAAATACTCCCATTGGGAATTGGACTTACATTTGTACTCCCTGAAAAAAAATCACTTCACTCCCAACTTTAAAAAGTAGGGAGTAAAATACTTCAAAATCTTATCTGGAGCACGGGGGTAGAAGTGTGATCTGCCCAGACAAGGCCACTTACATTACTTTTTGGTGAGGGAGAGTAGAATATGGTTTGGTCGCCCTGGTAGGAGACAGAATTAAACTTTGTTTCGGCCTTGTGGGAGGAAGCCCCTGGGGGGGGGGAGCTGTAGGGCGGTCTCATCTCCTATATGCATGTGACACGAGAGCAGCTGAGCTGCCTGAAACATCGTTCAAGTGGCTCAGGACGCCAGCTGTTTGGAAAAATCTCAGAGGTGCTTCTGACCTCATAACCACCAAGCAAATGCTCAAGCATTCATTAAATCTCCCCGGACTCTGAGGTGCCATTCCAGCGGTAATGTGTAAGTGGCCCTGCGTGACACATACTGCTGCTTATAGTAGCTGTGCATTGCTGTGGGTCCTAGGTTTTATGGTCCACCTAGCGCATCCCGGCTGGCATCTTTGAAACCTACGGATGAGTGACAACAGGTAACCCGTGTGGGGTCATGGTCTGATAGTCGTGGAGTGTTTTGTATCCATGCAGAACACCCATTCATTGTCCGGTGCCTTAAGTGGCACTGGAAAATGAGCCGGGGCTCATCAAGGGGGCCTGGTCTAATGGTGGTGGGCTGCTGGCTCCTTAGGCCATAACCCCTTGACGAGCCCTGGCTCAATGGGCGACAGGCACCCCCGTAGGGATCAGCACCCTCTCCTTCCTGGCAGGGGACAGCGCCTCACCTTTTCAGCCTTAATGGTGGCTCTACCCTCACCAGGCTGGGCAGTGTCATCATTAAGGCTGAAAAGGTGATGCTGCTGGAGGTTGAGGCCTTTTTTCCTAAAGCCTGAAACTCCCGCGAACGAGCGTGTGCCTCAGGCTTTAGAAAAAAAGGCCTCGACTTCCAGCAGCCTCACCTTTCTTCTGGCGCCTGGCTTGAAGGGACGCCTTGCAAGTGCGCCGCCAACATTATGGATTAAAGGCATTTTTTCTGAAGCCGGGAGCTCTCGCACATGAGCGAGAGCTACTAGTTTTAGACAAAAAAGTCTTGTCCTGCTGTGGCCAGGGCTGCCAGGGGAAAATAGTGAGCCCCAGCAGGGCCCCGCCTCAGGACTCGGCCCTGGCCCACTTAAAGCCCTGGTCATTGTGACCTATGAATGGTTCATCTAGCCCAGCGAGCAGCCCTATCAGAGCGTCCTAGAGATCCCACTAGGACCCCGAGGCAGCGATCAGTGCATCCGGCAGCCAGCAGCTTTCGGACCATGGACGCACAATTCAGCCTTTCATCGTTCAGGAACTGATGGAAGGAATAGCATTAAGTTGGCAAAGGACGAGAGGGATTTTATAGGTGCCAAGCGACAAATCAGATTGTGCTGTAAGGCATACAAAAGGTCACCACCATGCAGCAGCAATGCAGCATTTGTCCCCACAGGAAGGGTTTTGACGCTAGATCTGGATTCTCCATGTTGTTTCGCTATAATTCCCATAACACGTTCACCATAACGGTTTGCATCCTAAACGTTTTTGCCTTTTTATTATCATTGTTTAACTTGAACTTAATTATTTCAGCCGCGTATTATTCTTTTTCACTTTGTACATGGTTAAGGATGGGGTTGGTGAAGGCCCGCCTCCTGAACTTCTCACCTTATCCCCGAGCACTTGGCCTGTTTATGACCCATCCTGCATTCCACACCATCCCTGTCCTCTCTCTATGCCCCCTGCCTTTCCCTCCCACTCTTTGTCCCCGGTCTCCACTTAGCTCACTATTCTTCTCCTCCATCACTGCTACCCACCTTTATACCAGTGGTGGAGGCCGCAATTGGTGCCAGGAGGGGTGGATAATAGGGTGCCAGAGGGAGGCTGTTTGGTGCACTGGAAACCAGGGGGAACCAGGGACCCGGCCACCACCGTGGCCCCCTGGCTCCGCCACTGCTTTATACCCAGCAGGGTCGGCCTCAGCTTTGGCAGCGACTGGTTTGAGTCAACAGAATTTGGCGCACATTTGGCTAATTTTGTTGTATCTTCCTTGGCGCTGTGAGGAATACGACCATACGCACGGTGGGTCTGCGCTCACTTGGGCTTTTTTGAAATTTTATATGAAACTGAATGATGGTAGATCAACCTCTGGAAAGAGTGTGGGGCAAATCTGCACACATTTTCCTATGCTCACCACACAACATACAGATAGACACAGCCTACAGGCGCAGTCCTCCCTGTCATATTTAGTTGTTATCTGACAGGTGTAGCACACAATGCATCTCAGAAGAGGAAGGGCCGAAAACGTCCTCCTGCCATGGACAGCCTAATTAGCTATCAAAGCTCCATAGATCCACCCTGTCTGTTTGTTTACCCTCTGAAGATGGTGGCACCAATTAACATAATTAAAATACTAATAGAGTATACATCAAACAGGCCTACATGGGGGCTGGCTGCAGAGGCTAAAACAATAGAGAGAGGAAACCCCAACAACCTTTCATATGCACTGTGAAAACCTGAAGCCAGCCCCTGCCTCTCAGTATCAAGGGCAGTGACCTGTCATGTATGGGACTATGAGTTTACAGTAGGCAACCCCTGCAGAGGGACCCCATTCAGAATGTACGAGAATGTGGTTTGCAGGAAACAGAAAGTCAGTTCTCGCTGCAGCATCAAGGGAGACCTGCCACTTTAATCAGGAACCACAGAGAGCTCAATTAACTGGAGAGACACTTTGATCCACAACAGACAGGAAGATGGGTGGGACTTAGTGTTACAAATGTTCACCCCTTTATCTTTTCTGTTGCAAAGCACTCTGGATATGACCTTAGGCATACAGGTTTAGGCATACAGATTGTTGGTTGGGATTGGTCATTAAGGTAGGCTTAGCCTACACCAATCACTGTTGCCCATTTGCCTTCAAATGAGGGATGAGCCCCTCTTTTGGAAGATCATCTGAAGACTTTGCAAGGAGTAAAAAGAAGAATTCAGCACTGGACCCTTGCTGAAGATACAGTCTACCTTGCAGCTTCTTCCAGTTAAGGAAGGCCAAGATTTCCTCCCCTAGACAAGATCTCTCCCCTAGACATCTCCGAGGGAACAGAGGGAGATACTGAATCCAGAGGACCCTGCAGCAGCTCCAGAACGGGTACCCAGCCAGCACACAGGGTGACCTGCTAGGCCCTGCAAGCAAGCTTACTAGGTGGGAAGTGCCAGAGAGTCTCTGAACCAAACCAAGGACAAGGCAGCTGCCTGCAACACTCTCCTCAGCTTTGGGCCATCCGCCATAAGGGATGCACAAACCCAGTGAAGAAGCTAGGAGGAGTGCATAGCCAAGCATTAACCAGCATCCGCCTTAAAGGACATTTTCGAGCCGGTAAACCCCTCTATCTGCCGACTGCGGTCACGCCGCAGTCGCTAACGTGGTCTGAGATGCCTCGACCAGTGCTTCGGATCCACCATCCAGGACAGAGACCACGATACTTGCCCCGGAGCCACCATGTAGGCCAGCCGCCAGCCATCCGTCTAGCCTCGCTTGCCAAACTGCCTGCTGCCTGATACCCGCAGCTGTCTCCCATCTTGAATTCTGTTGCAGGAGATGCAAAGCGCCCTGAAACCAACTCCAACCTGTCGAGCACCAAGGACCTCTACAACCACAAGGAACACTGTGGTTCTGTCCCCCTGGTCCTTCTCTTTATGGCTTCTAGTGACATTTTATAACCCATTGCTCCCTTTGTGCTGAAACCAAGTATCCATGAACTATTGTGATTAATTACTTTACCAACCACCCTCCTGTCAGTATCCAGAGTGCATCCCTTTTCCTTCGTGAAAATGTTTGTCCTCTGCATTCCTTTACAGGGTGGGTTGTATTTTGTAGTGTGCTAAAACTGTCTGTTGTGATCATAATAAAGGAGATATTTTTATACAACCTTGACTGGACAGTCCCTTTTATCATTAGGTAATAATTGTATTTTTGCTGTGTTGCAAATAACCAACGATCCATGGCCTTGTGGAGATAAGCCTGCCATTCCATCCACGTTACCACAATCGGACGAGGCGGTTTATCATTTGCTTTTCTTTTCAATCTGTTTGGATCCCTTTTGGTGTATTGAGGTGTAGGGCTGACTGATTGTTTAGAAACCGATATTTCACGTGGTTTGTTCAAGAGGTACCTGTACGTAGTACGGCCATTTTTACATACTTGGGTTAAGATTTTTCAAGGTATCCATTGTTGAGCGAAATACAGGCTTTATCCATCTTAAAAGCAAAGAACCTAACTAACCAACTAGGAACCATTGATAGAAGGATTGGTAGGTTCTCAATAAAGGCAGCCATCCAATTCTACGAGGGGAAGGTGATTCTGAAATTGACACACGGACTGGATCTTTGGCCGACCGATTCGTATGCCAGGTTGGACACTCTTGATGGGAAGATGAGGAGACGTGTCTTGAGAGTTCCCAATGCTGTGACGGGGGCAGCAATAGGCTATGAGTTGGGCCTTCTATGTTTTAGGGTGCGGGTACAGTGGTCAATATTGTCCCTCTATCGAAAGATCCTTGTACCTGTTACGGACTCAATGCATACAGAAGTCCTATCAGCTAAGGTACAAACAAGTTCTGTTTCATCAAGTTTCCTAAGCAAATAAAGAACCTTTTGTGACTCGCTTCTCAGCGCACTCGAAGTGGACATTGATGCACTGGTACTAAGACCAACGAAGGTCAAAGTCGCTTTATACAGATGGGAATGAACAAACACCAGTGACTCTTTTCATGGTTATCCTTCATTACGGCACCTTTCTCACAAACATAAAAGTTGGAGCACGTTTGGACCATACTTACTTCTTTTTCCGAATGCATATTATCGGTCTCTTATACGAGTAAGGGAGCTGGGGGCTCTTGTTTCACCACCATCGCTCCCGTACTCTGGGAGCCCTCCCTCAGCAGATCCAAGCCGAACCTGCCTATGCACACTTCCGTAAGAAGGTAAAAACGGCACTGTTTAACATATATCTGTAAATAGATGGATTGTCCTACCTTCTCTTAACTTGACTCACTAGTGATGATGTAACGATGTAACGCAACCACCATATCCTGTATGGCTCACCTTCTATGATGTAGGCATTCACCATACTGTGACATTCGAGTCCTAACATTGTACCTTTAGCGCTGTGATACCTCCGGGTCGGGGCACTATCAACAAATACAGTAAATAAATAAATAAATAAAATGATGAAAGCTTTCTAATCTGGTGGATTTGGATTGTATTTTTAAAAAAGTTTTAATGTACTAAGTATTGGTATATAAATGAAGTGTTTATCCTAGTTTTGTATTTTATCGATGTAACTTTTTGGTCTGTTTTTGTTCTTAAAGGTTTTTCATAAACCATATATGAAAAAAAAAGAAAGAAACCGATATTCATCCCTGGACCACTGGTGCTGCGGAAGTTGATTCGTCACAATTGCTGCCAAAGCTAAATAGAGCGCTGCTGCAAAACCAGCAGTGGCGCTCTATTTAATTAAGTGCTCAACTCCCAGCTCCCATGCAGGAGCGGGGAGTGAATCACTTCAATGCAGCGCGGCTGTCAAACCAGCATGCCCCCTGCTGGTTAGACAGCTGCGCTGTATTACAATAAAAGCAGTATGCTCTCTTGCTGGCACACCCAGCACCACAGGCGAGCGGGGCGCATTTCATTACAATCGGGGGATAACGTGGCGACCCGGGCTGTCACCGTGCCCGCTCAGGCCTAAAGCCGGCCCTGATACCCAGTCTTAGTCACCTACTCTTGTGCCCAATTTACGCCAGCCATGTTCCTCTCCAGCCCACCCCCCGACCCACTCTTTGTCATTGGTCTCTGCTAACTCCTCCACCTCCCCGCTTAGTCCCTTGACCTGACAGTGATCTGCTCCTCCTTCTTTGATGCATTGGGCACCCCCTGAACTACCATTGGTTTCTTCTCCCCCCTTTCACTTGTTAGTTGGAACAATGGAAATAGAAAAGGGACTCAATAATATAAGATAAGGGATTCCATGGAAATCACTTTTCCTTTTTTAATGTGTAGCTCATATTTTTAAAATAAGTATTTTTCAAAGAACGAATAGACATTTTGCATGTCTTGCGAAGCCTCCTCTGACTCCCTGTGAGGAAAAGAGTAGAATCAAACCCTTGCATCTGGTCCACAATGTGGTGGAACGCCCGCAGAACATTCATGTCTGCCACCATCGGCCTCCTCGATCAATCCAAATACAAGTGAAAACGGAGAATAGGAATCAGGCGAAAGGTGATGCCCCCGTTCCCACCCTGAAAGGAACACCCTACCCCGGACCTGAGTCTTGGGGGCAACCACTGGCTGTTCAAGGACAGCTTGATAGCCCTACACTTCCTGGGGGTTTTCCAGCCGCCTAGACATCAGCACCCGGCACTCAGGGCGCCTACATGTTTTGCAAAGATTCTACCCCCCACCACGCGACTCTGATCTAGAGGTTAGATGCCTTCCATCCCACTTCGGAGATCAGCCCGGGGTGCTAACGATACCCTTGGGTTAGTGGACAACAGTGGGGCCCTCTCAAACCTACCACCTTCCACGAACTACCGTAACCCCCCTCTCCCCACCATTAGAGCCCTTTAGCTTTCAGGTGCAAAACACTTAGGGTTGAGCTGAATGAGAAGTGTCCGTCCGTTACCCCCCATGACGACCCCATCCCTTTCGTTCCCTATCGGTCCGAAGCGGGTTACTTATGCACGCATGCATGTACAAAGCCCTTAAATATCAATGAAATAAGGCAGACTATTCAAAAACAAAGAGTTTAAGTGAAATGGTGGACCCACTGACTCCCCGGGCAGCATTGTGCTAGGTCTGTGACTGATGACGGACCGACGGACGGTGTTGGGAAGCTTTGAAGGGCCGGGCTGGGCACATGCAGTGGAGTTATTTTCAGACTCGGAGCGCAACATGGGATAACCTCATCCCAGGCCCAGCTGTCTCCGCTCCCTGGGGCTTGAGTTTCACAGTGACGTACACAATGCGTGCACACTGGCTCCAAGGGGGTTATAGGGTCCTGGGCCCAACAATCCTGGGGTTAAATATATCACCCAGGGCCCCAGCGTCAGGAGACCACTCCGTGTGTGGTGTGTGCCGAATATACATTGCTCAACACTAGAATGATAATATGGATGAGCGCAGAGACGTTGTTGGGGGGTCTGAGGGCGCTATAGCCCCGGATCTTTTGGTTGGAGCCCCAGATAGAAGCTCAGGGGCTCGATAGCCCCGAGTCCCGACAGTCCCGACATTAGCGTAGCCCGGGAACCTTTCCAGACCTAGCAACACCCCTGAGCGCAGACTTGCGCCGCCACTGCCCGCATGCACATCTACCACGATGCAGCAGACCACCTGCCACACAGTGCATTGACTTAAAAGCGCCCAAGCAACTTTTGTCGAAGTACAGGGGTCTCTGTGTGGACTAAAACCAATAGGCTGTCTAGTTGAGGTTGGATACAACTTTACTAAGAAAATGCAAACACGTGCTCCTCTGTAAATTCTGTTGTTGCCCATGAAAAGTCCCCAAATGTGACAGGCGGCTGCCCTGACCAAATGCATACACCCATGCCACATTGGCAAAGTCACCTCAATGTTTTCATGCTTGAAATGAGTGCAGAAAAAAGTTCCATCCCCACAGGCTGAAAAACGCAGTATTTCACCAGCGATATCTCAAAATGAACTGCTCTCATTTTTCGCCCTAGGCTGAACAAGTGCTGGCTAAAAAGAAATGCAGAGGGTGCAACCAGCCAAGCTTGAAATATTCAGCTTTTAAGGCCAAACAATTGAAGGCAATTCTGAACATGTGCAGTAGGTGCAGTGTGGTGTGAAGGCCAAAGGAGGGCCACAGAAACTGTATTTTATACCACCCAACACTAAGAGAAACGTTCACAAGCAGATCATACTCATTAAGGTGCCAGGGCTTAAAGAGATTAAGTGCCCGATTCATGGAATTATTTGCGTGAAAAATAGGGAACTTGCGCGCCAAACTGCGTGCGTAATCCCGTACATCGATTCATGGAATCAACTGCATAGAACTTCGGAGATCACACAGGCTCAGCACAGCTCTGTGCGTGGCCGAGTGCCTTGCGCGAGACTCCACACAGGGGGTGGTTGCGGCCTGCATAGGGGCTGTAATAATGGGGGGCAACACACAAAATGAGGAGGAACAGGCCAGAAATAGGACGTTACGAAGGACGGACCGCAGGCAGTCCATAGCACACCTACAAATGCACACGACAAAGCGTATTCGTGGACGTGACCCTGCAACCTATTGCCTGCAAAATGCTCATGCAAAGCCCTCGATGTCTATGCCACCCAAAAGCAGGCGTACAGACTTGCGTGGAGGGATCTCAACTCTGGAGGTAGGTTTGCATGTTGGATGTACTTGGGGTGCCGCTTAGAGTTACGGGGGACCTAGTGCAGTGGTGCCGAGGTGCAGGCTTGGTTGGGGGGAACCGCTCGCACCGTTCACAGAATGCACGTGTTCACGCCCTAAATGTGGCGGTTTTGGCTTTGCTTAGGGGCGTGTCGGGGGCGTTACAGTTACTTTGCGCTGTAGATTGCATGAATACACAGGGCATGCAGTTTTTATTCTGCGTGCAGACTCACGCAGCATCGTTCTCGGTGTGCAGAAAATGCGGGGGAAATGCGCACTTTTCCATGAATCAGGCCCTCAATGTATACTGCCCAGCAAACAGAAACATTCCCAAGCAGCACATCCAGAATAGCATAAGTGCAACACCTGCAAGAGGCACGGCACCGCATACAACACAACTCCACACACCCCAAAGCCCCATGAGGGAATGCTTGCTAATTACACGTGCCAGCGTGCGAGCAAGGAATGCAATGACCAATCACACATCTACGCTCTGGTGGCAGCCTACCTCTGCATGAACACGGCATTTAAATTGCCATGCCCACTGTGAAGTTTGCCACACTGGGAGGTGATCGGTCGGTGAACGACCAAAGCGGCACCGACACTGGCAATGGCACACGAAGAGCCACCGGATCTGGTTTGAGAGCTAAGGGGTACAGAAGCAGAATTCAGGTTTTTTTGTTCATAACAATGTAATACTGATACACGCATACATACATCCACACAAACACACACTCATGAATTCAACAATAACAAATGGAACATTTAAAGAAACTGCTTGCTCCTTTTTTGTTTGACGAATGTCTACCACAAAGAGCCAGCCTCTGAATTTGGACAGCAACACTGAAGCTGTCCAGTCAAATGCTTGGGCTTGATCAGGCCTGCAAGTCAAGTGGCAAAATACTGGGCGCAAACCTACCGAGACATGCATCTCAACTTACAAAATCACTTGTGCAAAGTCTTCACCCCATGATACTCTTGCAGGCACACGTCACAACCATATAGTCAGAGGACCCCTTCTGGACCTTCCGTAAACTCTTGAAAACTTGGCTCTTCTCACAGCAACTACGAAAATAAGCTTCGATCTGCACTACTACAGAGTACCTACAATAAGTACGAATGTAACCTAAAATGATGTTATAAGCTGGCGTCCTGTATATCTATCTCATGTCTCTGTACATGCGCAACAACGTAACCTTTCTTCTTGTCTACTAAGAATAGCGCCCAGATGCCTGCGGGTTGGGTGCCTTTACAAATTACAAAATAAATAAATAAATAAATAAATAAATAAATAAATAGGTAAATAAATCAATATTGGCCGACAATGCCACGCAGTCACAGCCTGAGACATCGCTAGACTCTTCCCCCTGCGAGAGGCAATCCTCATAGCCACGGCCAGAGATGCTTCGCAGCACACCCAGTGGGCCACTGTCTTTCGTCTTATCTTGGTGCAGTGTGAACAGTGGCCGCGGCCTCCCTCCGTAGCCACTGGTATTGGGGAAAGGCCGTTGGATCGGGTTAATTGTTGCCAAGTGGGCAGTGTGCCAAAGACCATGGATGGTGGGTTCAAGTTATTTCATAGGGGTGTGAGAGGGACAAAAAGCTTCAGGCCAGTGCGCCCCTGTGTATTATACTAATTGGCGCACAGTGTAGAGTGGCCACCGCTATGGCCTGAGTATGAGATGTCATATAATAAAAGGCTGGAATCAGTAACAAAAAAAAAAATGTTGTTCAGATAAACAAACTTGTCACAACAAAGTCCATGAAATTCAGCTAGAATGGGAAAGTATGGCACTCTTAAGTCCTTCACCCCTCTTGCTCAGCCCAAGATCACACACATGAGATCACGGCAGGGATCAACAAGTAGTTAAAATAAATGACATACATTTCTTTTTTCCGCACTTCATGCGGCACTCCAACTTCTAAGCACTAGCCTGGGTATCGAACCCTTGTTGCTCGGTGTTTTCTTCTTCCCAAGTTAGGCTTATTTCCCCTTCGCAGTCCCGTGGCCCTTCGGCATCATGGCTGATATCTATTGGGGTGACTCTGTGCTAAGATTGATGACACATCGTCGCCACTTGACGTTCACGGTGTAGACATCAAACCCTGCCGACGGCTCTATCATTCTTTCATAAAAAACATCACAGCTAATACACAACAGATATCCGCAAAATAGGGTTTAGGGACCCTGAAAATAATATCTTCCCAAAACACCTGCCGCAGAACAAAAGCAGGGATCCCATCCACGCCACCCCAAGTGAAAGCGTTCGACGCCTCCTCATACAATCCAAACAACTCTGGCTGGACAAATATAACCTTTCAAACATGTCACCCTAGCCGCGCGCCACCCCTGCCACCCCTGCCACCCCCGCCGCCCCTGCCACCCCTGCCGCCCCTGCCACCCCTGCCACCCCTGCCAACAAACCCAGACTTCCAGATCAGTTCCAAATCCTGCTTCAAAATTGTCAACTCAACCGTAACAATAAAAACCAAACACAAAGCAAATGATTGCGCATCGCTACTTTGATAACCACAACTTAATAAATAACTGAGAAGCACAGTACTTTGAATAGGTACTTATCAGACTCACAAAAGTAACTCATCAGCCTTGTACTTTGCAGTCTACACATCCAATGAGCATGTGTGCCTGTATTAAAGCATTAAAGGAACCCACCAATTAAAAACACTCTTGCAACTACAGATTAGTAACTTAAATCCTGATAGGTCACATTCCGTTATTTTCACACACAGGGTGCAGATTCCCACCGGGAAATCTCCAGAGTTCCCTATAGGCCAGTCCACCACAGGTGCAGAGGCCTACTGGGAAATCTCCAGAGTTCCCTATAGGCCAGTCCACCCCTGCCCAGGGTGCAGAGGCCTACTGGGAAATCTCCAGAGTTCCCTATAGGCGAGTCCACTGCAGCCCAGGGTACAGAGGCCTACCGGGAAATCTCCAGAGTTCCTCATATGCCAGTCCACCCCAGGTGCAGAGGCATACCGAGAAATCTCCAGATTTCCCTATAGGCCAGTCCACCCCTGCCCAGGGTGCAGAGGCCTACCAGGAAATCTCCAGAGTTCCCTATAGGCAAGTCCACCCAGGTGCAGAGGCCTACTCGGAAATCTCCAGAGTTCCTTATAGGCCAGTCCACCCCTGCCAGTCACGAGCACTATATGATCAAAGTACAAAGGGACATCTATCTTAATTGCAGTGGCGGCTGGTGAATTTTTGTAATCCAGTCTGGTGATGTGGCTACCCGAAGCGTGCTGACAACCCGAGATAGTGAGTTTGTCGGCCAGGAAGAGTGGTGTTTTGGTTGTGACTTCTTTGCAGGTGATGCAGGCTTCCTTAGGCATGATGTGTGCTTAGATTGGCAGCCAGTGCCGCTCCTTGAGGGGCATGGCGATGTAGTTCCATTGTCTTTCTCCTGTGATGAGGACACCTTTCAGAGGTGCCAAGGTGGCATGTGGGACTGCTGCGAACTCTAGTACCACCACAAACAATCGCTCACCACCTCAAGTCCCTAGTACCTTTCCAATTCTTTGATTGTCCTTATCCTATTATTCTCTCGTCTTTTCCCCAAAGTGTAAGTGTTTTCAGGATGGTCTTGGACTAGTGCGGACGGGTGGAATTGAGTCACTAAATTCAGCAAGGGACCTAAGAACGCCAGAATTGAACTCAAGGGTTAAATGGGGGATACTGAGAAGGCACCAGGTTGAGCCTCTAGTCTCTCTGACCCTGCACGCATCGTTGATTTTGTTTTCATTTATGAAAGCAGGTTCTCTCTCCAGCATTGTTTAATAAACTTATTTTGTGTCATTAGTCAGCAGCCTTCAAACTGTGGGTCTGGCCCCATAGGGTGGCCAGGGCAGGCACGAGACTCTTCAAAAGGGGACTACAGGACTGCTTTCAAAAGAAAATATAAGTAAATATGGCATCTGGGGGGCGGAGGCGGAGGCTGCAACACAATTTTTACTCAAGGTGGGGCTTCATATAAACAAGTCTGAATACCACTGGTCTACAACTGCTTTCCATGGCTCTCTATTGCAGTAAAGACGGCAGGAATAGCTCAATTCATACTCGATACACTGGGCAGTAGGCCATTGCCGTCCAGCACAGAGCGCCACCGCGGTCATCATTGCAAGTAACGCTGACAGCATCTGTGCAACATTGAAAACGATGGCACAGGCCAAGCACTGAGGGCAGTGTGCTCTGGCGGGCGGCCTGCCTTCTGCCCTAGAGTACTCATCTTTGCAACATTGAAAACGATGCCACAGGCCAAGCACTGAGGGCAGTGTGCGCTGGCAGGCGTTCTGCCTTCCACTCTAGAAAGCTCATCTCTGCAACATCGAAAACGATGGTAAAGGCCAAGCACTGAGGGCAGTGTGCTCTGGCGGGCGGCCTGCCTTCCACCCTAGAGTGTTCATCTGTGCAGCATTGAAAACGATGCTACAGGCCAAGCACTGAGGCTGGTGTGATCTGAAGTGTGGCCTGCTTTCCGCCCTAGAAAGCTCATCTGTGCAACATTGAAAACGATGGTACAGGCCAAGCACTGAGGGCAGTGTGCTCTGGCGGGCGGCCTGCCTTCTGCCCTAGAGTACTCATCTTTGCAACATTGAAAACGATGCCACAGGCCAAGCACTGAGGGCAGTGTGCGCTGGCAGGCGTTCTGCCTTCCACTCTAGAAAGCTCATCTCTGCAACATCGAAAACGATGGTAAAGGCCAAGCACTGAGGGCAGTGTGCTCTGGCGGGCGGCCTGCCTTCCACCCTAGAGTGTTCATCTGTGCAGCATTGAAAACGATGCTACAGGCCAAGCACTGAGGCTGGTGTGATCTGAAGTGTGGCCTGCTTTCCGCCCTAGAAAGCTCATCTGTGCAACATTGAAAACGATGGTACAGGCCAAGCACTGAGGGCAGTGTGCTCTGGAGGGCAGCCTGCTTTCCGCCCTAGAACGCTCATCTGTGCAGCATTGAAAACAATGGTACAGGCCAAGCACTGATGGCAGTGTGCTCTGAAGGGCGGCCTGCTTTCTGCCATAGAAAGCTAATCTGTGCAACATTGAAAACGATGGTACAGGCCAAGCACTGAGGGCAGTGTGCTCTGGAGGGCGGCCTGCTTTCTGCCATAGAACGCTCATCTGTGCAGCATTGAAAACGATGGTACAGGCCAAGCACTGAGGGCAGTGTGCTCTGGAGGGCAGCCTGCTTTCCGCCCTAGAACGCTCATCTGTGCAGCATTGAAAACAATGGTACAGGCCAAGCACTGATGGCAGTGTGCTCTGGAGGGCGGCCTGCATTCCGCCCTAGAACGCTCATCTGTCTAACATTGAAAACAATGGTACAGGCCAAGCACTGAGGGCAGTGTGCTCTGGAGGGTGGCCTGCTTTCCACCCTAGAACGCTCATCTGTGCAACATTGAAAACGATGGTACAGTCCAAGCACTGAGGGCAGTGTGCTCGTGCAGGCGTACTGCCTTCCACCCTAGAGTGCTCATCTGTGCAACATTGAAAACGATGCTACAGGCCAAGCACTGAGGGCAGTGTGCTCTGGTGGGCGGCCTGCTTTCCACCCTAGAACGCTGATCTGTGCAACACTGAAAACGATGGTACAGGCCAAGCACTGATGGCAGTGTGCTCTGGAGGGCAGCCTGCTTTCCGCCCTAGAACGCTCATCTGTCTAACATTGAAAACGATGGTACAGGCCAAGCACTGAGGGCAGTGTGCTCTGGAGGGCAGCCTGCTTTCCGCCCTAGAACGCTCATCTGTGCAACATTGAAAACGATGGTACAGGCCAAGCACTGAGGGCAATGTGCTCTGGCGGGCGGTCTGCCTTCTGCCCTGGAGTGCTCACCTGTGCAACATTGAAAACGATGGTACAAGCCACGCACTGAGAGCAGTGTGCTCTGGTGGGCGTTCTGCCTTCTGCCCTGAAGTGCTCACCTGTGCAACATTGAAAACGATGGTACAGGCCAAGCACTGAGCGCAGTGTGCGCTGGTGGGCGGTCTGCTTTCTGCTCTGGAGTGCTCACCTGTGCAACATTGAAAACGATGGTACAGGCCAAGCACTGAGGGCAGTGTGCGCTGGTGGGCGGTCTGCTTTCTGCCCTGGAATGCTCACCTGTGCAACATTGAAAACGATGGTACAGGCCAAGCACTGAGCGCAGTGTGCGCTGGTGGGCGGTCTGCTTTCTGCCCTGGAGTGCTCACCTGTGCAACATTGAAAACGATGGTACAGGCCAAGCACTGAGGGCAGTGTGCGCTGGCGGGCGGTCTGCCTTGCGCCCTAGAACGCTCATGTGTGCAACATTAAAAACGATGGTACAATCCGAGCATTATGCCCTGTGGGGTGGCCTGATTTCCACCCTAGAACGCTCATCTGTGCATCATTGAAAACGTGGGTACAAGCCAAGCCCTAAGAGCAGTGTGCTCTGGCGAGCGGCCTGCCTTCCACCCTACAAGGCTCATCTGTGCAACATTGAAAACGATGGTACAGGCCAAGCACTGAGGGCAGCGTGCTCCGGCGGGCGTTCTGCCTTCCGCCCCGGAGTTCTCAAACCCTTCTCCTGCCTCCTTAACACGCGGCAGAAGAATGCCCTCACATGACCCGCTGCTCTCCTTCTTGCTTTGAGAGAGAGCGATTAGTTAACACCGGTGCACAGGGCGACGGGTGTTAATGATAAATTCACAAGGTGGAATTGGGTCGAGTGCAAAATAGAAAAACAAGTTCTATATAAGGAGCACAATGTCTTGTTTGTGAATTCTTTGTCGCACACATTCTTTGCATGTAAATTGGGCACCGCAACAGTCCTACTACAAAGTCAATCATATTTAATACATGTGCCAGTAAATGCTGAATTACAACGGTTCCTCAATAATGCATAAAGGTGGAAACTGTACAGCAAACTTGGCCGGGTGCTATTTACGCCATGTTAGTTGCCCCGCTAATCCTCCTCAGTGGAGATGCGATGTCTAAATCCCTTTGGGCAGAAGCCATATAACTATTGCCCATCCTAAGCTCGCTGCGGTTCCTCGGTTCCTCGCACAGCCCGTTCGCCGATCAGTGACCTTGCCTGATACACAGCATGCCCCAGCGCCACACATAGGAAAATGCTGAGGGCAATGCGCTAGTCTTCTATGCCTTTGTAATTTTATTCTTCCTGCTTTGTCCCCGTTCCCCTCGGGCCTCCCCAGGGTTCTGCCCTGTGTCCCGTCTTATTCAATGCGTATCTCCAGCCTCTGGCACAGCTTATCCGCGACCACGGCTTCCGGTTCTACTCCTATGCAGATCTTGGCCTGTCTTGGCCAGGCGTATGGTATCAACCTTTTGTGACTGTGTGCCGTGGACAGGTGGATGACTGGCCATTGGCTGAGGATGAACACAAGCAAGATGACGGTTATAGTAGGGGGCTGCAATGTGTAACACAGCAGCCACAGGTTTTGGCCGGCGGAGATGAAATCCCCATCACTCTCATGTCCCTTTCTTGACGAGCTTGCCTAGGACTTTTCATTGCACCTCCAGTGTGGAGCCATCACCAGCATCTGTTTCCGGGCACTCACGATTCTAGAAAAGGTTTGACCCAGCCATCCTCCAGATCTTCAAGCCACTACTGCCTCGCCTTTTCACTCATCCTTCCTGGACTACGGCAACTCTCTGTACGTTAGATTACCAAACTACCAAATTCTAGGATTGTAGATGCCTGCCTGTCTACCAATTCTTTGCACCTCTTCCAAAGCACTGGCTTTGCATCCAGAAGAAGATTGCATTTAGGACTCCAGGTATTTTTCATAGGTCCATTGATGGTACAGTTCCTACCTTCCTTCCTTCACACTAAAACTCCCTTACTCCACTTCTTGTTCTCGTTCTGTCTGGTCTCCTTCCAACTGACTATTGACAACGCCCTGACTCCACAGGTTCTTACTCCATCCTTATGAACAGCCTCCATCTTCCACGTAACTGCATCAATAACATTTCGTTATTCCGGCAAACACTTACAAAGTATCTCTTCCCTCCGTTTCTTACGGAGCAAGTGTCATGATGACTTTGGGTGAATGTGTACTTTATAAATCATTTCCCACACCCATTATGAAATGTTCAATATTTCATGTATTACCATGCCAGATTATAGCCAGCTAAATACCCAAGATAAAATGCATTGCTGCATCTCTAGAAAACCCCCAGCTCCTCAAGGCCATACCAATGACAGATAATGCACTCTCGCAATGGCACCCAACACAACATATACACAGTTATGGAGGACGGTGATTATTAACTAAATTTTGTCTATACATGTTGTATATGGAGCCAAACCTGACTGGGTAGGTTTGAGAGTCTCTCTTAATGGATCCGGACTAAACATCAGCTCCACCTACCATGGCCATCATGGCTTACTCTAAGATTCGTGTGTTCTAAATCTAGGGAGTGGTAAGGTTGCTCTGGTTACATTTCACTCCCGGCAGAATTGACTGGCATATCTAGATAATGGTTGCAATTACGTGGCTTTCATATGGTTGACCTGAACACCTTTGAGTTTAAGTTCTAACTGATAGATTGTGCTGCTGCTTTACATGAACTTAGTGACCCTACACCAGGGTTTGGCAACCTGTGACTTTCTAGATCTTTGGGCATATGACTCCATCGTGCTAACCAGTTCAGTCAATGGTGAGAGATAATAGGAGTTGTAGGCCAAAATATCCGAAGTACTGCATGTTACCTAGCCCAGGCCTAGAATGATATCTGTGGTTAGACATCAAATAGAGGTAACACCAGTAAACTCACAAAACAAATTTCACTTAAAAGGCTTTAGGATTATGGAACCCCTAAAAATGCCTACTTTTAATAATATTTTTCACTCCTATCTTAAGTCTTATGTCATATTTTTCAAGAAATCTCCATAGATGGTGTCAGTAGTGGGATACCAACTAGACATGGCACAAAGTGCCAATCACGGAGAGAGGAACACTAACATTTCAATCTTGTTTGTCAGAACCTTAAATGGAACTTTTGAAAAAGGCCTACATTTTTAAATCAGCTGTGGGCATGTAATGTCTCACAATGAAGTCAACCCTCTTTAGGGCTATGTTGTATCTAATCATTTCAAAAGGGATGCGGAAAAACATTCCAAAGGAACACATCAACAATTTGCTTCTGTGAACTTCTGTAAAGCACAACAGGAAGCATCTTAAAATTATACGCAATGATTTCCATCCATTTCCACTTGTTTTCCTTACAAGGCTGGTACCTTTACTTTTCAGAGAAAAATATATTTCAAACATGTGGCTGACTTCGATAAAGTGATGCCCAATTTAGGCAAATGTTTTACTGCTTTAAATGTGTTCTCTGCCATGTTCCCAGTATTGTGGTGAGGTCCCTTGAGTCTTCACATCTGTGTTTTTAAATTGCCCCCTTTCTACATCACCTTCCCTTTATGGGAGGTCCTTAACCATATCCACCATGCACCGCCCACTCGCCAACACCCCATGTATATCTTTTCCTCTCACCCATATCTATATTTTGCCATTTCCCCAAATTCTAAATTGGAGTATATGTTGTTTCTTGGTGAGACATACATCAAACCTGGCTCTTTACCTGTAAGCACGTGGAGTGGCAAATCTCAGCCTATTGCTGTTGCATAGGTTAATTGGCACAGACAGATTAAATACCCAGGGGCCAGCACAGGCCCCTCTGTTCCAACTGCTTGTCTGCATGAGATTGAAACACCATTCTTTGTGTTATGAATTTGGGCCCTGGTCTATGATTATGGGAGCGCATTCGGGGCATAATGCAAGATTCATAAATGTATATATTGCATAATGAAAGGCGTACATGATATACTGACATAATCGTAGATTAACATATGATACATTGAGATGCATACATTACAGGTGTACTGTATATAACCTATGTATCTCAGTGAACCTATATATATATGTCTGTATCTCACTATATAGCGTATCCATTTCAGTGTGCGTATCTGATGGGACAACATATATATTTCAGTATGTGATGTATTATAATTGTCAGTATTCTTTTATAACGCACTTAATACCAATGAGTGGGTTCCAAGTGGGACTGAGATTGGAACCTGGGTTGCGAGCGTTCTCTTACTGCCCATGAGCTAGATATGATATGATAAGACATTTGTAACGCACCTATACACAAGTGTTTCGAGGCGCAATGAGGCAGGGGAGGAGGAACAGAGGGAAGACAGACACCGATCTTACTAGGCCAGGTGTCAATCAGATCGCACAAGTGCAAGGGAAGGGGGAAAAGAAAAGTGCGGAACATGGAATAATAACATAAAATAAATAAAGAACGGCCAGCTATTGGCAAGTGCAGGGTGAGTGCAGACATAAGTGCTGGTTTGGGGACTGCAGGGATATGAGCTAGCCACCCTCCTATCCTATATTGAGATGCAGGCATCTCAACATATGATATGTACATTTCCGTATATAATGAATACATTTCAGTGGGCAGTATATACATTTATGAATCTTGAATTATGCCCCGAACTGCGCCCCCACGCTTGAGTGCTGGACCCTGATCTGGTTGCGGTCTTTCCATCTTATCTAAAACTCCCTAGAAATCCACGAAAAAGAAGCAATGTTTTTGGCTCTGCTATTTTGACTACCTACAGCCAGGCCCCAACACTGAGCATTGATCAACGTGAAAAATCTGTGCCTGGCTTTCAAGGGCGCAATTTACCTCCCGCCATCTGTTTTACTTATCTGTGCCTCAAGGGTTCAGCTAAAGGTTTCCCTGAACACGTCATCAGTGGCATAGGTCAGCAAGGAGAGGAGCTTTGCGTGCCCCACTTACTTGTATAGCAAGGCAAATTTACTTACTGTGTAGAAAGCTCAGTGAGTTGAGCACGTGCTCAGACATCTGTAGACAGCTTACACTCATAAATTCGAATCCTGCTTTTCATGCTTTCAGGTTGGTAGATGGAGGATCATTATGGTGTGCCAAAACACCTATTTTTACAGCACATAAAAGCAAGAAAAATCTGACATGAAGCGCTATATAAGAATGTCATATTGTTAAATTGCTCGATTTGTAAATCGTGGGAATGTGACCTGTTGGAAGTGGCTAATTTGGCACTATTTTGTGAGGATTTGCGACTCCATTAGGTCCAGAAGCCAAAGGCATCGGCAGGGGGCAGTGTACACTTTCGCAGACTGTAAATTCGCTCTTTTGCACTTATACTGCCACCGTGTAAGAATGAGTTTCCAGACCCCTGCCGCAATTCTTGTCTGAAGACTGGAATTCCTAAGCTCAGTTATGGCGCTTGGGCCTGCCAACTGTTCAGTTGAAATGGGATTCCAGCCTCTGCCCTTGAACCCTTTTTTTAGCAGAATTAGCATAAATCAGATACTCATTGAATTCAATTCATGAAATGGGCGCTTTGCAGAGCCTGCGTTAAAGGTTGCCTTTGCAGGCGGCGGGGTGTTGCTAGGTCTGTAAAAGATCCGGGGCTACGCTAATGTCGGGACTCAGGGCTAGCTAGCCTTTTGGTTGTAGCCCCTGAGCTTCTGTCCGGAGCTACAATCAAAAAACCCAGAGCTATAGCGCCCCCATCCTCCCAGCCCACCCCTAGGCGCCTCTGCCCTCAGGCAGTCTACTCCCTCCGGCCTTGCAGTATCCAACAGCAAGGGCTGGTGTTCTCACCTCTGTGCCTTTCTCTTCAGGGTTCTGACTATATTAACGGATGCACTTTGGGACAAAAATGCCTAATGGCTTTTAAAAGTGGTCATTTAGGGTTTCAACTCCAAAGAGCAGTATGCTTCTACGGCACACCACTTTATTTTTTTCAGTTTTACATGCAATAAAAATTCTTTGACCAACTAGGCCCACCCATCCCGGCCCCCTAATATATCGACATGCAAAGCAGAAAAACCCTTAAGGTTGTGATGGGCCAAGGTAAAACCATTGATTTCTGCTCCGGTCCATAGCGCACTCCAGAAGGACTGCAGGCTGCAGGCTTCCGGCTGCAAGTCAGCATTGCATTGTTTTGTTGCGAAGGGCTCCTGGCGCCAGCTACCTGCGTCAGCAGTAGACAGACGCATGTGTTTGCTTGTTTGTGTTTCGCCTCTCTGTGTTTGTTTACACGCCTAATTCTAGTAACTAGCAGGCCACTGAGCGCTCCCTAAAGTCAGCCGAGGAGTGTCATTGCTATGTTGCATTTGGTTTCAATGGGGAGCACCTGCACGTACCGTGGGTACTTTTCCCTGGACGCTGGGGCATTTTACAGCACATGTTTCAGAAGGAAAAGGAAAAAAAACATAAGATTTACATGCTCTTCCGGGCATATAACTTCTCAGCAGCAGTCACTCAACGTGCAGAGCTACCTTTTGGAGCTTTCTGCTTTAAGACTCCAGACTCAGTTCCAAACAGTCCACCAAGTGACTTACTAAAAATCACTGCATTTTATTGATTTACGAAATAATTGCAGCTTTATATGGGGCCAGCGGGAGTGTGCAGAATCCTTCATGGCACCTATAGAGGAAAGGAGGGGTTCCAATAAAAGGGGTGCCCAACAGAAGGTAATTCACAGTTCGTGGAGCATTCAGGGGCGGCGAGAGAAGCAGGATAATAATGTGTAATCATTTGATATTTACATACATAATTATTACCCAATCAAAATTGACACTCAATTTATTGAACTCAGAAGGATGAAAAGATGAGTCGATCTTACCAGGATTTGAACCTGCCACATGCAGATCAAAGACAGATCACAGCACAGAGCACTTAACCCGCTGAGCCATCTTACCAGGAAAAGAGACAAAGGCAAAATAACAAAACTGTAAAAAGACCAACTGAGCAAGAGCTAAGGTGCCCTGTGGCAGTCCATCAAAAAAGCCCCCACCCAACCCCGAAAGAGAGAGTGGTTTAAGTGCAACCACAAAATCAGTGCCACGCAGGAAGACAACCCACACCCAGGGACCCATACCAGGGGCCAAACCGCAGCGGGTGTCAGGGTGAGTTTTGAGTTTCTTCCTGAATATTGAGGGGCCTTCTAGAGACTTGATGCATAAAGGCAGGCTGGTCCAGAGAGTGACTCCCCCGGAATAGAGGGGTCTCAGGCTCAGCTGCTTTCTCATGAAGGTAGCATCCTGGCTGGAGTGTATCTTAGGTTTCGTTGGGGCGCGCGGGTTTTATTTCGTGATGAGCGGTCATAGCTAGTTAGGGCTGTTATTGTCTTGCAGAGGACTTTGAAGTCCATCCATTGAGAAAGGGAGCCAGTGGAGGACCTTCAAAAAGAATTATTCTGAGGCTATTTTTAAATGTGACATGACGTCATTTGATGCCTTAATTTCTGTACAGCGCGCTTTGAAATTGATAGAATAATCTTATACAATGTTTTCCACCTGGGAACCATTTTTGGTGACCACGCGGGTGGGAGGGTAGCCCCCCGTTGCCGCTTTGCAGGTGTTCTCGATGGGAACATGTTGCTGAAATGATACCGAGGCAACTGAAGCCCAAAAAAGGTTTCATTGTCACCCACTGTATCTGTGTTTTTCATTATGACATGTTGAAAGGCCATAATAATAAGGAAGAACAGACAAATCATAATGCAGAATGACATCACAATTATTATTCCAGAAAAAACTCATCGATTTTCTTGATGGTAAAGCATCCTTCATATTCTGGAACCTTCCCATCTTGTTTTTAATTCATTGTGTAATTTTTGTTATTTTTTTATAAATCACACTTATATAGCAGAAACTGTGAAATAATGTCCACTATAACTCTGAAAATAATATGATTGTTCTTAGGATTGCCACATTTTTTCATAATGTCCACATGTCGCCTTATCAGTGCTGGGTAAGACTGTAATATGTAGGTGTAAACAGCATACAAGAATGCGTGCAATGTTTTTATGATGGGTAGCATAGGAGACACAGTATGCTCCTTTTCTTTCACCTCTGGTACATAAACACATTGTTCCTTGTACCTATCTAGAATGTTCCAGGATAGATACAAGTCCATTCATTCCTTATTCATTTTAAGAAATGTTGATCTTTCTTTCGAAGGTGTTTTGTTATTCTATAGACTCTTTTTCTTTGCTGTTGGTTGCTGATCTTGTCTTTATGCGTGGGACATCTTGTCTTGCTTCACTGTCAGTAGATGCAGGAGGGGTCAAAGTTTCTCCCTTGTATGGTTTGATGTCGTACAGATGAAACCAGGCTTGACTTCCTAGTAGTTAGACATCTGTTGCAGTGACTTCTGCCACCTCGTAGACTCCCTCAAAACGGAGTTTATTCAGGTGCAGACAAATTTGAGCACCAGCACCTGGTCCCCTGGATATAACCTTGGTTGTTTTAAAAGGTTTTCTAGATCAATTAGCTGGCTTTCTTCTTCAATCCTCTTTAACACCTCCCTCCAGTTCTTGACCTGTTGAGAAAGAAATACTGGCAGTCATAGTTGCCAAATAGTCATGCATCTCATCACCTAATGTCTTCGCTACACTGTGGGCATCAGTTTCTAACCTAGTTGGAGGAGCAAGAGGTGTTCTCATTTGGCATCCAGTCAACAACACATGCAGAGTTAAGCAGTGATTTGAGCCAGGCTGATTTCGCAGTGCGTACAGTGCGAGGAGCAGACAATGTAGCCACCCCTTCTTTAAGGTGGTTTTAATCTTGACTATCCTTTCTTTAAGTAATCGCTTTAAATGTTCACAAATCCCATTTGCCTGTAGGTAATAGGCAGAAGAAGAGAACTTGTGTTTTATCCCTTTTAAAAGAGTGATCTGCTCAAATAATTCATTTACAAAATGCAGTCCATTTTCAGACAACAGGACATTGCCCACACCCTATCTTGGAAACACCTCATGCACAAGGAACTTTGTAGTGCATGTGGCATCGAGGTGCATACAGGGAATTCTGTACATTTCTGGCACACGATGCAATTCACAATAAACTGTGCCAAATGTTCTAACAAATGTGGGGAAAACCAATCTCCTGTAATTGCAGCAGTAAGACTCTCTCGAGTTGTATTCGCAGTAGTGAAGCTGCTCTAACACCACCCTCAATAATGCTAGAGGCATAACTGGCTTTCCAGTGCTATTCTGCCTCCAGATTGCCTCAGTGGGGGATAAGGAACACCCCCATAAATCTTGCTCCTCCTGTGCGACTCAACCATGTATCTCAATTAGCTGAACAATAGACAGCCTGTTAAAGCCCTCCTTTACCAACGTGCATCATCCTGTCATCTGTTTAACACTTTTTAGTTCAAAATCAGAAATATTTCAGAAATATGGTGTCTTTTTGGCTTCTCAATCTGCGGCTTCCTTTCTGTGGGAAATCATGTCGCTTTTCTTAGTATGCACTGCTCATTTTATGACTGCGATAGTCAATGGGAGCGTTAATGCCTCAATAGGTTTATCCAATAGGGCTGCATGTTGCACTGGAGTACCATCTGTGTGAAGGAAGCCCCTCCATTTCCAGCCTGACAAACCTGCATGTACAGTTAACATCACATAGGCCGGTCAGAGTACACTGTCACTTCCTCATCCTCGTATCTTTGAAGCATGGCAATAAAGTGCCATTATTTCTGCAGCCTGTGCCAAGCAATGCGAAAGCACTCTTGCGCTTGTAACTACTTTGAATTCACCTCTCAGTTGCTGGATTCACTACTCTGCATCTACCAATCTTAATTGCAGGATTCAAGATAATTACCTCATACCCTGATGCTTTTTGTGTAGTCAATGTAGTTTTGGGTTTCTCCACAATTGCAAATAATGCGTGTTAAACAAATAATGTCACTGAACACCCCATTGTAATACTTGAAGCTTTTTCAATAGTGAATGCAGCAGCAGCTTATGCTTGTTCGCAAGGGTAATTCCCTCTCGTTACTTGATGTTAAATTCCACTGTAATAAGCCAATGGTTGATGTCCATGTCCTAATGTCATTTTCTGTTTGAGGACTGCTATAATATGATATTGTATTTATAACACGCCTATACACAAGTGTTTCCAGGCACAAATAACTTCTCTATTTCAATAGAAAAATAGGTAAAATTTGTCATGATCATCTGGAATTCCTAACATAGGACCTGTGCTGATTGCCTTTTTTAATTCCTCAAATCCTTCAGTTATTTCATCTGTCCATGTTATCTTAATTTTGTCTATCTGTGTGTCTTTAAGTCCTTTTAAAAGTGGTCAAATATATGTGCTGTAATCAAAAATCCAGGCTATGCAGCAGTTACATAGGCCTAAAAACTGTTGCATTTACTTCACTGCTTTAGGTTCTGAAGTCCTCATAATTGCTCTGCTCTTTCAGGTTTCACTTTTATCCCTTCTGTAGAGATTAACTGTCCTACATACAGGACCTCTTCCTTACAATATTGTAACGTTACTTTGCCTACCTCGTATCCTGTCACTGCTAGTGTAGTCATGAGCTGAACTAAGTCTTGTCTGCATATTTCTTCTGTCTCACTGCTCACTAAAATGTCATCCATGTACTGAATGATTGCACTCTCAAGCTGTACATTGCCCAGATCCATTTGAAGGACTCTGTTAAAGATCGAGGGAGACTTACAGTACCCCTGGTGCAAACGAGTATGTTTCAGGCAAATATTTCTATATGAAAAGGAGGTCCAATCTTGCTTGTCCTCGTGGTGGGGAATTGTAAAATGAATCTATAACTGCAAAATATTTGGCGTTGGATGGGATATTGCATAATTTTGTGCCGGTATTTGGAACTAAAAGAAACTCTGCTTCAACAATATTGTTTAGAGGCCAGAGTACCTGAATAAATGTCCACGAACATCCAAATGATTTCTTCACTTGTACATAGCCATGTTACATGGGGACTTAGATGGCACCAACATTCCTTGCTTCATTAAAGCAGAAATGGTTTCAAATATGCCTTCATCCGCTTCTCTGGACATAGGATATTGTTTTAATTGTGGGAAAATCGCTCTGGGTTCAAACTTGATTTGAACTGCTCCTATTCCTTTTACTAGACCTGCATCAAATGGACTATGAGTCCATAAGATATTTGGCACTTTCCCTAAATTTTCAGAGAGAAATTACAGTTTATTTTTTACCATCGCCATTCTCTGCAGTATTTCTCTATTCTCCATTTTAATTCAATAAGTCAGACTTATGAAAAAATGAATTCATCATCTGAATACTCGTCCCTGAAAAGTTCCTTGTCAGTCAAGTCTGTCAATCTATATCCTTTACTGAGGGCTAACACTGCTCTCCATCCTCTCCCCTCATCATTTGTTCCATGGGCAACCACCCTTTCCTCACTGACCACTGCTGCTTCTAGCTCTAAAGGGATCACCTGTCCTTCTTCATCATGCGTAGTTATCTCTGATCTAAACAAAAACTCTTCAAGTACTCTCAATATTTTACCTACCAACTTGGGTAACCATGATAATAAAACAGTCACCCCATACAAAAACACTTCTGGATCTAAAGGGACTCCTCGCAATGCCTTCTGACTTGTAAAGGCTAATATGAACTCTTTCACATTCATGTAATGTATCCCTGGAGCGAGGTACACTATTCTTCAATCATTAAAATATATTGTCATGTTACATTTTGTCATCAAGTCACGTCCTAATATGTTAACTGGTGTCTGCAGAAAATATAATAATGGCATCGACATGTCGTGTTCTCCTTTTAAGATTGGTAATTCGTCTATAAAAGGAACTAAGCTCATCGCCCCAGAGAATCCCTACACATTCATGGTAATGCTTGAAATTGGATATTTTCTCTAACGGACACAGGAACGAGTTACTCCAGTGTCTACAAGGAATGAAAATGTCTTTCCTCCTATTGTTACCTTGACCTTTGGATCCTCCTAGGGGTCCGGTGTCACTGATAGTACTGAACACATCTGGTCACTCTGTGGGCTGTCCTATTGTGGATATAAACTCAACCCTGTACATGCAAAAGGATTTCCTCCCTAGTTTAGGTGTGGGTATTTGCGGGACTCCTGCATCTATGTTCCATTGTTGTACCATGGCCTGTTGTGTCTGCACCTGCTGGGTGGGTATCTGTTGTGTTTGCGTATGCACTTGCTGTGGTTGCCCTTGTGGCAATTGCATTTGAAATGGAGCCCACTGTGTTTGCTGTGGCTCTGGTGCTGGCGATTCTGCGTGTGATCTTGGGCATAATACTCCTATGGTTCTGTATAATATTGTGCAACATAGCACCTCGCTCCTCTTGGAGCTTGCCAATTTTGCTGCATACCTCCTCTACTATTTTATGTTCTGGCTATGTGTCCTATCCTTCCACAATTCTAACATTGTTGCAGTTGTCCATGATTAAATCCTCCTCCTCCCTGAGGGTTCTGAAATCCACCTCATCTTCCTCCGCTAGGTCCATTCCCTCTCCCTTTTGGCCAAAATGTGTACCCACTCTGATCCATCGGGTATATTACATTACTTTGCTGTGCTGGTTGCATCTCTTGTGTCAACACACCTTCACTATTTGTCAATACTGCTCCCTCTGTGGCTAGTTTAAACAATTGTTTCAGAACTAAATTTGCTTCCTCCTGATTTCTACTCTCAGCTTTCTTCTTATTCTTCTTCTGTAACAATTGGCAATGGTACACCACAGTCAATTGTATTTCTGGCCACGGCTATGCTTCCACCCCTACCTGTTTTTTCATCTGCCTTGGCACTGGCTCAGGCAGTCCTTGGAATAAAATGTGTTAAAATGATGCCACTGTTTTGCCCCACGGCTCTCTCATCTCAAGATGCGATCTCTCTTTATTAAAAGCAATTTCATCCTCCCCCATTTTCCTACTCATATCGGACCCATATCTGATGTATTACAATATTGTACTCTGAGCGGCTGCCATACATCAGCTCTGCCGTTATTAAATGGCGCTCCATCATGTGTAGTGTTTAGTGCAGTAACATCCACAAACTCTGCTTGTTTCCAAATGTCGTCAGCCCTCTCTCCTAGAATTGCTGCCAGCAAGCCTTTTATGTCACCTATGGCTTATGTAATTCCTGATGTCATTCTTTCTAACTCATGAATCCATTTGCCTTGAGGACAGGTTTCCCTAAATCATAGCACATAGTAAATGGCCAGAAAGTGAGGTACCTCGACATACAACTAAACTGGGTTGAGTGACACATTTCTCCCAAAATGTGGTCTTTTTTTAAAACAGTTGTAAGTGCCTTGGATCTGTTTTGACTAATGTTTTTGATCACATCGATAAGGCTGAGTTAAATCTGTTCAACCTAGACTGTGTATGTTGCGTATGAACTTTGTGTTGTTTTTGTATTCCTGTTTCTTTTATGTTAAAATTGCTTAACATTGTTTACATTCATACAAAAAAGTGTGCCTAACCAAATGCTTAATACATTTTGATATATGGTGAATAATGAAAAATGCATCTATATATCTACATATGTCTGTGATAATATTTGGACACATGCTCTCATCAGATAGGTGTTAAATTCAGAGCACGCCCCAGTTTTCCACACCTTTGAACTAGTAAAAATGTAGTTTCTGATTTAAATAACTTTCTTGTTAGAATAACTTTTTGTGTGATTATTTACTACATTTCCAAAGCCCCGATCAGAGTAGGGGATAGTCCTCAAGTACTAAGCAGGCCTTTTATGTCACCTATGGCTAACGTCATTCCTGATGACATTCTAGGTAAATCATAAATCCATTTTCCTGCACCTGAAGTCAAACTAGGTAATTTACATTTCAAATTATCCTTTTCCATTTGTGGCCACAGAATATATTGTGGTCGTCCTCCCCCTTTCTCTAATAATAGGAATTGTGAAAACCCTGATCCATAATCATAACCACCTACACTTTGTGTTTTCCAGGTGGGGCTAGTCTCCCTCATTTGTCTCTGTCTTGTTAGTGGCCTTAATCTGCTTCCATAAGGCAGGTATACATCCCCTGCGCTCAACAATCACGCTAGGTCTGACCATTTTACCCCTTTTTCTACATTTGAATATTTCAAAAAAATGCCTGTGCCCTCTCTTTGCACGTTCTCATTTTCTTCCCTTTCTTCGTCTGACATCATTATGCACCAGCTTGTATGGTTTTCATCCCTTTCCACATCGTCAAGCTCTAATCTACTTAAAGACATCATTCTATGCTCATCTGTTATGGCGTTGTCTGACTTACCTCCTGTTTCCCTCAATAAAGATCCTTCAACATTCTCTTTGGTTTTACACCCATCCCTATTCCTCATTTCCCTATATAAATCCCCAATCCAGTTTCCTATATCTTCTGCTTCATGCTCGTCAACTCATGTTTGTATTCTCCATATCTCTTGCAGCTCCCTGCAAGGCCATTGAGATCGTCTCTCTTCCTCAGATCGTTCTCTTGCTTCAATCGGCACTAGGCTTCTATGAAATAGAAAATCTATCTCATCATCTTTTAGTCCCCATACTTCTGATAATTTCTTCTTCCCTTCTCCTCATTTCTCTCAACTCTTCCTCTTGCCTTCTTTGCAACCTATGTACTTTCAGTCTTCGTATTTCTGTCTCCTCTCACTTCTTCTCTTCTAGTCTCTCCTTTTCTTTCCTTACCCCGTACCTTCTTTGTTCTTTTCTCTTTCTCTCTTTTTACTTCTCTTCTTTACATGCTCTCTTGTGGTCTTTTTCTTTCTTTTCCCGCTCTTCTCTTACTTCTCTTTCCCGAACCACATCAATATCCTTATCATCTAGCTAGAGTAAAATCTGCCCTCCCATCCATTCATTTCTGTACTATCGCTACTCCCTTAACCCTTTATTTCACTTCCCTGTGTCTCCTCGCTTATTCCTCTATCTCCATCTGTCTATTCTGTCTGTCCTTTCTCTCATCACGCTGTTTACTTTTATTGCGTGTCGCTATGTATTTGTGTTCCCTACTTTTTCTTTCTTCTGCATTATCCTCACTGTTATAAACGGATTTGTTTATCAGATTAACATACCCCACTGCTGCTTTTAACTGCTTTAAAGGATAAAATTCCTGCTCCTCAGTATCTGCGTTCTTGTTTTCAGAAGGGGAAAGAGGAGTCTTCTCAAAAGGTGAAAGAGGAGCCGAAGGCGTTACATCCTCCTCCTTATGCTGATTACGCATCCACTCATTCTCAGGCAGTTCTTCTTTCTCGCGCTGATGCATTTTCCACAACTCTAAAATGGCCGACCTTTTCTGTAACTTCTTCCCCTTATATGTCCTATGCAAATATGTTGCCATATGTCGCAATGCTGTTTTTGAAAATGAACCCTCTTGAGGCCACGGCATGAGTGTTTTATTAGACATGCCTCTGACCCACTCCGCATGATACTGCCTTATCGTGGGTGTATATTTTGGCAGTGTCCTGCATAGGTGTAAAAGAGGAGTGTCCCTATGATGACGAGTCACTCTTGACTGTCAAAACTTACCAGATTTGTTATTCTTTTATTTATTTTATCAAGTATACTACACTGATTAATTTGAGAAGGCACCATCAATCGTTGCTTATTACCAAAAAATGCAATGATGTTATTTTTGTTCCTTCGTTTACACTTTCTATCCATGTTTATTTTCTCATTGTTTTATTATTGATGTTTTAAGAATCGCCACTTTATTTATTTATTATTCTCCTTTGATTTTTACCCTCCTAGTTGACGTCAATCTCTTGATTAAAAAATCTGATGATCACCACATTTTTTACTCTTGTTTTATATCTCTAGTCTAGATACAATAAAAGCTTTATACTGGCATATTTATAATCCCACACACATGTGCACTTTTGAATTTTCTATGTACGCCTTCCTTTAGTATCTCTAGTAAATGTATCTCATCTCACTTTTTCCCCCATCTTGGAGTTTGATACGCACTCTTCTTTTTGGCCTTGCCTCAGGAATTCTTAAATAATATCCCTATACTTGGAGTTTTTAGTGCATACCCTTGCGCCCCTCTTGGAACCAGGAAACGAGGTATGTATTTCTCTTCTTTCTCATCCCCCAAAATCCTGTTGCTTCTATACGTATATTTACAGTACAGTCCCTCCCCCTATTTTTGCCGCCTTTCATGTTCCACTTACGTCCATGGCTCAGCTCGAGTTCCTCAGCATCGACTCTTCCCCAATCAACCAGTATGCCTTTAGTCCGCAGGGCACCTGCGGGACCGGCCAGGAATTTCATCAAAGGGGCACCTTCCAACCGATTCTTCTCACATGTGTGTTTTGTGTGCCGATCTCCACATGGAGCTCCACAGTTTTCTGGCTAATGGCGAAAGCAGTCAAGAATCTAGATCTGGGACTAGGTCGATTAGACCAGAACCATCCGCACTGCTACCAAAATGTTCTCTAGCACCTTGAACATCTTGTGTGCTAGATGGAATTACCAATGATGATTTAGGACCCAAATAACCAGACAGAATCAAAGAATATGGCAAAGTACTACTTTATTATCAACATAAAATAAAATAGGGCAACCTGGCGAACAACAAACTGTAGCCCACACATTCACACTCAAACTTGATTATACAAAGGTGTTATACCTCAATGTACGTCAGCTATGACATCATCCTATGTGGCAAACTGTAAAACCTATTGGAGAGAGGGATTGGTTAAGGGAACATATATGACTATACTATGTATAAGTGTTAGTGAAACCATTGTGTGCCTCTTATCTGTTAGACACGCTTCAAACTACTTCTAAATATGTATAATACTGATTATAGCAAACTAATGGCAGTGAATTGGTCTTTGCAACATTGTATAGCATGTTGCTACATACACCCTCTGATTGGTTGGCATGCTACTCCAACCTTGGACTTTCAGCTCGTTAGCAGCACATAAGCAAAATGGACCCCAGGTGTCGAGAGTAACGTCAGACTACTCTCAACTTTCCCAATTAGCCCATCATCTCTCATCGGTCTGGCCCCAAGCCAAGGCTTCTTATTTGTAGTTGGCCTTGCAGGCTGTTCTCTCTTCTGGGACTTTCAAGGGTGTGTAGTTACACCATTATCTTCGTCTAGAGGTTAATGAATAGCCCTTGTTTTCGACTTCTAAAATCACATGTGCTGGGTGTCGTCACTCCTTACGGCCTCTTGCGACTTGCTCAATCCACCTTGCATAGGCTTTTTGCATCTTTAATTATCCACTACTTGGCTCTTGCAGATGTTTTCTTCTGTGCTTAATCTAAGAGAAATATGTCTTACATACATGTTTTACCTGTTTGACTCCCCTTGTGCCATGGAGTTATTCCTTGAAGTAGCATCCTTGATCCCAGACCAATCGACTCCTTGTTATTCCTCACACAGAGCTGTTTTTCCAGCACCTCTTGACTCTGAGGCCCTGGTCCTTCTCAGAAGTAGCTTGATTGGTTTTAATATGAGTCTGACATCCATCTTTCCATCATGGCCGCTCTGGCCACGTTATGTTTTGTTCTGCAGCAAGCTTCTAGTGCATATGATTTCTTTGTATCTGGTTGCATGTTTCTCTTGTTATTCCAGTTACACTTTGTCCTTTCAGTATTTTCATATCGTTTCAGTGTGTCCTCCATTGTCTGCTTCATGACGTCACTCTGCCCTTGTGAAATGTTACTTATAGTTCTATGATGTCCAGTCGTGTGTGCCAACATCCTTCCACCCTTCAGTGCGAGGAAACATTTGATAAGGTTGTCATCTCTCATACACATGATGCGGTATTGGGACAATACCTGGTGTCCCACATAGGACTCTTCTCCTACTGTTCCAGTATGATGGAGGTGAGGGAGCGGGAGCTAGGGATGACGTGTCCACCTGCTCCTCTATAGTAGTTCTGTAGATGTACAGACAGGGGGAACTATCGATCACTACTTTGCATAAACATCTAGTTATCTTTGTGTATTCATTTTGTAAGAGGAAAGAAAGTAAGAGACTAGGCAGAATTGATGGTGTAGCAGGCAGATAATTTGGCAAAGTAGGTGGAATATTGTAGGTTGCGGCCATCCCACTTTTAAGGTAGATGGTATAAAGCAACAGAGTGATAAAGACGGAATGTCACAGAGTATGTGATCAGCTCATGGATTGAACATGTGTGCAATCAGCAGGTTACAGAACTAGGTTTGCTTTCAAAAGCATTTGGCTGTGTGATCATGTATATTTTCAAACATGTTCACTAGACAATATGATGCCTCTTCCCCAACAAAATGAAATATTGCTGACACCATGATATGTAGATACACTTACCTAAACTTTACTGTAAATCATGGAAACAATGCAGTATTTACAGTAGCAATGCTGCAATGATGTAACAACTTACATTATTAGGAATGGAATTGCATGACATACTGATATTTGCCAGACAAGCTATACTTAGCTTAATATAATTATCATCACAATTACTTCTGGTTTGCAATTATTTGAAAACGAAAAAAAGATTCTTGCCTAGTATTCCCACACAGGCCAGAGTGGAGTAGAGGATTACTGCTGCACACTCTCTCCATTAGCCCATTTGAAGTTGCAGTGAACAGAGAAAAGAGGGCGGAGAGAGCCCTGAAGTCAAGAGGAATGCAGGGCTAGCTGTGCTTTCATTGAACAGGGTAACTTAAATATCTAGCTCTGTAACACGAGTGCAATTTAATTAGCAAACCTAGAGATTTGCCAAGCAAATTACTGTGGGACACCACTTATTTTATGCATTGTTGGTTCTTTTAAAGGGAACCTAGACTACTACTCCCATAATGCACTTTTTTCGTTAAAATAAATGACATCTCTGGGAAAAGGATCAACTTATCTGGGCACCCTGTGCAGGAACAAAAAGCATCATGTTTGATGAAACATATTACCTGCTCCTGAGCCCCCGCCCATCTCATCTCCAGGGAAATGCACATTGTGGAGCCTGCATAGGACCAAGAGAGGATGCAGGAGATTAGGATAGGCAACACTGGAGCCGCAGAGCCCATGAAAGATCCAGTGCTAGAATCTTGGCTCCTAGGACAAGTTCTCTTGTCTCACACAATAGTAACAAGCATCATGCATAACAGCTGCCCTTTGAAGTCTATTACATTGATATGATATGATACGTTGTGGCATTTATAACGCGCCTGTACACAAGTGTTTCTACGCATTTATTAATACACTAAGTACCTACCCGGCATTGCCAGGGTCTGTAGCTGGCATGCACGTGGGGGTCTGCTATAGCCTTGCATATGTTATTTTGTTCCATAACTTACTATTTTACAAAAATCGCCGGACTGGCCCTGTGCAGGGCGAATGGGTGGGGTTCGTCAAATTTTACTATTGCCAGTGCACCCCAGACTTGTATGCCGACCTCAGGCCAAAACATCAGCCCACCAACTGTTATGGGGCTGAAGCCAACCCCAAACACACAAACACAGTTTCACAAATATATATATAGATTCTGAAGGGCATAATATCTATGTAAAAACAACTGCTTACCTTTTTGTCCTAACGTCACTAATGAATGTGCACTCATTTTTCCAAGAATATTCAGAAACCGATTGCTTGAGTGATGCCCTGCAAGCCCAGTTTCTTGTGCGATTGCTTGAGTGATGCCCTGCAAGTTCAGTCTTTTGTGCGATTGCTTGAGTAATGCACAGCAAGCCCAGTCTCCGTGTGGGGCTCCTGTTAAGTAGGGTTGGCTTTCTGTTCCAGCATAAATGAAGGGATGCAAGGACCAGAATGCAAAGTGGGAAGAGCCAAAAAGCCAGAAAAAGCCTGAGACTGAGCCACTCGAGTCCTAGAAAATCTTCTCTGTCCTTTGTTACCGTACGCATTGCGGGCAGGTTACGCTCCCCGTGTTTGCAATCAGTATTCATTTGATCCTCTTCCGCTGACTACACATGCATCCCTACTACCACAAGAATACACCCCAAGTACCATGTACCTTTCCATTTTATGTACATCTCATCCCTTCCCCTTCTTTTCCTATCTTCCTACACTGTTTCCCCATTTCCATTTCCACCATCCCTGCCTAGTCTCTGGGTTTATCCCGGGGACTCTGGGTTTTTACACTCTTCTCTGGGTCTCCGGGAAGAGCATGGAGTCTCCAGGATTTCCAACCCTTCCAGTAACTCTGCCCACACCTCAATATGATTGGCTACTATCAAGCGGTCTGTTTGTAGCCAATCGATGTGATTGGCTACAAACAGACCGTTAGTAGCCAATCACATGTAGGTATGGGCAGATGAGCGTAAACCTTGCTCAGATTGACATCATTTGAAGTAGATGTTTTTGTTTTAAATGTGGGCTGTGCCGTGGGCGGACTCTCAGGGAAAAGGAGGCGGGGCATACGAGGACGTCATCCTCTGGGTTTCTCTTTAGCAAATGTAGGCAGGTATGCTTTCCACCACAAAACACAGTCTGGTTCACCCCGGGCGATGGCACAATACACCACTAACGAGACAAGCCTTTGTGTCGTAAAACCCTACGGTGATGATGGGTGCAGTATAAAAGCTTTTTAACATAACATAACACATAAAGATACACAACAAAAGTAACAGAAAGATGTAATAAATGGCAGAGGCAGTAAATATACATAAAGTGGAGCTTTAATGTAGAGCCCCCGGAGCACAACAGCACTCAAGGGGAAACCGCTGCAGACCCTGCCACAATTCCATTCTAGATCGATTACATACACGGATTCCAAACAAGGCATTCTACTACATTACTCCATAACATCTTCCCCCCTTATATGAAAAGAAAGAAAGATTTGGAAAGGGGAGGATGAAGAAAGGCGGAAAATAAAGGGTGAATGAAAGAAAAGAAAGACAAAGTGCAAAGTTCCCTTTAAACATGTAAAAGGATACATGGGACCAAAAGAGTCATCACTTTAGTAATAGAGATAGTCATTCTTAAAGTTTTGAATGATTTTTCGGTTCTTTTTGATAATCCCTTGGTTATAACTTCACTTCTACCATCATGGTGATTGTTTGCAGCACCCTTGTTCATGTGATCCCATGTTCCTATATTATGATCCTCATCGGTCTTGCATCTCCTGAAAGTCTCTTTGTCCAAATGGCCAAGTGGCCCTATGTTGACATTTTTACTTGTGCTTGGTCTATTTAAGTCATTCTCTACTCTCACCACATCATCGGCAGACCATCTTTTACCATCTTCCAGCACAAGCGATTTGCCTTGACAACTCGTGACTCTTTGTGGCGATCTAAATCTGCATTCACCTTTGAGTGCTTTCCTGGGTTCTCTGATGCACACCCAATCTCCTTCTTTGATAATCTTTTCCTTCACACTGTTCTTGCGGCCATAATACCCTTTGTATTTTGTTTGTTTCTCTTTTACACTCCTTAAATCTGGTCCATGTCCAACCTTGCCTCACCTGTGTCCATGAACATCCAGGCAGGTCTCAATCGATTCGATGCTATCCTGCCACACATCATGGTGAAAGGTTCCACATCCGTGGTAGAATGTGGTGGGAACCTATAAGCACACAAGGCTTCTTTGAGTGTGTATCTCCATGGAAGAGAATTAGATATCGCCAGCTGAATCACACTTTTTGCAAATGTATTCATTCTTTCTACCGGTCCGTTGGCAATGGGATGGTATAGCGAGGTTGTTATATGGTCTATAGCTCTATCTCTCAAGAATCCCTGAAATTCTAATGAAGTGAATTGAGACCCATTATCGGATACCAACTCCTTGGGGTCACCTTCTCTGTTGAAGACTTCAGTTAAGAAATTCAGATTTTTTCAGTGGTAACACTACCTTCAGACACTCCCCACTCCACCCACTTAGAGGTGTAGTCTACCAGGACTATGAGGTATATTTTGACTGGTTCAAGATTTTCATATGGCCCCATGACATCGATTGCTAATTTAGACCATACACTGCCAGGAATCTCCACAGGTTGTAATAGCGTTTTCCTTAAAACCTTAGACTTGTCACTTGTGGCGCATGCAATACAATTTTTAACTGTTTCTTCTGCTTCTCTCCACATGTTCGGCCACCAATAGTTACTCCTGACTCTCTTCTTAGTCAGACTCCTTCCCAGATGTCCTGCATGTGCCAAAGCAAGTAGTCTCCCGCTTATTTACACAGGAGGAATTATTCGATCTCCTCTATAAATGTGTTCTTGGTCGATGGATAACTCCTCTTTAATCTGCACAAAATCTCCCAGAGATTGTTCGTATTCCTTCCAATTACAGGCTATGGCTTTCCTTATCTCTATTTGTTCTGGATCTATGTCAGTCACGTTTTTCCGGTCTTCTTTAGCAATTCCTGGGTTCACAATGGCTATGATATCTTCATCAATTTGCTCAATGCCAGTTACCTGGTTAATTGGCAGCCTGGAAAAACAATCAGCCACCTGGTTTTATGTGCCTGGTGTGTGACATATGTGAAGATTGAATTGCATTATATCTAGGAACCATCTCCTAATTCTTGGTGATATTAAATGAGGTGATTTAGACTGTAGAACATGGATCAGTGGTTTGTGATCAGTCTTAAGGATAACAGGTAAACCCCATATTAGGTTTTTAAAATGTTCCAAAATCCACTTCACTGCTAGAGCTTCTCTCTCGATGGTGGAGTAGCTTAATTCAGCCCCTCTCAACACTCTTGGTGCAAAAGCAATGGTTACCATATTTTTGTTCTGAAGTTCTTCCATCACTCCTCCCAGACCAACTTTACTGGCATCCACCGAAATTATTGTTTTGGCCTTGCAGTCAAACATCCCTAAAGACGGTGCTCTGTTGATGTCGATCTATCTTTATCTGTTCAAATTCATTCTTGCATTCTTCTGAACAAATATATTTTGCTGACTTTTTCATGAGGTCTCTCATGTTCCTGGTTTCGTTTGTGTTGTCCTCTACAAATTTAGCATAATATTCTGTCATGCCTAAAAAACCTCTTAGCTGATCTTTATATTCTGGTTCAGCTATGCCCAAAATGGTATTCATTAGTTCTTCCTTAGGGCTAATACCCCGTGAATCAATAGGTATGACACTGTGTCGCATTTTATTTTGCATTTATCCAGCTTTAATGTCAACCCACTTTTCTGAATTACTTGTAGAACTCCCATTAGTTTGGCATCGTGTTCCTCTTCGGTGCTGGCAAAAATCAGAATGTCGTCTTGGAAGCAGTGTACCCCATCCAAGGCTCCAAATAGATGCAACATTAGCCTTTGGAACACTGCCACGGCCAAGGCAAGGCCAAAAGCATTCTCTTAAACATAAATGCCCCTAAAGGAGTGACGAACGACGTGAGACTCTTGGACCTCTCTTCCAAAGCAATCTGATGGTAAGCCAAAGACAAGTCTAAGGTACTAAAAAACTTGGCTGGTTTCATTGTTGTAAGTAATTCACTTATGTCAGGAAGTGGATGCCTGTCTATCCAAATGTTTCTATTAAGGTCTCTCAAGTCCACGCATATCCTTATGGTGCCATTGGGTTTTTTCACCAATAGTATTGGGGCGAGCCACTCTGAGCTTTCAATGGGCTCTATTATATTTTGCTCACAAAGCCTTGCAAGTTCTTTTTTCAACTCCTCTTTTGTGCCAATTGGGATACCTTGAACCTTGTGTGCTATGGGCATGGCACCTTTTTTGAGAACAATTCTGTGCTGAAAACCTTCTAAGAGTCCAATGTTTTCACTAAACACTTTTGGAAATTATTTTGCTAGTGCAGCCTTGATGTCTCTATGGTCTTTAAATACACTCAGGACAGGAACTTCTTCTCCCGGGTGATTGTATCTCGCAGAGCAGCTTGTTCCTCCCAACCTACTACAGATGACCCATCTTTAGCTATATACAGTCTGCAGTATGTTTCTCTATCTTGGAACTTCAACTTGACCCAAGTGCAACCTATTATATCTATGGGAGCCTTTCCATATCCAGTTGCTCTCACCCCAGTACACTGTATGTCTTGTATCTTGCCGGATAATATCTCAACAAATGTCTTGACATCCACCATGGTGTATGGGGATCCGGTGTCCACCATGATGGGTAAAGATATACCATTTATCTGCATGCTCACCCAAGGCCCCCTAGATGGTTGCATGGATGAGACGGTGAGTATCTGCACATGTGCGTCTCCTTGATTGACAGTCAGCATGTTGTCTTGACCATTATTCTCTTCAACAACTCTTACAGATCCTCTCGGCATATTGCTGTAAGGGTATCTGTTGCCTCTGCCCATCCTGCCTCATATATTTCTGCAGACTTTAGCAAAATGCCCAACATGACCCCATCTGTAGCACTCAACTGCTGCTGCAGGACACTCTTTGTCACTATCATTGTGTCTGTATCACCCACATTTCTGACAACTGTTCTGATACTGGCTACCATCGCCTGTGTATCTGCCCCCTCTGGAACCAGCCCTTGAATTGTTGGTGCTCATTTTCCTTACCATTGCCACCAAAGACTCTTCTAAATTATCCTTGGGTTTCACTTGTATAAGTTTGATTTCCTTGTCCTCTGTCTTTTCAAACCTTTCTTTCATGCAGCGATCACCAAGTTCCATGCTCCTTCCTATCTCCATTGCCTGCTCCAATGACGGGTTGATGGTTTGCCACAGTCTCTGCTGTATGCGTGAGTCAGCAACATTCAACACCAGCTGACCCTCAAATACTCTTCACCTACACCAATGAAATTGCACGTGGACATAAGTCCTCTGAGAGATACCATATATGCATCGATTGACTCACTCTTCAATTGTCTCCTGGAAAAGAAGGTGTACCTCTCTAATACAACATTGGTCTTGTTGCCAAACTGTTTGGTGAGCTTCCCTAGTGAACTTTCAAACTTGCGGTTAATGTCACCAGAACCTCCCCCTGTGTCATCCAATTCAGGAAGGATTCTGAAAATCCTTAATGCTTCAGCTCCGACACAGTTCAGCAATGTGGCCTCTTTAAGGTCGTCATTGTATTTATTACCACCAATAGCCCTCAGATACACCTGGAAGCCAACAATCCATTGTTCCCAGGGACACGTAGGATTACCAGGGGATGGAAGAAAGTGCATAGGTGCTGAGATGTGCTGCATGATGTAGATTAATTATGTCCACACCGTAGTTGTGTTCACCTGCTTATATTATGTGGCTGCAGTTCTACTGATTGATGCCCAATACTTTCAATGGTGCTGTTCCCTGCTTGTGCTTCTTCCCCTTTGATGCTGATGGTGCATTCATACACAAATATGTGGTTTTTTGTTTAGACAGCACTTTGTCAGGTATTCCCCCTTCTATTTTCTTTCTTTTTTTTTTATATATATAGCCTCTGGGTGGCGTTGGTATTGATATCTGTGGGCTTGTTTGTCTTTGAAATGATTTGGCTGCAATGTATTGAAATATTTCAAAACCACACACACAGGCCTTGGCACCTTCACTATAATGGCCATTGGTCCACTAGCTGTCTAAACACATTTCATTATAGATTCAATGTTCCCAGAGCGCTTTACGGGGCCGCAGCACCTGTATCACACTCCGTATGATCTCCGTATTGTGGTTGCCATTATAGCTGTATGCAAACTTGACAAAATGGCCGCACATAGCCTCGTACTCTAGGGTCCTTTTCTCGAATCGCTAGCGACCGCCGTTGGCTAGCGATTCATATAATGCTCTCACTTTCTCACTTCAGCAGGGCATTTACGTGGGATCGATAATATTTCCGTACCTCCCAATCCCTTCACAATGGCCTCAACCGGCTCCTTCTGGTCGGCGCAGTTAGAGGAGGCGTTAGTAGGCAGTTCGATACTTTCACCGATCCTGGCAACGCACTGTGGATCATAGCGGTGCAGTCTTCACTGCTGCAGCCGTCGGAGGAGCTCCTGGGGCCTTCACCGAGGTGATGTACTCTCGTTGCCAAATATAATAAATGGCACAGGCAGTAAATATATATAAAGTGGAGCTTTAATGTAGAGTCCCTGGAGCACAACAGCCCTCAAGGGGAAACCACTGCAGACCCTCACACAATTCCATTCTAGATCGATTACATACACGGATTGCAAACAAGGCATTCTACTACATTACTCCATAACAAAAGAACACCTCCGTATAGCCGACGCTCCCAACCTATTTCATGCAGAGCACCCCAGGAGTAAACATGTGGTTGGCATGCTTCCCCAAATGCCACAACTCATTACAATTTCTTTGGTATGCAGTTCCAGTGACTCCCCCTGCCTCACTACAGAAATCCCTCCGGCTTCTTAATGGAAACTCCTACAGTGTGAAGACCACCTCCATATAGCCATTGGCATGCAGCTGGTTGTGGACTGGGACTTGGGGCGTGTGTTTTGGTTTTGACGTGGACATGTAGCAATCCCACTCTGCAGGGCATACCAGAGCCTTTCACCCGAGTCTCTGTAAGAGCCCATTATCTGGGCCCGGGAGATACCTTTTTGTTGGATTTCTCTTTCTACAGGTGAGACAGCAGAGAAGCCGGTGCCTATCGATTTACACAGAAAAATAAACTTTGGAGGTTGGTTTGGTTTTGCCTGTATTTTTAGTTTTAACCAGAAAACCAGAAGGCCTACTTATGAATCCGGGAAGGGAGAGCATAAACAGGAGGGGTTCACATAAGGGTGAAGTAGTAATGCACCTTTGCAATGCTCCTCCACCATAGAGTTCGCATGTGAGATAAAGGTGTAGCGATTTGATTAGGATATGCTCCTGTTACTGACAAAGAGTTTCACTCATTTTATTTTTTATTTATTGTGCATTTATTAGGTGCTTATACAACAAGTAAATGCGTTTCAAAGCACCCACATGGCTACAGTGAGGGAACATGGGATTGAGAATAACAGTAAAAAACAATATGTAAACTAGAGGATAAAGACGAACCTACTATGCCTTATGAGTGTTCAGAACGTGCAAATGCCAAGAGAGAAGAGGGGGGAAGGGCGGAGAAGTGCTGGAGTGTCTGTGCTCGTAGGTGAGCAGCGGATGTAAGTGCAGATTCTCCTATTGGGTAGTACTCTGAATGGCCCATGCCACTCTGGTGACTGGCAGCAAAATGGGAACAAGGTTAATGATGGCTCTGCTGAAGCCAGTCCGCTATACTACAAGGGATTACATTATTTGCCCAGGATCACACACTGTGGGTAAACAGTCAAACTGGGATTGTATCATTCTGTACAGATTAGGCACTTGAACACATGCCTTCTAAATACATATTTACATTTTGGATTTCAAAACCTACAATAATACTGTCTAATAAAGCAGCTCTCATGTCTCCCATGGCCGTGCGCGAGAAAGCCTTCCAATCCTGTTCATACTCTTGAATTCTCTTTTTACCTAAATGTCTTGAATTCTCTTTTTACCTAAATGTCAAATGGGTAAGAAAAAACTGCAGGTACCAGAATTCAATGGGAAAAACAGGATTTGATGACCTCACACGTGACCACAGTTAACTTGAGGAATCTGACAATTCACTTGCAAAATACACATTTCAAATGAAGGCAACCTTAGACTATTTACATTCTTAGAGAAAGATGTTAGACGAAAATAATATTTTTTTAGCTTCATAATCCATATGCTGACTGGAAAACTAAAAGCCTGAAAAATCTTTTTTCCCCAAAAACTTTAATCACCGAAAAAGGTTTAGTAATGTCCCAAGATAAATATGACCTCTGTCAATCATGACTAACATTTAAAAGGGAGCTGGCTCTCCTTTTGCATATGTTGGGCATTTGACACTGATGCGACCCCTATTGGCTAGGTAACAATCTCTGATGGGTCTTTCAAATGGAAATGACCCACCCATCATTGCCAAATGCCTAAACATATGCAAAAGAAAAGACCAGTCCGACCAGACTAAGAATAAAGGAGTAATTGTGCTGCTGGCAGCCCGTTAACGCCCTGCAACAATTACAGAGTGTTAAAGGGCTGCCAGCACCCCTTTGCAGGATGCTTTGTGGATGGACACAATTGGGCGCGTGCAAAACTGTTGAGAATTATTTTGTTACAGTCAGCCCGCGTTGCCGCACAATCACCCTTGCCAGGCCTGGCTGGCATCCGCAAACCGAGGCTGATTACAGGCAGCACAGAACTGCAGCTACAGACACCAGCGCTGGCGTCTCTCAGAGCCGGACTCTCTTTCCTCCGGGGTGAAAAAGGGGCAGCTACTGCGCACGGCCCAATGAACGCGAGGCCAAGTGCGGCTGCGCATTCTGCACTTGCCAAGCACCAGGCCGGCCTAAGTCGAGGTTGATTTTGAAAAGAGATCTTGCTGAAACAATATCTGGACAAGAGGCATACCTGACAGTGCAGAAGGGGGTGAGCATAGAGACTATACAGCGCCTCTCCAGACATATCCTTTGCAAACTCTATAGTCGGCCACTGCAGCTTGATTGCATTACTAGAGTTGAACCTTTGTAAAAGAACTGAAAAAATGTACATTTAGTCTCTTTGAGTAGGTGCAGAACTTCACAACAAAAGAGGTGATCACATAGAGAGTCAGATCGACAGGAGAAGCAATATTTCGAGATCACAATCTACAGCTCTGATAGGGAGGTCAGCAAGTAAACTAAACATAGGAAGCTCAATAAAGCTTTGTCAATAAAGCGTGTGATGAATTGGCTCCAGAGTGAAGTTTATTAAGTACTACAATGATGCGGGTAATTCCATCTCTGAAAGGGAAATCTGCTAATCAGATTCCCCGGTCGTGAGCTCCATGGCAAAAGCATAGTGTGTACCTGTGTCCTGCTACATCAGTGTCCTGATTCACAGCGCCTGCTTTACCAGTGGCAGAGAGCAGGACCAGAGGTCACACGTGCCCTCTTGACAGCGGCATCCATGTATCTGCAGTACAGGGGCTACATTTAAAATATGCCCCCTTGTTTCAAAAGCTGCATAACTCAAGAGATCCTGTCCTGGTGGCACATACCTGAGTTATGGATTGGGCAACATCTTTCAGAGTTATCCCAGTCACATTAAACTGATATCGCACATGTTTCAGCCCTGTGGGCCCAGTTCAGGTGTGGAAGGATTATGTGTTCTCCTCCCATCCAAGTATAAGGTTATAAACATCTCGCGCTCCATGCTTGGCCAATACAGTTCGTGATAATAGTCTAGATGTAGAGTATCTGAAGGTCTTCAACTGATTAGTATTCCAGTTTATTGTCTGATATTCGATCACCTGGAACAGCCAACACGTATTTCGGCTTAAAAGTCTTTTTCAGGGCTGTACATTAGTATTTCATAAGCATATCACACCATAGTAGATACCCCAATAATATTAATTCAATATTAGCTGTTTACCACAGTCAGTTGTGAAATAGAAATGAGCCCACACGTAATATGAAGTAATCTTATAGTACAGTGAATTGCATAATATGTGTCAGTACATACACGCAGGATGCAGGGTTCAAGGAAGAGGAAAAAGAAATATGTACATACAACAATGCGTTATTCAGCATTCAGTGTCACGTTGGATTTTATGTGATATGTGCTAAGTATTATAAAAAGAGTGTTTCCGCTATAGGCCTTTGTAGAGCCCCATGCATCGTTGGTGTCAATTAAGTGTTCCTCAATATCCCGCCATGGTTATTACCATGTGTGTTTAATATTACTGTTATTCTTGCCAAACTTGAGTTCTTTACAGGACTCCAACGAGGGGGGCGGCTTGCTGTAGCATTATCTACAATAGCTAACTCTTCTCAAAAAGAACACTCCAATCTACTTCATTGTAAGTACATGGGAGCGCAGGTTTAGGAATAACATATATTGACTATGGCTGTTGGAATAATATGCCAATCATGTAGAGGTAATCTCTGTTATTTGACCCACAGGATAATCTATATATAATAATCCATTTTGTGAGTTAAAGCTTTAGTTCGTTACAAATAACCCGCATGTAGAGTGCCACAGTTTTGGTATAGTATGTACTGAATACAGAATCAATGGGCCTCATTCTGAGGTTGGCGGTAAGGGGTTAACGGTGCCGGTAAGGGTGCCAGTGCCGTTAACCCCTTACTGCCGCATTACGAGGTCCTTTAACGGGTCCCGCTAATGGCGGCTGGTTTTCGCAGGCGCCCTTACTGGGAGCTGCTAAAGGACCAGGGAGCTAATAACGGGCTCGTTATTAGCTCCCTACCCATTCCCATTGAGCCCTATGGGGGCTTGAATGGGAATCGGGATGGGTTCCCTGAATAGGGAAATACTGGGTCCTCCAAGGTTGGAATGGCCCGGTATTTCCCCATTCAGGGAATCCAGACCCAGTATGCAGTATGGGGGTAGCCATGGCGCTAGTAGCACCATGGCTACCTCCATACTCGTAATGGCCCCCAATATCTGCAAGTTGACTTACAGGGTGACGCAGAGAAATACCCATTTGGTGAGTACACTTTGGGTGGATTTAGGAATCTGCACGTAGGGTGGCACAGAGGGACACCCATATGCAAACTAATGATGGGATGACAGTGATTTACACCTGGCTCATGAGCATGGAATGAGCCATTATAGAATCAGTGGGGGTAGCACAACTCAAGTTTGGCAAGAATAACGGTAATATGAAACAAACATGATAATAACCATGGCGGGATATTTAGGAACACTTAATTGACACCAACGATGCATGGGGCTCTACAATGGCCTCTAGTGGAAACACTCTTCTTATAATACTAAGTACATACCACATAATATCCAACGTGGGACTATCAAACATGTTGAATAGCGCATTGTATGTACATATTTCTCTTTCATTTTCCTTGAACCCTGCTTCCTGCGGGTATGTACTGACAAATGTTATGCAATTCACTGTACTATATAATTACTTCATATTACGTGTGGGCTCATTGCTATTTCACAACTGACTGTGGTAAACATCTAATGTTGATTTAATCTTATTGGGGTATCTACTATGGTGTCATATGCTTATGAAATACTAATGTACAGCCTTGAAAAAGACTTTTAAGTCGAAGCACGTGTTGGCTGTTCCTGATAACCGAATATCAGGCAATAAACTGGAATACTAATCAGTTGAAGACCTTCAGATACTCTATATCTGGACTATTATCGTGAACTGTATTGGCCAAGCGTGGAGCGCGAGTGGTTTTTCACCTTAGACCAGTATACGTAGTGGCATCAGGATTAACCATATACTACTCATCACACAGCTGGCACACAGCCCTTTTTTCTCCCCAGCGCAATAGGACACAATACATCCCTGTTTTAGGTTTCTTACTTCTCCTCCCATACAAGGCTCACCCTGCCCACTGACAGGACTAGCCTTGGGGGATTGCTTATCTTTGTTCCTTTGTAAGGACAGGTAACACCCTTTCCTCCAAGGACAGCCACTATAGCCTGAATCAAGAGGCACTACCCGCAGAAATCAAGAGGCACACCCATTCACAGAATGCCCGGTCTCACACCAGGGTACTGCATTTCTAAAGGCTTTTGTTCATAGAGAGAAGGGAAGGGGGCAGAGTTAAAGTAATAAGGGGAACTCGGTTCAAGGGAAGGCAACTTCCTCCATTTTTAACTGCTCTGCCACACTTTCTCTTTCCTGTCCCCTCCACTTCCTCTGGGGAAAGCCACTGTGGGTATAACATCAGAAGGGCAAAGCCCATTTATTTCAAGAGCAGGGAACGGACCCCTGAGGCAGGCTAGCTTTTGTCCAATCACCTGGACACTTTTTCCTATAAAAGAAGGGGTCTCCCACCACTTCTTGGAATCATCTTGAAGCATCTTTGTATCACCACTTGAGAAACTTCCATTGGACCCTGCTGAGAGAGCAGCCCTTTCTAGAGTCCTCCAGTTTTGAAGTTAAAGCAGGTGTTCCAAATGCAGTGGCAAACTAAGCTCTGTCCGCTAACCTTCCTAGGAACCACTGGGAGTGAAAACTGTAGCTGGACCAGGGGTCTGCTTCTCTGCATGACACCCTGCCGTCTGGGACCTCACTGTCCTGCAGGTTCCTGTAAGGCAGAGGTCTTCAGACTGTGGGGCCCGCCCCCCCAGGGGGGCGCGGCCGCCTCCTAGGGGGGGCGCCAGAGCCCAGCATGAAATGTAAAAAAAAAAAATAATAATAATTTTCTTTTTTTTTTAGATTGGAGGAAATGGGAAGGGGCAGCTCACATGGTCAGACTGGGCCATAAAACGGTCTAAGTCACCAATGAAAAAATGGCCAGCATTTGCAAATGGATATTCAGTGTTCAGTCACAGGCTGTTTGAATAGTACCCAAGGGGTTGCTTTTTGTTCAAATGTAAACAAATGGTGATATTTAAAGAATATTTATTCAGCAACAATGGTCAAAACTACTAGCTTCATAGTGAAGTAACTCCTCAAACTGGCCCACATTGGCCAAAAAAGTGGCCTACACTAGCATTTTGCATTTTTGGTACGGTCATCGCTCTATTGCCCTATAGGCCAGTCCAAGCCTGCCGGCTCATCCATAATGGGTGAAGGGGCGTCCACCCACTGGCCACCTCACCCATTATGGAGGAGCCGAGGAGCCAGCCCAGTGAAACACTGGGCACTCCCTCAGCAGCTTTTTCCAGCTGAGGGAGTGCTTCTGGGCTGGCTGAACTGTCAAAGGGAAACTCTGTGTTCACTGAGCCATGCAACGCTGGGGGTGTTTTGCTTCGCCAGCCTTGCATAGCTCCTTGGAAATGCTGGCTGGGGCACTGTATGTATGTGTGAGGGGGTGCTCCTGCGCTTCCTCGCACATACGGGCAGAGCAACCTGGAGCGGGGCATTTTAGCAACCACGCGAGGTACGTTTATGGCAATTTATTTTTTATTTCAATGTGTATGGATGTGTGTATGCTTGTGTTAGGGGACTGTGGTGGGACAGGATGGGCGGCAGCACTGGGATAGTGATGGGAGTAGGTTGGGGAGAGCCCAGGGTCTGTACTGGGAGTAAGGTGCGGTGACGGCACGCAAAAGTTCATAGCGATTTCTACATACTGTCCATCTGGCACTTTTGGGGGGGGCCCGGCTTGCCCAAACTTTGCTCATGGGAGGCCCAGGTCAGACCACTGCTGTAAGGTGTGTGCCAGAATCCCCCGTGTTAGGGAGTCAGAGAAATGGGATGACATTAGCCCTTGAGACCCTGGAGTGGGACTCTCAGCAAGACCCCTGCTGTCGATGAATGGAGTGCGCTCGACACCAAGCAGTCTAGCAGGACTCTTCAACACTGCCATTTGGTGTCTATTGATCTCTGAACTGCCATCTGATTCTGTTTGCTGCAGCAGCAAGAACACGTTGTTGCCTAGGCTCAAACCCTGAAGTAGCGTTGCCTTGCCCTGCTAGAGCTGCCATCTGAAACACCAGCTTCTTCATAGCTGCTCCTGTAAATCGATCAACCGCCCCTGGTGTTCCCCAAATGGTGACCTCTGAGCCTCAGAACAGAATCTGTGCACCTGAACATCCTGGTACCTGCTCACTGCCATCAAACTGCGACCGTCGAGTGAACCTGGGGACCGCCCTTTCCGCACAGCACAAGTAGTCGAGTTGAGACCACAGCCACATTCCGTTCGACCCTGAATCAACTCCAACTTGCCGCTGGGCCTTCGTGACTACTGCATCCACACCTGAGCGAACATCATGAACAATGGTTTTGAACCACCAAGACATTTGTAAAGGTTCTCTTGACATATATATATCCCCCTGGTCCATCCTTGGGCCCTAGAGACTGATAAGTCATTTTAATGCCCTTTTGCAACTCAAAGAAATATCCTTTTGAACACTGTGGTTGTTGCTTGCCTCTCCCCCCTTGTCTCATCGCCCAGAGTGATGCATCTGTTCTATCTGTTGTGAGGTTGGCATCATGGAAGGAGACACAGACAACAGATTCAAAGTTTAAAAATATTTAATTAAAGAAAAGGTCAGGATGGATTAAGGCCTAATTTGCCCTATACTGTGGAGGGATTACCCCACCTAAAGAAACTAAGGAAAGTCAGAGTGGTCAACTTAATGGTCTGTATGTGTCAACATTCTATCCTTGCCCTCACAACTAATACATACAATGTCTATAGAGGTCAATCATGGCTCAAATAATGTTTCCAACGTAAGGTTTTGAGTCGTTTCCAGCTATAGCTTACTCATCAGCTTCCTTTCCAAAATGTTCATAAGTTCCTTATAAAGTCCAATGTATCTTCTATCAAGCATCAAAAAGGAGCACAGTTTCATAAATACCAGGATGCCCTTCACTAAGTTACAGTACAGTTCCAGGGCAACACAGTACCAGGGCACCAACACGTAGGGTTCTCTTCCCCAAGCTAAGTGGCACTATATAAATGAAATGTCTTGAACACAACTCCAGGAAAACACAGTCTAAAAACGCCAAGGCTTAGGGTTCCCTTCCCCAAGAATAATGTTCAACTCAAACGGAAATATCTTGGAGCTTTGGGTCTTTCAGCTGGACTTTCACAACTCGGGACTCCTTTTCCCCACAAGTCTGATGGTATTTAGTTTCCCGCTTTCACCACAGCAAGCTTCCTTGTTTACACCAAGAGTTTCTCTGGTCAAGGCACGGTTTTAGACCACACGTGACCAGGAACTTACCATTTGCTTTTCCTTTGCTTCACAAGTAGCAGCTCTCTGGTCAAGGCGCAGCTTTATACCACTGGTCTACCCACCACATGTATGCAACCTTGAGCTCTCAAGGGTCCTTCAAAGTTCAATATTTATTGTAAGGAACTGTTTTTAGAATGCAGTTCCCCACTTTTGCCACATGTGTTTCTTTCTTTTAATTCAGTTTGTTCAGTTTGATATTCAATATTAAGAATGCAGTTTGTTTCATTCAATTTAAGGGAACAACGGGTTCCGTTTCATTCATTTAGTTTCACTCCTAACAGTCTTTTCGGGGACTTCGGTATTCAAGTAGCTCCCCTTTTCAGATCTCTATTTTGCTCCCACTTCGTTTCCCTGCACAGCTGCCCCTTCCGTGTGAGGCTAACAGATCCATAAAGAGACTTTCAAGAATGGGTTTTCATACACGCGACAGCTCTGTATCACTTCATTGTTATGTGAACAGCTTTCAAAAGTTCCAAAAAACGCGCCTTTCTTTTCTACGCGCTTACACTGTTACTTTGAATTCACTCGCGTAAGACACATACCTGGTTGCTGCTTGCTTTTAACTCACCGGTTTTGTTTTCTTGGCTTTCCCAATGAACATCTTTTTCCTCTGAGGTCAGGGTCTCACCACCTGCCCCACAGACACTAATGGGCTCCATCCTTAGCCCAGGGGTAAGAGCCCATTCTTGACACCACCTCAAAAGGGAATAACATGCCTCCCGGTTCCCTTTCATGGACTTCTCTGGCTCCTTGGAGGCGCGGCTCCCTCAATTCGCTTCCTCTTGCTGCTTCAACTAGCAGACCATCAACATCTCGGCTTGTCATCCTCCTTCAGCCGGTCCTGTGTAACTCGGCCTTAGCACTCACTTTCCAGCTTGCTCTGCCTCAAACTGCCTTCTCTTGCTGCAGTCCTCACCTTTATACAACTGAGTGGACTTAATTGGCTGGAGGTGTAGGCTAAGGGTTTGCCTTGCCTGACTTGCCTGACCATAATTAAGTAAGTCCATGGCACAGGCCTGACCTTCAGGCCTCTTCTTCGTCCCAGTATCTGAATGATAAATGGAGGTAATTTTAATAGCTCCTAGTTGCCTCTTCCTCGTCCCAGTATTTTGAAAACTCTCAGAAGAAATAACAGGACATGACCCTCCCTCGAGTACCTGGGAGGGATTTCTAAGGGTTTAAATGAGGGGATAAAGTCCTTAGAATTCTCACACTGTGCATATTCCGTGTTCGTTCTACAAGGGTGGCCTTTTAGAGTGTTTTTAGTTAGTATTGTACAAGGTGTGTCTGTTTAAAGTATATATTTTCATAGAACGTTGATTGGGCATTCCTTTATTTTGGACTGTTATACTTCGCTGTTTTGGTTGCTACCAAACCACATTCACACCCCTCTTAAGAGTATACCCTCCCCATGGCCCATGTTACTACAAAGGGCGAAGGAGGTATATAACTCGACTGTGCCTGTTGTACCTTTATGATTATGTTGGCTCTTGGTTTGTATAAGTGTGAGGGCTGAGTGAGCATGTGAGCCTCTACTCCTCCTTGTACTCCCACAGGACTGGAGTCAACTCATCACAGCGTGCAATGTCCAGATCGTTAGATTGCAAAGGAAGGCTCAGAATGTTTTATGCTTAAAGAGTATTGAAGCGACTACGAGACATATAGGATGAACGTTCGATGTGAGTGCCTATTCGGGTTGACTGGGAGCTAAAGGATGAAGGACAAGGAAGGACCGGTGCTGAGAACAAACATGTCACCTCCGGCCTGCACTTCTCAGGCTCAAGTTCAATAGTTATGATGAAATGAGTGTTCATGATGATAGGGTAGAGTACTGCCATTTTTAAAGCGTGGACTAAGGCCCGGGAGCATCTAGGCGTTGAGTGGGGATTGACCGGTGAGCTGGAAAAGACACAACAAAAAAATGTGCATCCTCACCGCTCTGTGAAATGGAAGAGGACCACCAATCTCACGCAGGAAAAGGGGAAGAGCGTTCCACAAAGAGGGGATAGGAACCGTAAAAGAACGTCCACCTGTCTGAGTTCTGTCATAGCGTAGTTTTGCTGAAGCTGAATGTGGACACTTGGTTGGACAATAACAGCCCACTTTAGCTTGCAGATAACCTGCCCCTGTGTTATTGATTACCCGATGAGTAATACACAGAACTTTGAATTCAATCCGAGTTTTCACAGGCAGCCAGTGGAGCAGCTGCAACATAGACTGAGAGGGAGTGAGTCTCGGTGCATCTAGGGTGGGTTGGACTGCCACGTTTTGAAGAATCTGTGAGCGCTGGATCTGATACGCCGGTTGCCTTTGGTATATGCCGTTACAATAATTTAGCATGATAGAATGAAAGGGAGTGAGTCTCGGTGCATCTAGAGCCGGTCGGGCTGCCGCGTTTTGAAGAATCTGTGAGCGCTGGATCTGATACGCCGGTTGCCTTTGGTATATGCCGTTACAATAATTTAGCATGATAGAATGAAAGGGAGTGAGTCTCGGTGCATCTAGAGCCGGTCGGGCTGCCGCGTTTTGAAGAATCTGTGAACACTGGATCTGATACGCTGGTTGCCTTAGGTATATGCTGTTACAATAATCTAGCATGATAGAATGCATATGTTTCAATTAGGCATCCATGTTTTGCATTAAATAGATAGCCCTTGGCAGCCCTCTGTATGGTATTGGTACAGAAAGAGATGGTGTATAGCGGGTCTTCAAGCTCATTACCATTGACGCACTACTTTAAGGGGGGGTGATAGGTAATTGTAATTGGTTATTTATACCGTGCTTAATACCCAGAGGTTTCTAAGCGTAGACTCGGGATTGAACCCATGTTGCTCCACGTCATCTTGCTTCCAAGACAAGCGTGTTGCCCCTGAGCTATCCTCCTGAACAAGCAAAAAAGGAATTGGTCATTCAGGCCCTTACATGGTCTGTAGGCAAAACGTAATGCACACACATGTGTGGGTAAACTGCCCTTGCAGCTGCAGTTTATGGCTGATAAAGTCCACAGCTGGGGTGTTTTCTACTGTGCTGATTCAAGGACATATTCATCTACAACTTTATATCTTTCAATGTCAATGGGCTCAATGCCCCAGACTGAAGCAGGCCAGGATATGGTGAAATATTCATATCCTCCAATAGACTAAGTGCTTACCCACAGATAAGTGCTCGGCACTTTAAGACCACTATGGTGGCCACTTGCACAGCATAAAAGCCAAATAACATAACATAACACTAATAGTGTTCCCTTAAATGAAAAGGAAATGTGGATGAAACCATAATAATTCAGAGATCAATTCTTATTATGTTAAATAATGGAAATCTGTCTCTTGAAAAGCAAAAGTATTTTCTTCTCCAATATGAAGGGGAACCAGAGGGCTGATGACAGGAAAGTCATAGATGTGATGAGAGATTCTAATGGGGATCTGTTCTTCGTCATTCCAAGGTCAAAAGATTGAGGACCATTAAGCTTCTCAACAACAAAAGTTATCAATACAGCACTTAGAAATTGGGTAAACTCTGGCAGGAAGTGACATATACAGTCATTATAGACCCCAAACATAAATCAAGTTGCTTTCAGCTTAGACCTATTCATGATAAATTACAACTTTGGATAGCGACAATATATAGTGGTGTTGGGAGAAGGGAATTTCCTGATTGTTAGATCGATCAAACCTAAGGCCCTCAAGAGTAGTACTTGTTGAAATGAATACTGTGGGCGAGTGATTCTAGGTGAAAGTGGATTTGGGTCAGAATGATAGTGATGGAGGGTGAAAATAGGTGAGAGTGATACTGGGCGATAGTGACACTAGGTGAAATTAAAGGTTGACTCTGGGTGAAGTGAGAGAATAACTTAGTGAGAGTGAAACTGGATGAAAGCGATACTGGATGAGAGCGATAATAGATGACACTGAAACAATACACCTACATCCCGAAACCATCAGCACCCTGGTACACACCAGAACTCACCCTCAGCAAAACAGTCATCAGGAAACAAGAGAAAACCTGACGACGCTCCAGGACCTCATCCGACCTGCTGCTATTCAAGGAACTCGGAGCAACCCGCTGACAACGAATCAACACAGCCAAAGCCACCTACTATCAGAACACCATAGCAGAAGCTGACAACAAAATCAGAGCCCTCTTCAAAGTGGTCAAGCACTGCGTCAATCCGCTACCCAACCCTGCCAGACCACACTCCATCGGAAAATCCACTGCCTTCAACACCTTCTTCATCGACAAAATCAACAGGATTCATCAGCATATAGTCACCCGATCTACACCCACAGACCCACCTCACGTCCCTCCTCGTAAAATCTCCACACCCTGGAATAACATTCAGGACACTCTCGAGAGAGGACCTGGTAGAAACCCTGGTCACCCTCAAATACACATCGTATATGGACGACATCCTCCTAGAATCCATCCTCAAGACCCTCCTGCAGAAGCTCTCCTTCCCTATCTGGAGATCATCAACAGCTCCCTAATTCAAGGCACCTTCCCATCAACCCTAAAACAGGACAAATCCTCCCTCTACTAAAGAAACACACTCTAGATATCGACATCCTAGGTAAATATCACCCCATCACCCATCTTCCCTTCCTAGGTAAGATCATTGAGAAGGCAGTCGCTGCACAACTGCACCAACGCATCAACACCAACAATCTCCTCCAAACCTGCCAATTCGGGTTCAGATCTAGATGCAGCACGGAGACAGCAACCAAACAGGTAGTCGACGATGCCCACAACATCCTTGATGACGGCCACCCCTACCTCCTTGTTCTGCTCGACTTCTCAGCCGCTTTCGACACAGTAGGCTACCAGGTACTTACGGACACCCTACATCGACACATAGGGATCAGCAACCTTGTGCTATGCTAGTTCAAGTCCTACCTCGCCAACCGTCAGCAGTTTATTCAGATGGACTCCTCTAGATTGCCAATGCTGACCATCACCTGTGGAGTCCCGCAGGGCTCCATCCTCGCCCCAGTGATTTCCAATCTATACATGGAGCCGCTGGGAGCCCTTCTAGCCACACACAACATCCACATCCACCAATATGCCAACACCACACGGCTATACCTCAAGATCGACTCCATCAAGGACATCCATAGGCTCACAACCTGCCTCTTGCTGATCAGTTTTGGATGTCCAGTGCATACTTGAAGTTCAAGCCCTCCAAGACCAAATTCCTACTCCTCAGCAACAACACCGAACACCCAGGAATACAGACCAGGCTATCAACCATGAACTCTGAGGGCTTCACAACCGAACTCACCCAAACTCACCCCCTGCGCCAAGTCCCTTGGGTTACACATTGACAAACACCTCTACTTCAAAACACACATAGCTAAGAAAACTCACACCTCATCAAGGATCTATGCATATGCAACCACATTACCCCGGCCCTCATCGACCTTCACTGGCTCCCACTGCACGCACAAATCACCTTCAAGTCTTGCTACATCCTCCAAAAGGCAGTCACCTTTAAGTCACCCAGCTACCTCATGGAGAAACCCAGCATCTACGGCTAACAGCGCACCACCAGAAGCCAGGACTTGAAATCTGCTGCTGCAAAAAGGAAAAGATCAGAAAACATGCCTTCTATGCCTACGCCCTCAAGACTATGGAACCAGCTCCCCAACAGACTCACCCACATGCTCCTACAATTCAGAAAATAACTCAAGACCCACCTCTTCAAGAAGTCTCTCCTCCTCAACACCTAGGCCATCACGTTGCCACCGCGCCATCTGACTTGCTAGGTACCGCCCGCCCCTCTCTTCTCCGCCACCTGCTACAGCTGTACCCCTCCTCTGTGCTCCTCTGTATCTTATCACCTGCTCTGTATATTTGTTCTGTTGTTACCTCTGTAAAGCGCTCCATTGCTTCTCGAAGCTAGGTCAACACTCAATAATAACAATAATGCCAGTGATATTGGGGGAGAGTGAATATGGGGGAGAACTATTCTAGGTAAAAGCGATGCTGGGTGAGAACAATAGTGGGTGAAAGTGAGGGTGAGAGTGAACATGGGTGAGAATGATACTGGGTGAGAATGGTACAGGATGGGGTGGAATATGGGCGAGAGTGATACCGAGTGAGAGTGAAAATGGGTGTTAAGACGGAAGTTGATTTTGGGAATTCTGTAGGACATGTTTAGTTTCTCCTTGACATGTTGCTTTTCCCTTTTCTCATTTTTGGATCACCGAGCTATTTTTGGTCCCCCTGCGACTGCAACATTTTTGATTCACTCAGTGCATATGGTCCCAAGGTTGCCCATAAGGTTGCTCCTTGGACAGGAGTACTTCAAAGCACCCTATTGTGACTGTAGGGTTATTGTATAACACCACATTTGTTTTGGGGAGTTGGTTCGTAGCAGCTGTATTTTAGTTTTGGCATTACCAAAGGTGCAAGCTGATTTCCTGCACCGTAGGCCAATATACGTTTCAGTTAGCAATTGGGGTATCAATGTAATTTTTATATCCTGCTATCTGCCCTTTTGGTTTAGGGTTTTCCTTTGTTCGGGGAAACCAAGAGGTAGGCCAAAAGAGCCATTTTGCACACGTGGGTGCTTTGTAAGCCCTGCCATGGTTTGAACTGATGTAGGCCAGTTCCTGGCCATGGGCTGGCTGCTGCAATCAAGCTGGCTGGCCACCGAACCCTTTGTTTGTTTCCTCCTGGTGTGACTAGTGGCAGGCTTAGGACAGAGACAGGTATTTACTTTCCTGCTGGAGGGTTCCCACCATAACGCGATCTGAATGAGACCGAACCTAATCAGATCGTTGTCTTTGTCTTCCCTCTGTTCCCCCTCCTTTGCCTCGTCGCGCCTTGAAACACTTGTGTATAGGCGCGTTAGAAATGCCATATCGTATGATATTATTTTCGGGCCACTGCTGCATTCCGAGGACCAAACATAGTCATTCTGCCTGTCACTGTGTCCTGGGCTTATCTCTGGTTAACATTTCCGGCTGCTGGATGTCCTTCCTTCCACTCCTCTATTCTCCTGCTGACTTCCTTCATTTTCTGGGGCCGGCTTTACATGCTGGGGCCTTCTGCAGGCTGTTTTACTACCATAGTTTATTCGTTCTATTTTTGTGGTTGTCCCACCTTGGTTGCTGCCATTATTTCATTTTTTATTATGCTGGTCCGATAGCACAGTGAGTAAAGCGCTTGCTTTGACATCTGTGCAGAGCCTGCTGATACAGGTTCAAATCCCGCCAGGGCCAAACTCAAACTCAGCCTTTCATCCTTCTGAGGATCATAAATGAGCACCACACACTGTGAGTAATATTAATCAGCACTCAGATATCTGAGGGTTCGTAGCGCTATATAAATGCTAATTTATTATATTTGGTTGGTTTTTTATAATGCGCCTAATACCCTACCTGAGTTCGGTTTCTAAGCACGCAACCGGGATTCGAACCTCTGTTGCTCAGCGTCATCTTGCTTCCAAGACTAGCGCGTTGCCCTTGTGCTATCCTCTGCATTATCTTGACGTATGTTGAGACGGCAACACCCTGCCTGCTCATCTGCTGTTGAGGAATGTCCTGGATCCCCCCCCCACTGTAGTCTTCTTCGTGGGACCGTTTTCTATGCCAGGGTGCCATACTTTGTTCCTCAAGTCACCGGAACCTGCTTTGTCAAGTTCTCCCACTTTTTTGGAGTCATGCCGCTGATTGGTTTCACCATGCTTTCAGGAACCAACACTGTGAGTACTTACCTCTGGGCCCTGCAGTGGTGGGTGATTCATGATACTTAATCACAGGGGTCCTTGTGGTCCGTGGCCAAGACCATTTGCAGGTGGGTCTGAACCGCTTCTCCCCATTGGGTCTCATCTTGCTGTGGTGCATCTTTACCTGCGGCTTCTGGTTCTCTAACCTGCACCGGTAGCTCTTTTGAGTCTCCTTTTGCTTTCGGATTTGCTCCTGTGGCTTAGAACTGAGACTTACGTCCCTTTCTCCATACACGCAGATTTGCCCATTGACTTTCTCCTGTTCATGTCTATAGGGAACATTTTACTCAAGAAGTGAAACTCTTCTAAAGTTACTTTAGTTACTTTGTAGTAGTCACCTGCCTATGGACAGTTTCATTGGTCCTCAGAGTTTTATGCCAAAGACTAGAATTTTAGTCATGTTTTCCCATTCTGCGTATCCAAATGCCTGATTACAATGTAACTATTTCTACTGACAATGTACCTATGTTCACAATGTATACTTTGCATATGTTGTATTACCTTTGTACGTTCTAGGAAGTTGTAATTCACTTCCTATGCTTTCTTCTGTAACCTGAAGCACTGTAACTAATCTCTCAAGCGCAAGCGCCTAGATACCTCAGGGTTTTGGGCGCTATACAAATAAACAAATAAACAAGAAAACAAACATACTTTTCTTTGAAGTGTAATGTTCAAACTATATGTATCATATCTTTTGGTGTCCTCTGGCTGCATGTTAGAAATCCCCCCCCTGCTTGCTGTCCCCCCCTTGTCCACCCTGCATTGACTGTGAGATGCATATTTGTACATTCTAAATATAATGACCTAGGGGTTCAGTGTCACAGTGGCTGTGTTATGTGTGGCACAGGGGACCCTGTACTGACTATTAATAACTGTCTGTTGTAATATCCACTTCCCCTCTCTTCCCACTTCTTGACTCTATATGTAATGGGCTTGTCACTAGAAAGTGGACCTACAGCGCACAACACCTAGGCCATCAATGTCGACCCCTATGCCACCTGAATCACTAGATGCCGGACACCCCTGACCCCCCGCCACTCAGTCCAGCTGTACCCCTCTTCTCTGTGCCCCTCTGTCTACCCTCGATGTATATCTGTTCTGTTGTTACCTCTGAAAAGCGCTCCGTTATGCATCTGTACTGTTGTATACCTCTGTGAAGTGCTTGGTTTCTTCTGGAACCTAGGTCCGCCCTCAATAAATACCATACTAATAATAATAATAACAGGAGAGTGCTGTGTCTTTTATGGCAATTTGCGGTTTTTATACATACGCTGGGTATTTTACGGTGTTACGTCTTCTTAATATACTTATGAAACTAGCAGAGGTATATATGTGTAATATAGTAAAGGTGTATATTTTTCAGTATACGAATGTGGTTTGTTTTCTTTGGATAAGTGAGTGGACTAATTATACCTTTGTGTCAGCCTACATCACCACCTTTGAGTAAGGCGGCCTGCGCGGCTGCGCGACTTACAAGAAGAGAGATTTGGCTTCCCTTGACTGGTTGGGTGCATTGCCAGACCTTACTTAACGTTAGTGCCTGCACAGCCCTCATGTGAAGGTTGTACGTGAGTGAGAGTAATGTTGGGTGATTGTGACCTGGGGTGAGGTTGAATATGGGTGAGAGTAATACCGGGTGCAAGTCCTACTGGGTGAAACAATACCGGATGAGAGCAGTACTGAATGAGATTGTGCTTTAGCACCTTGAAGCATTTGTTGTGCTAGATGGAATTACCAATACCCAATAACCGGACAGACTCAAAGGAGATGGTAGAATACTGCATTAAAGCAGGGCGAATAAACACTCATCAATTCGATTCACGCAGGATCACACTGTTTTTTCAGTCTTAGGGTCAAATGTCTTCTTTCGGACATTGTTTTGCTGTTATAAGACATTATTTGACGTACATCCATGTCGGGCACCATTTTATTCATGGCTGCTTTTTGACAACTCAGCAAGGGACATCCTTCTTGGTAGGTTTCCTCCACTGTTTCTACCTGAGAGTATCTTCTGAATGGCTGCCTAAGTGCATACCGTTTTTCATACAGTCGGCGTGGTATGGACATGTTGCATAAACTTGTACATAGATTCCCAATTGTTGCTCCTCGTCTGTTACTCCAATAGGGTGGGGGTGAGGCGGCGTTGACTAGGGAGAATGTGTCCACTTGCTCCTCTACACGAGTGACCCAGGGTGACGGTGAATATGGGTGAGAAACACTGGGTTACCTTGATACTATGTGAGAGTGATACTGGATGCGCGTGCAACTAAGTGTGAGCGATACAGTGTGAGAGTGATACTGGGTAAAAGTGAATTCAGGTGAGAGAAATTAGCATATCAAGGTGCCGTCTGAAAAAAAGTGGGGAGACTCCGTCCAACCGCGTGTAGCCTCGACTTTAGTCCTGTGTGTGAGGGTGCAACTGGGGGAGGGCAGCTGCCTGTCTTTTGATGTCGCGCGCTGGAGTGGCGGCTGCGCGTGCCAGGTAGTGCCTATTAGCCTTTAGGCGGGAGATCCTACATCCTAGTCAGGCAGGATGCGAACATCCGTTCCCAGGTCCTGCTCTTTGCAAATGAAACCTGTGTTAGCGCCGGCCCAGAGTAGAGAAGAGACATTTAAGGTGCCGTGAACACAGCTTCCCCAAACCCGCCATCAAAGGATTTCGCCCTAGAATAGCGGCACACCACATCAGTGCACAAATATAACTCCTAGAGGGGTCATTTCACCTTTGACTCTGAATGGCACCAATAGACAAAGTGACACTTAATATTCACTTTAATTCCACTAAAACAGTCTCTCAAAGATGTACAGCCATCTAGAAAGAGTGTGGAGCGGTGATGTGTGTTTAGAAGGCAGAAAAGCCAAGCAATCCAGACGACCCAAACACCCTCCATAGATAATAAGACTTCCGTTGCATTCGCCCTCATGCTTTCTGCCCTCATGCTTACTGCCCTCGTGCTTTGCCATGTACGACAGCATATGTTCAATTGACATTGCAATTCCTAAAGTTCAAGGCAACGCTTCTCCCACTTAAATCTTATCCTGGCTGCAATAGGTATAAAGTCACAAGGAAGCACAGGGCGGTGCTATGACACCCTGTCTCCTCCAAAATTCTGGGAGCAGGGATGCACCTAGGCTAACATTTCAGGGGAGGAAACCCTTCAAATGTTGAGAGAGGCGCTAACTTCAGAGATTGTAGGGTAGGGCAAACGTACTTGTGCAGGGGCCTCTAACTTCTTTTTGCATTCTAATGAGACTATTCTGATCGAGCTTCAATGTTACAAGCAGTTAACTCTCCCCGTCACGTCTGAAACCGCACACTTAAGGAGTCCTGTCCCCCCACCCTTCCAGTCATTCCCATGATATAACACCTAATCTCGATCACAGTTGCCTGAAGAAATCGTGCATACAACAATGAAATGCTTTAAGTTAATCATTTTGGGAAGCCCAGGCGCCGTTTAACGTCTGTGTCCTATTCTGTCCGGCCACAACTCTGTAGGTCAGCCAGGTCGAGTCAACATAGCCCAAAATCTCAGGGGCTTGGGGGTTAGACCCCGATCTGCTCAATGGTGTTGAGCCACTGAGCAAGAGACACACGCCATGTCCTCATTAGTAGCCTGTGGGGACCCAGAGTTGTGTCGAGTTCTGCTTACTCCACCTCAGAGTTCATTTTTTGAGGCGCTTTAAAACACAATTTCTTGATGTATAAGCGCCTTACAAATGCACAATAAAATAAATCCAATTTTGGCTATTATGATACTTAGAGGGTACTCTTAAGGCAGTTGCTGGGTGCAGGAGTAATGAGATTGCTGGCATGAGACCCTGCCCCAAATCTACAAGCCGTTCAGACTTTCAGAAGCAACGGACATTCTGAAATAAGACTGATATTGCATGAATGTTTCTTGATTGCGTACACCTGTGGCTACCCTGCTCACCATTCTCCTCTCTTCCTTATACTGTACTGCGCTCAATTGCCCACTAGGGTGTCCAACTTTATAAAATGGTTTCGCAGGACACTTTAGACGTGGTAGCGCATCAGAAGCGGCCTGCAGTGCGTGCCGTTCCATACAGTGTCGTTCACCCCACGCAGTTCCATACGGTGTTGTTCACGCACTCCCGTTCACTTTTTTTGGTAACATTAATGGCAGGTGGCATTTTAACAGAGGCTCAGCACAAAAAAATAACACAATTGTAGGACCATTATACATGCAGGACACTCGCCTGATGGAGCCCTGCCCAGGCCCTGTGTGGCAAAATACATGCACACGTCCTAATTTTCTTACACCTTCACACCGACATAAGTAACTTCCCAAAAAAGGCACTGCAAGAAGCATCATCAGTCTTTGAAACTTAGAGGCACCATCGGAAGTGACATTACAATATGTTGGCACGTGTACGTTGAGTGGCAAATAACTGTGGTGTGAAATACATGCATTGCACTCTTATATACATGAAGCAACTCTACATCCATTAATCTATGAGTGGGGATTTATTTAATACCATATTAATGTAATAACTCTGTCGACAGAATCACTTTCAGGGACTCTAGATAAGGCATAGTGGGATTAAATCATTTGCCCAGGATCACACACTTTGGCTAGGGGCGAGAATGGGATGTGGTCAATTTAAGCATTTCACCACACATCTTCACAGGGTCAGTTCATATACATATGTATTAATAGAAATGCCTTGAAAATAACACACACAACTATAATAAACTAGCATGTCATTATAAACTAACCGTACACTATATACATTGTCATAGAACCATGTTGAGCAAAATGAGTGCGGCGTTAGCTTTATTCTCCCCATCCTGCATGAATGGTCACAGTAGCGCCAGGGAATGTAACGTGAGCCTAAACCATCTCATAGTCTTATTTCACACAGCATGCACCATTATGCACCCTTCCCATTTCTCATTACCCCATTCACATTTCCTAAGCAACAGAAGTCAATGCTAATGGTCCCTCACCCCCCTATCAGCGTCTAGTTCTCCCCGCCCAATGCTCTGCTGACACAGAGCGATGTGTTCAGATCCTGGGAGAGTTGCTCCGCTTCCCTGAATGCCAATTGCCACACGGAAGCGTGAGCTCAGAGGGGAAAAAGGTTTGATCTGGCCAGTGAATACGGGAAAGTCCTGCATAATACGGGACGGTTGGCCACCCCAGTGCTTGCTGTGGTTCTGTCCACTGGGGTTTGTTCCCATATGTCGCACTATATTTTTGTGCCTGTATGCGCCACAGCAATTTCGCCGCTCTATGGTTTTTCTCCATGGTCCCCCACTGCGGTTTTGCCCCATAGTGCCCCACTGTGGTTTACATCCACTACTAACCTTGCTCCGTAGCCTTACAGGGTAAACCAAATCACTTAAATATGGATCTTCTGAAACCCTAATCCCTCCCTCCTGCAAACTCCCACTTTGCCTCCCCAACAGCTTGTCAACTCTGCCGTATCCCCTTGTCTCTGTGCTGCTGCTCTGCCCTCCTTCTCGCTGTGCCCTCCCCTCATCGTGCCCCCAGGCTAGTTTATTCGTCCAAACAAACTAACCATCCTCCTTACATTAGTATAACCTCAAACATTAACCGAACCACTACCTGAATTTTCTGTGCACCGGACACACAGAAACACCCCCTACTCTCATCCAACTCTGACCACCTCACCATGCACCATCTTCTAACCAGTGTACGAAGTGTCTTACCTCTTTGGGATAATTTCACCCCATATTCTTCAAACATGTTGCTTTCCCCCGACTCACTCCCAATGCCTAACACCTTGACAGCCCAGTCCTGCAATGTGTCCACACACCCTTTACTTTCCATCTTGCCCCATCCCATCCACAGCAAGCTGACCACCTTGTAAAAACACTTAAGGTGCCCCCATCCCTTGGCATTGTAGAGAAACCCCTCAACGCTCACACCAGTGAAAATACAACCCACTAGGGAAAAAAAGCCCAGCACACCTCTTGCAAAGAAAGCAAAGTTTTATTTCCCCAAAAATAGAAATGCACCAGAAAAGAATTCTGCTGCCACAGAACATTTGAAGGGAAATTAGCTCAAGCAACACTTTATAAAGGCAGACAGCGTCATCAGTGATGTTATTACATAATGTGCAAACCCGCATGGCTGGTTTGTTTAGGCCCTATACATAGGGTACATGCTTCATAAGGGATGCCAGGTCATTGGTCGCAGCCTTTTTGTCCATCTTCTTCCATGTGGGTTCCCCCTTTTGCATCATCGGACATGACGCTACCACTGATTGGCAATTATGCAAAGGGCAACAATAAAGGCTCTATCACTAACCTGATGTGCACCTGGTGCTGCAGACAACGGCTAAGAGGATACTTCCAGGCCATCTCTTGTAATAAATTATAGCTCGATTCCAGACACGTTGGCGTAGCTATGTTATTTTATCCTTCCTGCCGCCTTGCAGCACAAAGCACATGACCTATAGTGAAGGCAACTAATACCTGTTTTCAGATCTTTTCTGATCGATTGGGGGTCTAAAAGGTTAATGGTTGGTTGTCTGAAACTAGCTGGTATCTTGGAATGCTGGGGGTCTTGGGAGTGGGGCTTTCGGGTGCTATTACTTAGACCTGGGACTGGGACGGTAGGTAGGAGGCTCGTGACCTCCTTCTCGTGGGATCGCTTTTCTCTGTGAGCTCTCAACCCCCATGTGGCCTTGCAGGCCGCATTCCTTATGAGATATGAAATGTTGGCAACATGAGGCAATGAAGGGTCTATGAATCTCTGCAGTTCTGGCTTTCCTCACCGGTGCCCAAGCTACAACCTTTTCCCACCTGCATGCACTATTTCTTATGCACATGACTCAGGCTTGCGGCCCTGCCTTCAGCGTAAAACTAGGCCTTGATTCCAATATGGCTGCAACTATCTAAGATGACATTTTAATTCCCTGTGCATTACTAGAGCAAAGTGCACAAGCCCCTCCCCCTGTAACCTCCCTTAGCCCCTACTGTAACTTCCTGGGTATCTGTTTCTTACAAAAGTGCTGGGGGGTCTGGGCAGGGGTCCGGGACGATTGTCCCTCCTTCCCAACATTCCCCCTTTCGTTAATACTACATTAACAAACTCCCACGCCAACCCCTTGTCCTTTTCACACCTTCTTTCCTGCTCCAACCGCCCAGCTTCCAGATATGGAGGTGACCCTTCCTTTGGTACCCATGATCTACATACAGACTGTAAACTTTCTCCTGACTGTGCATATTGATATGAGCTGCATGTCATATATATATATATATATATATATATACATCCGCCATCCCCTGCTAAGTCTACCCAGTGTTCTGTGTAGTGCTTGGGTCCAGTGGGGGAACTATGATGGTGCTTGGGGAGCGGGGGGGGTGTAGATGTTGCTCTATCGTAACCATGTGTGACTTATTTGGATCATGAATCTGAACTGTGCTATCTTTTGTACCACAAGGTGCCCATTGTACCCCAATTGAAACCATCATCATTGCACTGCTGCGCACTTCTTTGGCAAAACACTAAAGACCCAGCTGGCAGGTGCAGAATATCACCAACATGAGCACGATCATGGGAACCAACATCTTCACGATCGCCCCAATCCAGGATGGTGGCCAAGAAAAAGTCTGTCAAACCAATCAGTCTCTTGTATGCCCACTACTGTTTGCGTATGCATGCCGAGATCAGGCAGGGCCCCCTATTATATTGGCAAGGGACCTGCTTTCCATGTCATTAGGGGGTACGTAGGTACAGCATGAATCACCAACCTTTTTGCAGACCCCCTCCCTCCATAGCAGTGAGGAGGTCCAGCACATATCTGTTCTGCAGCATTATCAGCCTGATTGTGCGCCTTTCAATCTTGATCGCGTTGAGACCTTGCTCTGTGTCATTGGCCAGCTGGATCACTTCCCACCGCACAATTTGGATCCACTTGGCATTCACGAGAGTCTGCACCCCTGGTATGATATGGCATTTATGATATGATATGGAACTTATAACGCGCCTATACACAAGTGTTTCAAGGCACGATGAGGCAAGGGAGGGAGGACAGAGGGATAACAGACAGCGGTCTTACTAGGCCAGGTGTCATTTAGATCGCGCAAGTGCATGGGAAGGGGAAGGAGGAGATGTGCGAGGGAGAAAGGGGAGAGGACAGTGCAGTGCATGAGATAAGAAAAAGAAAATAATAATTAAATTTAACAGTAACTAACAATACGGCAGCAGGTGGCAAGTGCAAGGATAAGTGCCAACAACAGGTGTCAAGTGCTGGTAGTGGGACTGTAGGGATACAGAAACAGTCCCCAAGTGTGGGGGTTGCCACAAGGGCAGTGCGACTGGCAGGGGAGGGGACCTGGGCCCGAGATCAGAGGGTGACCAGATAACCAGTGCAAATTCAGTGTCAGCCAGGAAGTCAGCAAGGGAGAGGAGGAGAAAAAGCAGAAGCAAAGAGAAAGGTTTTGAGGTGCTTCCGGAACCGAAGATGATTGTCCTCAAGTTTCAGGGAGGCAGGGAGGCTGTTCCAGAGGGAGGCCCCAGCCGAAGAAAGAGATCTACCACTAACTTGTTGCTTGGGGAAGCGACTGACCATGAGGGAGTTTGAGGTAGATGAGCGAAGAGCTTGAGAAGGAAGGTATTTGGGTAGAGAGAGTTGAAGGTATTGAGCCCTCTGCCCCAGAAGGCCTTGTTGGCGATGCAGAGGGGTTTGAACTTAATCCTCACAGCCACTGGGAGCCAGTGCAGAGATTTCAGTCCTGGAGAGAAACGATCCCTGGGCTTGAGGCCAAGGACAAGTCTTGTGGTCCTGTTCTGGATAAGTTGCAGGGGGCGGAGAGCAGAAGCAGGCAGATTTAGAAAGAGGCTATTGCAATAGTCCAGTCCAGAGAGAACCATAGCTCTGGAGACCATGAGCTTCTGGGGTAAGGAGAGGAAAGGATGAATACCTCTGAGGTGGTGCAGCTGGCAGTGTGACTTCTTAGAGGTGTCAGAGATGTGAGGAGAGAAGGAGAGTGTAGAGCCGAAGATGACCCCAAGGCTTTTAGCCTTACAGGTGGGAACAGGAAGAGGGCCAAGGGAGGCGGGCCAGAGAGCTACAGGAAAGAAGGGTGCGGGTGTGCCAATGAGTAGAATCTCAGTCTTACTGGCATTAAGGCAGGGGTCGTTGGTGGCACACCATTCCTGGATGGCAGACAGACAGTCAGAGATGAGGGAAGTGGAGGAGGAGGCCAATGGTAGCCTGAAGATGCGATGGGTGTCATCCGCATAGCACTGAAAGTTGGGGCAGAGAGCAGCGATGTGGTGGGCCAGGAGTGGCAGATATCGGTTGAAAAGCCAGGTACAGAGGTTAGACCCCTAGGGGGCACCACAGGTAGAGAACAAAATAGCAGAGAGGAAGGACCCAAGTTGGACCTGGGAGGGTCGGTCGGAGAGGAAAGAAGTCAGCCACTCCAGAGCCTGACCAGTGATACCCAGGTTATCATGGATACGGTTGAGCAGAATGGCATGGTTGACAGCATTGGTAACAGTGATGCAAAATAAATTCTCTTCTTTGCTATACAGCCAGTACTGATTTGATATTTCTTTTAGTAATTGTGAGGAATCTTGAGATAGGTAATTCAATCTTCTTCTCCTGTGCAATTTTTCTCTTTTTTGCTTTTGTTGCCGGAAGCCAAAGATATGTTTCTTTGTTGGCACTGTGCCCCTCCATGATGGTGAGAGGAGCATAAATGCCTGCTGGCTACACACCCAGTAGATGTCCATAACAGCAGCTGCTCCTTTTTGAGATCTGGAATGTGCAATGTTTTGTTCCATCTACTGTTGACCTCCACAAGGACACTCCCTTCATTGTAAAAAACACAGTTCAATTCTTCCAGCTTTTGCACTTTAATGGGTTTTTCCATTGCCTCGATCCATGTGAGTTTTGCCACTTGCTTGTTCCAGTATCTGCTGCACACCCTGTTCACTTTATCTATATTTTCTTCACTGAACCCGACTAGTCCTCCTGCCATCCACCTCATTGTTGTTTCGTACCATCTGTTCATCACAACCTGACACCTTCCAGTTTCAGATATGGCCTTTGCAAGCACTGCACACTCTTGGGGTTCTGGGCACATTCCAGTTGATCAGGTTCCCAAACTTCTAGTCATTAACTTTGTGCCTGAAAAGTGCTTCACAGCCTACACAATGTCAGATGTAGTAAGCATTGGGCCTCCACAATCAGAATCTCTTGTGTCATTAACACCTGTGTGGAATCAAGGAGCACAGGTAACAATTTCCATTAACTTTCGTTTTCCCCACTGAGCTCATGTCTGCGTACCAGCTATCACTTAATTCTGGATTGTGCACATCTTCTATTGTATCTAACCCAAGTCCTTGGTATTGGTCCTATTTAATCCTTCTAATATGTGTCTTAAGACATTTTGATCCATTAGAAAAGAAAGTATTATTCACAAGTATGTTAGAGAACACATTAGGAAACAATAATAACAAGAGCAGATTTGCAGCACTCCTTGTATGTTGGTGGGTGACACGAGTATTACTTAGAGCTATGTCAACTATTACATCACTATTACTCTCAAGTGGTTAATAACCACTGAACAGGTTATCAAGCCTTGTTCTATCGAGAGAGGGGCGCCCGCTACCTTTGCAAACCAAATTTCAAGGAACCTGGGATTGGCAACCAGACGTGGTCTCCCTCTCACTGTGCTTAGAGAGGCATCAGCTTCACCTCACTGATGATCCCCAACAAGGGTGAAACACGTGTATGGGGTTGCTGGTGGTACTCTCGTTCAGGTTGGAATTGCCATTGCATTTCGGTGCTGGACTGCCCCTGGGCAGGACAAAGACTCATATGCAAATGGATATTTCCCATCTGTGAAAGGCACAGTGAGAAAAAGCAGTGGCTGCAAACTCTCAAGTGGTTAATAACCACTCAACAGGTTATCAAGTCTGTTCTTTCGAGAGAGGGGCGCCCGCTACCTTTGCAAACCAAATTTCAAGGAACCTGGGATTGGTAACCCTAGGTCTCCTGGGGGCAACCAGACGTGGTCTCCCTCTCACTGTGCTTAGAGAGGCATCAGCTTCACCTCACTGATGATCCCCAACAAGGGTGAAACACGTGTATGGGGTTGCTGGTGGTACTCTCGTTCAGGTTGGAATTGCCATTGCATTTCGGTGCTGGACTGCCCCTGGGCAGGACAAAGACTGATATGCAAATGGATATTTCCCATCTGTGAAAGGCACAGTGAGTAAAAGCAGTGGCTGCGAACTCTCAAGTGGTTAATAACCACTGAACAGGTTATCAAGCCTTGTTCTATCGAGAGAGGGGCGCCCGCTACCTTTGCAAACCAAATTTCAAGGAACCTGGGATTGGTAACCCTAGGTCTCCTGGGGGCAACCTGACGTGGTCTCCCTCTCACTGTGCTTAGAGAGGCATCAGCTTCACCTCACTGATGATCCCCAACAAGGGTGAAACACGTGTATGGGGTTGCTGGTGGTACTCTCGTTCAGGTTGGAATTGCCATTGCATTTCGGTGCTGGACTGCCCCTGGGCAGGACAACGACTGATATGCAAATGGATATTTCCCATCTGTGAAAGGCACAGTGAGAAAAAGCAGTGGCTGCGAACTCTCAAGTGGTTAATAACCACTGAACAGGTTATCAAGCCTTGTTCTATCGAGAGAGGGGCACACGCTACCTTTGCAAACCAACTATTACATCATGAACTGTGGCCGCAGAATTATTATGTGTGCCACTTGTTTTTGCAATTGCAGTTGTGCCATTGTCAGATGTTAGATATCCCACACGACCCTTGGTAAGCTATCCATTAACACTAGTTGCATTTCCTATCCCCCCATTTTTATATTACTACTCTATATAAAACTACACCCTAAATATATGTTATATTATGTTATGTTATTTTACATTTATATAGTGTCTTATGTACCATTGGTATGATCTCAAGGTGCTGGTAGGTTGAACGCCCCCGGGAACCGTAGTTCAAGTCAGTAGAGAGAGAGAGAGAGAGAGAGTCATAAGGTGCGTGTGTACACTGGATATGTGTGCAGCAGGTGTGGTACTCATATGATAGCTGCTTTTTAGCGGTAGGTGTGGTGGATGGGAGATCGGGAGTATGTGTTCGTTCTGGAAGGGCGATACCAGACTGATTCTGGCTGCGTTAGGCCTGAGGAGAACGCCCGGGCTGGCGGGTGTGCAACCAACTGTGTTTAGTTAGGATGATGGGGAGTATGTGGTAGGTGTTGGTATGAGAACAGCTATACAGAATGTGTCATAGTATCACTGTATTCTAGTTGAGTGGTGGTGTATAGAAGAGAGTAAGAGTGGTGATGTGATATGGTGGTTTTCAGTAGATGCTTGAGATCAAGCGCCTTCATGCTTTATGCATTCCATGCTCTCCAATCATTCCATGCTCTCCAACCGTTCGATACTCTTCGATCAATCCATGCACTTCGGCCGTTCAATGCACTCCAACCGTTCCAAGCACTCCAACCGTTCCATGCACTCCAACCGTTCCATGCACTCCAGCCGTTCTTGCACAATGTCCTTTCCATGCCCTCTATCTGTTCCATTCCATCCGTTACATGTGCACCCTCAGTTCTATGCATTCCATCTGTTCAGTCAGTTCCATGCATTGCTTCTGATCCGTGCACTTCATCCGATCCATTCATTCCATCCATTGCAGCTACTTCATCTGTTCAAACCACTTCTTGCGTTCTGCTCGCCTTGTCTGTTCCACCCACTTCGTCCGTTCTACCCACTTCTTCCGTTCTATCGGCTTCATCCATTCACATACTTCGTCCTTTCCGCACACTTCATCCTTTCCGCACACTTCATCCTTTCCGCACACATCATCCTTTCCACACACCTCATCCTTTCCACACACTTCATCCTTTCCGCACACTTCATCCTTTCTGCATACGTCATCCTTTCCGCACACATCATCCTTTCCCCACCCTCATCCTTTCTGCACCCTTCATACTTTCCGTACCCTTCATCCTTTCTGCACTCTTCATCCATTGCGCACACTTCATCCATTGCGCACACTTCATCCTTTCCGCACACTTCATCCTTTCCGCACACTTCATCCTTTCTGCACACTTCATCCTTTCCGCCCACTTCGTCATTTCCACACACTTCATCACTTTCCGCACTCTTCATCTGCTCCGCACTCTTCATCCGCTCCACTCTCTTCATCCGCTCTGCACTCTTCATCCGCTCTACACTCTTCATCCGCTGCACACTCTTCATCGCTCCACACTCTTCATCCACTCGACACTCTTCATCCGCTCCACACTCTTCATCCACTCCACACTCTTCATCCACTCCACACTCTTCACCCACTCCACACTGCCTAATCCAAACATAGAAAGAGCAAATATACTAGCTGCCCAATGGATCACACATATATATGTTGGTGAAAACACCGTTACAAGAGGATGTTGCTGAAAACGTTGCTTGTTATAAAGGAATTTGTTGGACCCATGCACATCCATTGCAAGGTAAATAAATAGATGTTGAACAATCGAGAGGAAGCCAGCAAAAGGGCACTCTCAGTGCAAATAATGCATAGCCGCTTGTTTACTTATCAGAGCTGTATATTTGTTGTGGTACATATGTATTTATATATAGTTATTTTTATTTGATTGGCTTTTTATAACGCGCTTAATACCTGAGTTCGGTTTCAAAGTGCAGATCTGGGATTTGAACTTCTGTTGCTCTGCGTGGTCTTGCTTCCAAGACCAGCATGTTTGCCCATGTGCTATCCTCAGTTCACAAATATATATATATATATATATATGTATATATATATATATATATTTATTTATTTTCCCTAGAAAGTCAAAATTCGGGGAATTTCAAGTTGACCATTACTTCATAATAGTTTTGACATGGGGATAGGTTGTTATTTGGCAGGCACTTAATGCACACTGACCAGTACTTTAGATATTTTGGGAGGGAGATGTGGTCAGGGGCGCTTTACGATCATCAGATAAATGCACCCAGTACTGTAATTCACATGCTTTTACTGCAAGAGGGGTAGCATAGACAACCTCATAGGAACCGTTATAACTGGGCTCGTTCCACCGGCAGAATGAATTCTTAATAAAAATGTGGTGACCAGGAAAAAGCGAGTGTTGTGAGTAGTGGAACAGATGCAGTGCTGGTTGTCCCTTCAGTCCTCGATGGCACGATTTGTTGAGGGATACATTTGATAGCTTTGGTTAGGGCACAGAAGTAGCTACGAAATTCTTCTCCTAGAATGGACACAGCCCTGTGAGCATCAGATGCTCTTCTGATTGGAGATAGAGGCATGTGCATGCTGCCCCTTGTTACCACCTCGTGGGGCGCTAAATGATCCTTACAGGGCTGCGTACGCTTGCTGAACAGAGTGAGAGGCAAGCAGTGCACCAAATTCTTTTTTAGGGTGGTGCAAAGCGTGGAAGATTTTCTCTTGAGGAGGCCATTGATCCTCTCCACAACGCTGTTGGCCTGGGGTGATAAATTGTACACATTGGATTCTTGATACCCAATAATGCGGTAACTTCCTTAAAAAGCTCATTGAAGAAATGCATGCAGTTATCGGGACCTTAAAATTTCCCACACGCCCCACAAAAAAAGTGGCCACACATTTCTCATCAGGATGGGTCACTCAACCACTATTAGATAGCAGGATACATTACACCTTTCCCCCATTCCCGCCTGGTCGATGTGCAACTCACGGAATGGCCTAGTAGGATGGAGCAGTGTACCTCGGATAGTTCGTAAAGTGAGCCCAGTACATTAACTCTCACATGTGGTACAGTTGACAACCATTTTAGTAATTACCTCCTGCATATTGGATGCGAACCAGTCCTCCTGTATATCTATGGCGATATGTTATTTGGATACATGAGAAGGGTGATGCAATTGGTCAAACGCGACCACAAACAACTCGTATGGCATAACTGCTTTGCGGATGTTTCTTGATGCCACAATAAATCTGTTGGGAACTGCTTACATCCTCTTTTTAACAACAATTCTTTCTCTTCTTGTGGGGCTTGTCTCTGCAATTCAATTAATTGGGTAATCGGTAGAGAATTGTAGGAGTCTGGCAATTGCTCCCTTCTCTGCGCTACCACTGGATACTCAGGGACACTTGCCAGCAGCAAATAAGCTGCTTTCTTGGCTGCCGCATCCGCGGCATTGTTGCCGACTGAGACCTTGTCTGTATTGTTAGTATGGGCAGTGCATTTTACCACCGCTGTCAAGGATGGTTGGGACAGAGCATTAATTAGCTTGTCTAGCAGTGCCACATGTTGTACAGGGGACCCATCAGCTCTACTAAACCCCCTCCTCTTCCACTGTGCCAGGCCTTTGTGTACCACGGTGGTGACATAAGCCGAATCAGAATAGATGGAGACACAGCACCATTGAGATGTTAAAAGGCCTCAATGAGAGCTATAAATTCTGCTGCTTGATCCAATAGTGCGCTGGTAATCTCTTCTGCACAAATACCTTGTATACCCAATCCACCAGGCATACTACTGCTGCCCCAGTATGCCCCAAACCTGAACTCTGGTCGATAGTTGCTAACCCATCAATTAAAAGTACCACCTTCAATAGAGCTATCCCTTGTGTGATGCTGGAAATGCATTGGAGAGACAGGGCCTCCCTGTCCTTGCCCTGTAGTTCCTTTTCATTGTGTTCTGTATTGTTTTCTGCCCAGGAGGCCATGTGGGACTCCTGGCAGTGCAGCTCTTCCTGTTTTTGGTTTGGTGTACAGACCCATGGGATACCCTTATGGTACCCATGGGTGGGGGTACAATCCTGTGCCCCTAGTGTATGTTTTTGGGCACCTGTGGGTGGCCCACAGAGCAGGGCATGGGCTTGTAGCAGCTCCGTGCTGAATTTGACAGGTGCTCTGAGTATCCTCCATTTTGGGATTCCCAGGCCCTGCCATTGGAATCAGTTGATTCCTGATGGAAAACAAGATGGCCCATGTGGCCTCTTGCTTTTTATTGCCTGTTACCTTGTTTTCCCAAAGTCCTGGGAAGCCCTGGCTCTGTCCCTTCCCCCTGACTAGCTATTGGGTGGAAGTTCCATATATGGTGTTGGTGTGAAGTCCAGTCCAGACTGGCTGGAGCCTTCCCAGTGATTGTATGTTGTGGGTACACCCTGTGGGTGGGACCCGGGTGAATGGAGTGTTTGACCAATATGCACTTCTTGTTGTGGCTGTCTGGTTTCTGGTATGAGAGACAAAGACTGAGACAGCCCTGCCCAAAACTGGCCTGAATGCAGTGTGTAGTGTTGAATGGCTGGGTACTTGTCCCAATCCACATTCCTTGTTGTGAGTGTCTGAGAGGGAGGAGGATGGCCTGAGTGCACTGTGTGCCCGATTGGCTGACTGACTGCATGAATGTCCTTCTGTATGATTGGCTGCTGAGTGTGAGCCAGCAGTGTGGATGAGAGACAGGATAGTATAAGCTGTGTCTACACTTGAAGAGTAACTGGAACTGCTGATCCTCGACGCCCAGCTGGAAGAAGATGATTTGCTGTTGCATTTGCTTCGACCTGATCTGAAAGCTGCCGAATTATTTGAAGACTGATCCAAGAGAGGACCTGGTAAGGCGCCCTCTTCCTGTGCTCCGAGGGACCATCGAGCACCGCTGGCCTTCGCCGAAGCTCCCTGGAAGTCAGACCCTCGAAAGGCTGCCGACCGGAGCTGGGACCGCCGAGGAGATCGAAGTGAAGCACCCGGACTTCGCCGCCGTTGAAATCCATTGTCGTCGAACATGGTTCACAGGTTTGTGTAACTGCTGGAGGCCCGTCGAAGTTGTGTTGCCCCAGAAGAGGGGACCGCTTGACGCCGTGCCGCCAACGACCGGAGCCGCCTGCTCCTTTGCCTAAGAACATTTGAATCGAAGGACTCCCTTGTCCGCACTGACGACCGCTTTATCCTGCCGGAGAGAGTCAAGGCTGCCGACGCGCCGAGGAGAATCCGCCCGTGGGTTTCCCGCCACCTGAGGGCCACAAAGACTTCGATGACTCGACGCCCTTGCTGGGCCACAGTTCTTCTGAAACTCTTTGCAGTCCAGAACTATCAAACGCCAAGGTGCCCCGCACACCTCATCCTCACAGGACGTCGCCAACGAGCACCACCTGGATCGACGCCGTGGTCTCGGCACCATCGAACTTCTCATCGATGCCGTCGACACCAAAGTTCACTTTCTTTCTTTGATGCTTCTCAATGATCCGTGACTGCTTGAAAGGGGGTCACTCAAGAGGGATCCATCGACGCTTCTTCGAAGAACTCTGCTCCACCAGGTACATTGGGGGGGTAAAAACATTATAGGAGGAAATAAGACTATTGAGCAATATATGGACTGGGCTTGTGCTATATCTTTATTTTACAGGTTGCCCAGGTGGGGGGATCTCCACACAGAACTGTGCTTAATGGTAGTGGCCAGTATTCTGCCTATTGTTTCAACCATCTTGTTTTCCCTCCTATCTCTATTGCTGGTTTCCTTGTTATTGATCTGTGTGACATTCTAACCGTATAGTTGATGCACTTTAATGAGAGCTGATAATATTGGTGGTACCACTTTAGAATTGTATATATTTACCATTGTTGATTTCTGAGTACAAAGTGCGTCATTGTGATAGTGTACATACCTTTGAATATTAATTATATAAAGACTGTGTTTTCAGTAATACAGTGTGTGGACATTCCTTTGTGGGTGCTTGGGGACTACACTGTACTTAAGAACCAGCCCGCGTCACCTCCTGAGCAGCTAGGCCTTGATTTCTCGACCACGGTACCAATAATAGAGAATCTTGGCTGGGGTCCTCTGTGCCTCTCCTCTACCATATAGAGAGCAGAAGTACAGACACCCCCCTCCAGTCTTTACACCTTGCTTTCGGGATATCATCCCTCTCACCCTCAAATGTCACACAATCATGTGCCATCAGATCTTCCTGTGTATACTGTTCTGTTAAAAAGGTGTCAGGATTCACAGTTTTACACCTCATAATATGAATGCTAGAGCTGGACAGGATCTTATCATACGCAGATGTCCACTGCGTTGTAGAGGAGCGCATGGACACATTCTCCCTAGTCAGCGCCCCGTCACCCCACCCTATTGTAATAACAGGAATCAACCCAGTTACCTCAAAACATGAGCCTAGGATATTAAACATGGAGGGATGATGCAGAAACTGTTTTCCTTACAAAATAGAGGCGTACATTGGCATTGGATCAAGGATGCTATTTGAAGAGATGAAGAAAAAGCACAAAGGTAGTCCACGAGCAGACCATGTGTAAGGACATATTTTTCTAAAGATTAGGAGGAACACAAACATTTACAATGGCAAATATTGGGTGACTAAAGGGCACAAAAGTCAATGTGGGATGAAGTGATCAAGTCTCTATAGGACAAACGTTGAATGAAAAAAGGATAAAAACACTGTTGATATGGACAGATTCATGGTCTTACAACACGTGATGAAAAGCTCGCAAACAAGGGCTATTCATTAGGCCTGGAGCTAAAATAGCGGTGTACCTATACTCCCTCAGGTGTCCCGAGACTGTGCAGAATGGCAAGGTCAACTTTCAAACAGAAGACACTGGCATGAGGCCTACTGATGAAAGGAAAAACTGACGTATCTCGAACCACCTGGGTTTCGTTGCTATGTATGTGCTGCTAACAAGACAAATGTCCAGTATTGGATTTGGGTTGCCAACCCATTACAATTGATTGCCAAGCACGTTTTCATACAATGTTGCAGAATGTTAATGTGATGCCATATTCTCTGCTGTGACAATTGTTTTATGCCACATGACTAGAAGTAGCTCAGGGTGTGTCCAACAGATAAGGCGCTGCCAATGAGAGATTAACATTCATGCATTCTATATGCAGACCATTTCCCTTAATACAATCCCACCCCTCAATAGGTTTTTAAAGTTTGCCACGTAGGATGAGGTTATAGATGACTCATCTAGCATTATATAAACTATGCATGATTGAAAATACAGTGTGATCCTGCATGAGTCGAGTTGATGAGTATATATTCATGCTGCTTTACTTCTTGAGATTAAAGCAGTATTTTACCATCTCCTTTGAGTCTGTAAGGTTACTGGGCAGAAGGATTTTGGATGGTAATTCCATCTAGCGCATCAAATGCTTCAAGGTACTACAGCACAGCGTGGTCAGAGTTGATTTTGAGCGCTCCAAAATGGCAAACGCTGTGTGCTCCACGTAATGTGTCACAGAGCACCCCATATGAGGAGCTCTTTTCAATTGCAAAGGCAGCTGCAGCAAGTGTTTGTTCACATGGGAACTGGCCCTGCATTACGGAATCTAGCAGCACACTATAGTAGGTAAATGGCTTGTGGCCCATCCTACTTTTTTATGTCAGTAATGTAGGATTCAATTGGCAATTTGAATGGGAAAATGTATAGAACTCTTGCATGGAATCAGGGGTGCTCAGCACTGTGGCCATGGAGATCGCTTGTTTTAGAGCTTTAGAATTGGTGAGCATGTCCTCCGTCCAGGTAATTTTATGGTCATTCTGTGGGCCTCTTTAAGGCCCTGTAGCAGGGGCCTGGTGTACACTGAATAGTCTAGGATCCATGCCCTACAGTATTTACATAACCCTAAAAATGTTTGCATCTCTTTGACAGTTTTGAGCTGTTGAGTACTGCACCCTGACACAGCGCAATCAGGTATAATTCTCTTCCCATGTAGAGATATTAGCTGGCCCAAATACATTGCTTCTTGAAGACAATAGTGCAGTTTTGCCTTATCTTATCTCGTACCCCTTGCATGCCAGTAGCGGCAGACGGGTGACTGAATCCTTTCTGGACTGCTGTTCACTCTTGCTACATACCAACAAATCATCAACATACTGAATGATGGTACCAGGCACTTCAATGTTCCCTAAATCAGCATGTAAAATCCTGTTGAAGATGCTGGGGCACTCACAGTATCACTGAGGCAATTGTGTTTGCTTGAAACACATTCCCCATGAGTAAACACGGTGAGGTACTGCAAATCGGGGTGCAGGGGAAGGGAGAAGATGGCGTTTTTAAGATCTAGCACAGTGAAGTTGGTTGCCTCCTTAGGGATGCTGCATAATAGCATGGCAGGGTTTGGAATTCTGCCTGGACAATGTTGTTTAGAGGACAAAGGTCATGGATCATCCTCCAATTCCCCCCTTTTGCCTTTTTTATCGACTAGATCGATTTAACTTGGTGCAGCACTGCACCTGGCTTCAGTGTTATTCTAACCGCTGCCACGCTCTGCAAAACCCCTATATCAGGAGCGCTGGTTTTCTATAACCTTTCTGGTACTTGCTCTAAGTCATTCTCAGCAAATAGTGGCAGGGTGACAAGGGCCATCAAAGAAAATTGTACCTTCCAGTATTGTACCATAATGTCGCAAGGGATACAAATTGCCAACACAATTTCTCCATCATAATTTCTGTCCTCAAACAACTCTGCATCTGTCACTTCCTTGAGAGGCACTGTTGGCTCAATACACAGCACTGTCTGCCACTCACACCCATGAGTATCTGTTCCAACCACAATGATCCTTTGGGCTGACAAAACCAGGGCATGCATATCTAGGGGCAATATCGTTCCTGACTCTCCCTCAATATCCCTCACACCTGGCATCATTCTCACCTAGTAATCTTCTCACCCAGTAACACTGTCCCAGGTAACCTGCTCACCCAATATCCAAATTATGCTCTATCCGTTTCATCCAGTATCACTCTCACCCAGTAACCCGCGCACCGAATATCCAACTTATGCTGTATCGCAGTCACCTAGTACCAACCAGTAACCTGCCCACCAATATCCAATTTATGCTGCATCACTTTCACCCAGTATCACCTTTACCCAGTAACCCACTCCCACAATAGCTAACTCATGCTGTGTCGCTTTCACCCGGTAGCACTCACAGCCCGTGTCACTCTCCCTCAATATCCCTCGTACCTGGCATCATTCTCACCTAGTAATCTTCTCACCCAGTAGCACCCCCTCAGTGATAAAGTGTTGACAGAGAGCAAAGATGGGCATGAATGGGTAAGAGGAAGAGTTTGCGGGGTGCTACCGTTTCGAACCCACTGCATTCTATGCACCCCGAAAAAGTCATCAAAGTGGTTTGAAGAGAAAAGTGCAGTGTTGGCGAACTCCAACAAGGCTGGAGTGCGGCATGAAGTTCTCCTGCTCGGCGGCAGCAGAAACACCCAGCATATCTGAACCGCTTTCCTCCATGTTGCCACCCCTTGCCTCCTAGAATGTGCTCAATGGTGCATACAGCAGGAGCCTCTAAATGTACTGAGGGTTGGAGGGTCAGCGATGAGCGACAGCCTTTTCTTACATCTTCCACCACAATTTCGTCACAGGACGTTTTATCACAGGAAGGGGTACCCCCTTGAAGGGCGACACAGAAATGTAACAACGTCTGGACAGCATCCATACCTAGACATGGTTCTGAGGAAATGAATATGGCTTTCACTGTGGGCGGTGGACATTGACTTTAACGACCCACCAGCCCGAGCCCAGGTAGGCCCGAGCTAAGCTTCCAGCCACCTGATTGGCTAATGACCTGCCACCTGATTGGCTAATGGCCTGCCACCTGATTGGCTAATGGCACTTCTCTGGGTTTGAATGTGTATTTAGGCCTGATCGGAATTCCAATTTAGGAGCTCACAACAGGAAAGTTGGTGAGGGGTGAAAATGGAACATGTTTCTGGTGAAATTAACAGTGAATGTGGCCGGGAAATTACAACATTAGCTGGACCATGAACAGAATTATTAAGCAGCTCGCGACTACTAATGACGTGAGCCACGTGCCCAGCCTACCTAGTCAATAACCAGCAACCTGCAGAGAAGTCCCAATAGAGTGAGATGGGCTTATCCAGGTCAAAGGGCATGCAGCCAGGAGCCCACATTGAGCCACTGAAAAGTCCCTTCAGCAACGGGCACATGCTGCCTCTACTAAGAACCCACATTTAAGTACCTCAGATACCCTTATATTTCCCATTTGCTAAAGGACTCTCCTTAAAAAAAGAATGGCAGCGGACAGTGCTAATCTAAAAAGCTCCTGCACTGAAGTACTTGTACTATCATTTTATAAGTTCCCGCTGAAACTCTCCCCTGCAAATGTACCCTGTTCGAAACCTTCTAGGCCCCATTAGAGTGCAAAGGTTTGGAACTGTGGCCAGCACATACTGTATTTCAGTAAAAAAGACATTAAAGGGCGTGTCATATCTTAGATGTAACATCTTGCCTGACTGCTGGAGAGGGAAGAGGACCAGTCCGCAGCTTGCCTTTAAGTAATCAATCTGAACCTCTTTCCGAAAACATCGGGATCGCCTTGACTGATCGCCTTTTCCGACGTTGCCACCACCCAGGCCCCTCTTCCTCGTCACAGTCCTTACCCGCGAAAAGGTTATACCTCACGAACCAAGAACTGTTGCTAAAGAAAGCACTTGCGATTTTCTTTTCTTTTTCCATCGTCTACCTTAATACAGCCCCCGGACGGACAATCCTTCTGTGTTTTCTGTCTCTCCAAGACAGGGAACCAGTCTGGATTCCTTCTGAAAGATGTCCGAGGTAACCTCTGTGCGTCCGCCTACCAGGGGGTGAATAGCCTGTAGGGAACTCTGGAGATTTCCCGGTAGGCCTCTGCACCCTGGGCAGGGGTAGCTTGGCCTATAGGGAACCCTGGAGATTAGCCGGCAGGCCTCTGCACCCTGGGCAGGAGTGGACTGGCGTATAGGGAACTCTGGAGATTTCCTGGTAGGCCTCTGCACCATGAGCAGGAGTGGACTGGCTTATAGGGAACTGTGGAGATTAGCCGGCAGGCCTCTGCACCCTGGGCAGGAGTGGACTGGCTTATAGGGAACTTTGGAGATTTCCTGGTAGGCCTCTGCACCCTGGGCAGGAGAGGCCTGGCTCATAGAGAACTCTGGGCAGGAGTGGACTGTCTTATAGGGAACTTTGGAGATTTCCTGGTAGGCCTCTGCACCCTGGGCAGGAGAGGACTGGCTCATAGAGAACTCTGGAGATTTCACTGGTAGGCCTCTGCACCCCCGGCAGGAGTGGGCTGGCCTATAGGTAACTCAGGAGATTTAGCGGTAGGCCACTGCTCCCTGGGCAGGGGTGGACTGGCCTATAGGGAACTCTGGAGATTTCCCGGTAGGCCTCTGCACCCTGGGCAAGAGTGGACTAGTTTATAGGGAACTCTGGAGATTTCCCAGTAGGCCTTTGCACCCTGGGCAGGAGTGGACAAACCTATAGCGAACTCTGGAGATTTCCCGGTAGGCCTCTGCACCCTGGGCAGGAGTGGACTGGCTTATAGGGAACTCTGGATATTTCCCCGTATGTCTCTGCACCCTGGACAGGAGTGGACAAACCTATAGGGAACTCTGGAGATTTCCCGATAGGCCTCTGCACCCTGGGCAGGAGTGGACTGGCTTATAGGGAACTCTGGAGATTTCCCAGTAGGCCTCTGCACCCTGGGCAGGGGTGGACTAGCCTATAGGGAACTCTGGAGATTTCCCGGTATGCCTCTGCACCCTGGGCAGAGGTGGATTGGTCTATAGGGAACTCTTGAGATTTCCCAGCAGGCCTCTGCACCCTGCGCCTCTTTTGTGTGGTAACCTAGTTTATTTCCAAACGTTCTCAACGGGCAAGGGTTGGGCTTGCTGAAAAGGTTTAGGGCCTGATTGATGGAAGAGGAGCGGTAAGGCGAAGGCATCTGCACCTCGCCCTGAAAGCAGGAGCAGGCAGCCTGTGAAGGAACCCATGCGGGGGGGGGGGGGGTTTCACGAGATAACAATAGGAGCAGATCCGGAAATGGAAAGGGGTTCACTCATGATCCCCTTATTTGCCATGAGTCAGAAACATCCCCAGATAAAGGTAAGGACCCTGCAGGAGGCCCCAGAGGAAACCATCTGGACAAGGACTTTCTGGTAAGAGAACATCCCTTGTCAGGGAAAAGTATGGATGATCAAGAAGAGAAGATGCAGGTTCTCCCTCTCCCCGGCACAGGTCAGGCAATCGCAATATCCTGCAAACATGGCTTCCTGTCATTACCACCTGTGAAGAAGTTAGTATTAAGAGAATGGAACCTGGTGGAGGAGATCGTCAATTACAGGTCCATGTCAAAGTTCCTCTAGAGCTGGGGTCGGCAACCAGTGGCTCTCCAGATGTTTTGGACCACGACCCCCATGATCCCTCACCATTGACTAAGCTAGAATGGGCTGATGGGAGTTGTAGTCCAAAACATGTTGAGAGCAAAAAGTTGCAGAACACTGCTCTAGAGGTTCCTCAGGCTGCTATTCCCACCAGGCCAGCTCTCTCCGCTGGAGTTCCCGTTATCTAGAACTTGGCTTTTGCATTTTCATAAGCTAAGCGTTGCCTTCCCTACTTTCCTCTGTATCTCTTTCCCCGCACTTGTGAGCAGTTATCTGAAATTTGATGCGTTACAAAACTTCAACTACGTAAATAAAGATTTAAGACACAGAGGTGGAGTGGGTAAAAAAGTTGGAATCGCCTTTAAGCCTGTACAAAATCATCCAGTGGTGTTCCCAAAGGGAAGCAAGAAGAAATCTTCAAGGAAACCTTAGGATATCTAGTTGCTATTTTCCTGAAGGACATTATGGGCCTGATTCATAGAATTTTGTGCACCGGTCAAAGTGGCTTTTGCACTGCTGAAAAGTGCAAAGTCAGTGCAAATTCAGTGCATAGTCATTTTTGCAGCACACAATAACTTTGCACAGACTTTGCACTGCAAAAATACACTTTTTCCAGTTCCATGAGTCAGGGTTTGTGTCTGCAGTGCAAAGTCACTTTCACCCGTGCAGAAAATTCCATGAATGGGGCCCTGTGCTTGTAATAACAGCAATCCCTTGCTTACGTATAACATAAACTGCAGCAGTTCAAGGATTTAGCAGTATATTATACGTATATACATGGATTGGTGCGCAATATATTGACCTTGGAAGAGCAGAAGCTGGTTCAATCCAGCAGGGATAAGTCACAGCATTGATCGACTGAGCTATCCAACCAGCTCTGCATTGGAAGGACTTAATTGGACTCTAGGAGAATCCTGCTGGTTTCTTACTGAGATCCACGTAAGCGGACAACAGGCAGCACCAGGAATATTTCAGGAAAGACTAGGATAATAAGTTGGGGACTTTTCAACAAGGAAGTCAAAGGACTGTTCTAAAATAGTCCTATCACAGAGGGTGCCTACTGTTCACCTAAGGAATTCCGATTTTCCACCAAACACGGGCACTTCCTGGAATTCCATGTCTTCTTGTAAGGAAACAGATCCACTAGAAGAAAATCCCCTAAAAATATTTCTGGGCAAAAAAAGGTTCAGGGTGAGCCATGGACCAGACTTGTCAATAATAAAGGCGGTTCTGGCGCACCATGGCCCCAGCAAGGCCGCAATATACAGCGTGTGCGAGGCCGCAATATGCAGTATGCGCGGTGCCACAATATGCAGCGTGCACGAAGCCGCAATATACAGCATGTACGGTGCCGCAATATGCAGCGTGCGTGGTGCCGCAGGCTGCGCAAATGCCTAGCGGAGCCGGCAGCACTTCCGCAAACTTGGGAAGTACACTCGGGATGGTTAAAAGAAGCATGGTGGCCGGCAGGGCTTTGGCAGAGGTGGGGTGCACCCCCATAGCGCCATTGTTTCTCACAAAGTGTCCCCAAACACCGCGCAAAAAGCACTGGCGTAACGGGGGCCCTGCAGCCCCCGTGGTGCGGCAGGCCCCGCTAGCACATGTCCTGGGAGGGGGCCCCACCTGGAGGAAAAAAATGAAAACAAATGTTTTCAATTTCTTTTTTTAAAAAATGTGTCTTTATGAATTCATCTGCATTCATAAAGAAATTATTTCTGTAACAGAAATAATTTCTTTATGAAGGCAGAGTGACTACAAAAAGAAACGTTCTTTTTGAAGTCTGAGGGCTCCTCCCACCCCATGACATGGAAGACCCCAGGCTTGCCTCCATGTCATTGGATGGGGGGAGCCCTATGACTTCAAAAAGAAATCATTTATTTTTCAAGTCACTCTGCCGTCATAAAGATTATTTCCGGTATGGTTCGGACCTTAACGGAAAAAATGTCTCTATGAAGTCAGAGTGACTTCTAAAAGAAACAATTTCTTTTTGAAGTAATAGGGCTTCCCACAACTTCATGACTGTTTGCGTGTGTGAGTGTATTTTGTTAGGGTTTACTTTTAATTGAGTAGGTGGCTGGCTGTGTGAGTGTATGGTGAAAGGGTGCAAACTTAAATGTATAGGTGGCTGCTTGTGTGAGTGTATGGTGAAAGAGTGCACACTTATATGTATGGATGGCTGGGTGTGCGTGTGTGTATATGGTGAATGGTGTGTGTGCTTGTGTTCAAGTGCGCAACACAACCTACATTTCGGGGGCTAATCCTTCAAATGTTGTGAGAGGCGCTAACTTCACGGGTGGTGGGGGAGGGACAAACTTATTTGTGTCGGGCATCTAACTTATTTACGCATTTTAATGAGACTATTCTAGTGCAACTTCAATGTTACAAGCGGTTAACTCTCTCCTTTAAGTCTGAAAGCACCCACTTATGGACTGCTGTGAGAATGAATGGTCTGCTGTTCCCTCTCTACCCTTCCAATCACTCCCCTGGCATGCAAGTACTAAACCCACATCACAATTTCAATTGCCTAAAAAATGTGGCATTTGAATGCAGGTACTAACAGTGAAATGCTTTACGTTAGTAATTGTTGGCCCTTGTTAACAGCGAAACCCAGGTGCCGTTTAACATCTGTGTCCTGTTCTGTACAGCAACTGCCCTGAAGGTCAGCCAGGTTGAGTCAACATAACCCAGAATTTCAGGGGGGGAGTGCTGAAGCCCAGTAAATTCAATGGTGTTACATCACTACCTGTGTTTAATGCCTTGATTAGTTATTGGTAATCATCATTACTCCTAGCCCTATTATTCCTTGTCCTTGTGTGTGAGACAGTACTTGTGTATGAGGCACTCTGCCTCATACACAAGTACTAGGATGAGGTAGAGGAACATGGAGGTAATGCCTGACTTAGCTACCTGTAATCTTCATTACTCCTAGTCCCACTCTTCCTCATCCCAGTACTTACCTCTGTGGCAAGGAGCCTCATACGTAGGCTCTGGGACAAGGAAGAGGGGCATGAAGGTAATTCTGGGCCAAGGAGCTGATTTTGGAGGATGGTGTAGGGGGTGGTAGGGAGAGGGGATGTGTGGGGGGCGGGGTTGTGTAATAAACAATAATGGCTGTCCATGTCCAGGCTAAGCAGGCATGATATGTGGTGGTATCAGTGGCTAGAGAGGCATTTTGGTGCAGCCAGTCTAGTCATTCCTCAGTTTGGTATGACTTTTTTTAACTGTGCATTTCTAATGAAGCAGTCCTGCTAATTGTAATTACCTGGATAGATTGGCATTTGGGTGCTGTCAGTCTAGCCATTTCTTACTGTGGCATTGTATATTTTTCTGTGCATCTGTGATGAAATGATATGATATAAGTCATTTATGACACGCCTGTACACAAGTGTTTCTAGGCACGACAAGACAAGGGAGGGAAGATAGATGGAGGACAAGACAAACGATCTTACTAGGCCCTGTGTCATTCAGATCCTGCAAGTGTGAGAACGAGAACTGCCAGGGGAAAGGGAGGAGGATGGCAGTGCAAGGAAGAGGAGAGTGGAAAACAGGCGGAAATGCTCTGAGTAAGTGCAGCCATGGCAGCGTGGCTCTGGGTAGTGCAAGGAGAATAAGGGACTGTAGGTTTACATTTACAGCCCCTAACTGCGCGGTAGGCCCGGAGGCAGTGCAAGGGTGACTGATCAAGAAAGAGCCTAAACTCAGTGAGACTCTGAGGGTAGCCAAGCAACCAGTCAGTACAGCAGACAGGTACGTCAGGTAGGTCAGCAGGGGAGGGAGAGAGCGAACGCAGAGGAGAAGAGGAAAGTTTTGAGCTGCTTCCGGAACTTCAGGTGGTCTGCTCACGTTTGAGAGGGCCAGGGAGACCATTCCAGAGGGAGGCACCTGCAGAGAAGAGAGATCTACCACCTCTCTCATCTTGGAGACGCGTCTAACCCTTAGGCAGTTGGAGGTAGCTGCTGGAAGGGCTTGAGAAGGAAGGTATTATGGAAGAGAGTGTTGGATGTAGTGTTGGCCCTGACCCCAGAAAGCCTTGTGGACAATGCAAAGGGTCTTGAACTTCATCCTTGCAGCGACCGGGAGCCAGTGGAGAGATTTCTGGGCTGGAGAAATACGATCCCTGGGCTTGAGGCCAAGGATAAGTCTTACAGTCCTGTTCTAGGCAGAGAGTAGAGGAAGACAGATTGAGGAAGAGGTTGTTGCAGTAGACCAGCCTAGAGAGAAACAGGGCTCTGGAGACAGTGAGATTCTGGGGAAAAGTGAGAAAGGGAAGGGTCCCTTTGAGGAGGAGCCACTGGTAGAGGGACTTCTTGGCGGCGTCCGAGATGTGAGGAGGGAAAGAGAGAGTGGAGTCGAAGATGACATCAAGGTTTTTTGCCTCGCAGGAATGCGAAGGAAGAGGGCCCAAGATGGGTGGCCAGAGTCAGAGAGGGAAAGCGGTGGCAGGGGTCCCAATGAGAAGGATGTCTGTCTTACTGGCATTAAGGCAGAGATCGTTGGATGCGCACCAATCCTGAATCACGGATAGACAATCGGGAATGAGCGAGAGAGGAGAGGATCCTAAAGGAAAGCTGAGTGTCATCCGCATAACACTAAAGGTTAGAGGAGAAGGTAGAGATCAGGGGGGCCAAAGGGGCCAAGTAGAGGTTGAAAATCCTGGGTGATAGGATAGAGCCCTGGGGAACGCCACAGGTAGAGAGAGAGGTGGCAAAGAGAAAGGGACAAAGTTGGACATGGATGGGGCAGTTCTAGAGGAACGAGGTTAGCCACTCCAATCCGAATCCATGATGCCCAGGTTCTCATGTAGGCGATTGATCAAGATGGCGTGGTTGACTGTGTCAAAAGTAGAGGAGAGATCAAGGAGGATTAGGACAGACAGAATGCTGGAATCAAGGTTAGAGAGCAGATATTCATTGGTGTTCAGAAGAGCAGTTTCTGTGCCTCTGGCAGCTCTGAAGCCAGACTGATTATCATGGAGACAACCAACAGATTCAGTGTGCAGAGTAAGCTGGGAGATGGCCAGCTTTTTCAAGAGTTTGCTCAGGAAAGGGGTGATGGAAATTGGGCAATAGTTTACCAGGCAAGTAGGATCGTAGATAGCTTCTTGAGTGGGTGTACAAGGGAGTGGTTAAGGGCAGGGACGTCATTTCACCAAAATGCCAGGGGTAGCGGAATTGCATCACATGACCCTTGACCCCCCCGATGACATCACAGGAAGTGATGTCATTAGACCCCACCCGAAGTGATATCGCGGGAAGCGATGGAACATGACCTTTCACCCGTTGGCAAAACAGGAAGTGGCATCACATAGCATTGTACACTACGAAAAATATGGTTACGATATAACTATAATGTGATGTACATTTCATACAAGAATGGATCGTCATATGTATCATTAAGATCAGTGTGTATAGTCCCATATTACCAAATTACTGTGAATGCAAGCAGACGTCCATGACCAAATGATAATGATGTGTTATTATATAGCACTTACGCTTCAGCGCTTTATATAGAAGAAATATACACCTAATATCACCCAACCTGTGTTGGTACTCATTTATCGACCTCAGAAGGATGAAAGGCTAAGGCTGAGTTGAGGTGTTTAAGAACAGACTTAATCAAAGACTCAACTCCTGAAGTGTGCCTGAAATAAACCTTTAATGAGTCTAGCAATTATTGTATAGAATTCCAGAAAGACACATTATTTGGTATTCCTACTCTTTCTTATTTAAGGTCAGTGCTGAAAGTGTTCGACTTGTGGCACTCGTGTTCTAATTTTTCTTCTTTTTTTAAGGGGCCTGAACAAGAAAGCCAGCCACTCCAGAGGTAAAGAGCCACATGGTGCTGGCCACAGTCCAGTAGATTGCATTAAAAAAAAACTTTAAAAAAAAATGTTTACATTTTTTTAGAGGTCACAAGGGAGTCCACAGAGGTCGCAAGGGAGACCTCAGAGGTCGCAATTGCGACCTCTGGCGACCCCCAAATGACATCCCTGGTTAAGGGGAGAGGGGAACGTTCCAGTGGCGAAAGAGTGATTACAGACATCGGTCAAGGCTGAAGCGAGGGTGTCAATATGGTCCTTGATGGTTCTAGAGGAGCCGGGGAGCAGCTGTTTGGTCGACACTTTCATAGATTGGACTTGTCTAAAAAAACGGTGTCAGGTGAAGTCAGAGAGAAATACGACAAAGGAGGAGGCGAGGTAGAGATGGCCAAAGGGGGTCAGAGATAGAGGAAATAGTGGACAGGATGTCCTGACTTTTAGCAGAGAAGTGAGAGGTCAGAGCCATACAGAGGGCCTGGGAGGGAACTGGAGAGGTAAAGACTGCAACAGGATTGACCAGTTCCTTGCAGATTTTAAAGAGTCCGGCCGTGTTGTTAGAGGCCGCAGAGACCCGGGCTTGAATGCGTGCTGTCTTCTTGATGAGTGTTATTGCTTCGACTGGCATTTTGGTGCAACCAGTCTAGATATGTCTAAATGTGGCCTGGCATGGTTTACTGTAATGTTATTATGGGTCTAGAGGGGTCTACATTGTGCAGGCAGTGGGACATGTTTTCAATGTGGCATGGCATCTTTAATAGCAACGCATTAATGTTCCTGTGCACTGTTGTTGACTTGCATGTAATGGATTGGTGTTACCCTACAAAACAATTGCAAACACTCTGGGTTTGTAGCCAATTTATCTCAGAAAGTGAGCTGTATATTGCATTAAAACACATATTTATATCTTTCTCCTAGTAGAGTGTGCGGCATACCCCTTCAGCAGCACGTTTGTGTATATTGCGCAAGCTTGATCATTTAGGCTGGCCAGAGTGTGGCACAACCCGTGATTTGTTGCCAAGATGGGGGGGGGCTCAGCATGGCTCACAGGGGGGCCCCGCAATTTGTGTTACTCCACTGGCAAAAAGGTGTTGGTCATGTGGCCAACCTTGTATGCACATTGTGGACCAGAAGGCCCGTCCTGTCCCGCTGTGGCCCTGAACCGCTGGAGTTTCCAAGGAGGGGGCGGCCAAGGTTGGGGCAACCGCACTACCCTTTGCAGGGTTAGCAGCCGGGCATCATCAAAGCGGCACCAGGGTTCTATTAATATAATTTCCAAAAGATAGGCTAGGCACACTCTTTCAAAGTTAAGCAAACAGCTGCACGGCAGGAGGCAGGACTGCAAACAAGGCCGGGCGCCGATAAGAGCAAGCATTTCAACAGCCTTCAGAATATGCCAATTGGGGGCGGGAAGGGCGTTTTTTTTTTAAAAAGCAACGGTGAAGGCGCAGTTTGAAATGGTGTTTTTTTTTTTTCTTCATGTGAATGCCTTTAGCGCCTTGCAGACGCTGCAGTCACAAAACATAGTGGAACATTTGACACATGGCGGCAGGTTTGTTTGGCTTCGGGCTTGTAATCTAGAAAGTTTTGGCCGACTAGGCCGAGCAAGGCCAGACATCTGCATGTTGGCAGAGCGCCTGGAAGTCGGGCGTCTATGCGCGCCTGCTTTCAGACAGCGCAAGCTTGATGCCCCTCCTCGTTAGTGCCCGTGAAAGGTCAAGTCTTGCGGGTGCACGAGGCCGGAGCAGTGCACGCAGCTCCCAGCGTCTCTCTGCGTGCCGTAAATTATTACTTCACGCTGTCTGTCCATGCGTCTAATGCAACCGCACGCTCTCTAGCCTCGTGGCCCCGGCTACTGCGCTCACTCTGTCCATGTGTCCAACCAACCGCACTTTATCTATCCATGTGTTCCAGGCAGTCACTTAAGTGGCACGCCAAAATTAGCATCACGGGGGCATGGCCCAACGGCTGGGGTACGCCTGTCCGCTCTTTAAACCAGGACCCCTTTGCGAGCCCCAGCGCAATGGGCTACAGCACCACCCAACAGGCAGCACTTTGTAGAGATCAGCACCCTCTCCTCACCCCCTGCTGGGGGTGAAGGTGGAAGGGGTGATGGAAGGGCGCTGATCTCTGCATCTATTCCCTAAAAGCATGCCTTGTGCGGGACAGCAGCCACATGTGTTCAGCCTTAATGGTGGCGCTGCCCCTCGGCAGGCATTTGAATAGGGGCAGCAGCACCATTAAGGCAGAAAAAGTTGGGCCGCTGGAAGCCAAGTTTTCCCCCCTAAAGCCTGAAGCTCCCGCAAACTACCAGGAGCTTCAGGCTTGAGAAAAAAAGCCCTGGGCTTCCACTGGCCTCACCTTTTCTTCAATAATGGTGGCACAGGCCCACTGGCATCTCTTCATTAAAGGGACACCTCGCGGGTGCCAGTGCCACTATTATAGACAAAAGGCATTTTTTTATGAAGCCTGAAGCTCTTGCATATGAGCGAGAGCTTCAGGCTTTCTAAAAAAAAGCTTTGTCCTCCAGTAGCCGGGCTACTAGGGGACATTAGGGAGCCTCGGTAGGACCCGGCCTCAGACCCATATTTCTAAGTCTACAAGGGTACGCTGAAGCTAACCCGAGCAACTTAAAACCCTGATTTGAGGTCACTGCATGCTCTGTCCATGACTCCCAGACAATATACACTGTGTGTCCAATTGTACCGCACATTGTCTGTCTGTATGTCCCAAACAACCTCAAGCTCTTTATCCATGTGTTCCAGGTCACTGAACGCACTCTGTCCATGCGTCCAAGTCTGCTGCACGCTGCCTGTCCATGACTCCCAGCCAGTGTCTGTCAATGTAACCCACTTAGTCCCAGGAGAGCCAGAGATTTCATGGCAAGGGTCAAGTCTGGGGGTCTGGCTCTTAGGGCCCAACATGAGCCAAGTCCGGGAAATGGCTCCAGGGTCAAAAAAAGGGGTTGGGGAGAAGGAAAGGGATTGGAGCAATAAAACAGGCTAAAGATGTTTGGGGGCAAGAAAAGTGACTGGGGTGGAAAAAGGGGGCTAAAGGGAGCACAAAAATGGGAAACAGTACTGGGGGCTGGGGCAACAAGGGACAAGAACAAGGGCAGAAGGGGACAATAATAGGCGCTAGGGGCAACAAAAAAGGGCTAAACGGGACTGGTGGGCAACAATTAGCTAAAGGTTTTGGTGACTACAAAAGGGGCATCAACAGGGATTAAAGGTTGACGGGACAACAAAAGTCTCTGGGGCTACATAATGGAACATAATGGGAGGCAAGACAAGGTATTAAAGGGGACAAGCACAGGGGTTAGGGGCAACAAATGGGCTCAATGAGACTGAAGGGGTCAAGAAAAGGGACACAATTAGTTGGGGCAACAAAAGGGGATAGAAGGTACAGGAAGGAGAAACAAAGGGGCTCACTTACCTTCTTGAAGTTGCTGCTGTCTGAAAGCACCACCAGGAAGTGTTCCAAGTCTCAACAAACCACATCAGTTCACATCTTATATACATTTTTACCAACATTTAAAACACTCCTGGCTACTTTATTTTAATTCACCCCTACATATGTTTGGATAAAATCCCCTTCAAAGAAATCCCATCGTTTCCCAATTCCTACATTTTCATTGGCCAGTTTTAACTTAATTGTCATCTTCAGACAATATATAGAACACACCTCTTCTTTGTATTCGTCCGTACTAGGTCATTGTATCCGCACATGGTTAAACATTGGTTTTGGAACAGAATTCATTACTAGCAATAACTGGCCTAAGCTCTTTAGCCTTAACTTTTAATTTGTACATGGTTCACGTAAATATTTCAAGCAATATGAGGCAGGCAAGGTAAATAATTTCTCTTTGAGCTAGCAACACTATCTGATTCCCCAGGTCACCGTTCCATTGAAACTTTGCAATATATAAAACTGCCACTTTATTGCACAATTGAAACTCCTGAGTAGCATTTGGCACTGGCTTACCCCGCATTTTACGGCTTACAGAAATAAATAATAAAACTCCTTTGATCACGCTCTCAGGCATTAGGAGATTACATCTACTATCTACGATACTTATCAGACTGTAAATGCTCATGGCTATTTTCTACATCTGTGCTGACCGGGAAGGTTTGTGAAGTTACTTAATCACCTATCCCCTGGCTCCTAAAATGTCACAGAATCAGTTTCAAAGTTCACTTTGCAAAACAGTCCTTGACTACCATGATTTGATTAATTTTTTAAAAGTCCACTATACTGAGATTCATGAATTCCCCATGTATTTGTATTAATGTGCATGTATATTTTATATTTGGTGGGTTTACCATTTTATCTTTCTGCACGCGAGGAATCTAATGTGTATCACTTTTTAGAAAAAAAGTAATGCTAACATAACATAATTAACGACACTTTGATACATATGAAATTGAAACACCGCACCCAGTTTGCCGCCATCCCAGTTAATAATACGGCGCAGGCAACATGAACCCTTCTTAATCATGAGGACCTTTCCTGACCAACCCAACATTCCCCCCTTTAGTTAATACTTTAACTAACAAATCATAATCATCATCTTGGTGTACTACCTCACAGTCGACTCAATATGGGCATACTCCTCCGCAAGACAAACCCAACTCGTCCCCCCACAATATGCACAATCTAACCACGGCTACACACAAGCATGCCGATTTGGTGGTGGACACAAAACAACTTCAGTTTAAGTACCCATATGAGATTAAGCAGTGGTAGCCCTAGCCTTGGACAGGGTTAAAGTCATCATAGCAGCAACTGTTGGTACCTGGGTAGAGCAACATCCTAAGAGCATTTGACAGGAACAGAAAAGAATGAGAAGAGGACAAAAACAGCTAACAGTATCATTGAAGCGTGGCTAAACCAAGAAGGTACCCAGGAGAATAGCAAGTTGATACATGGATTGTTGGTGATCCAAGCCTCTGTCTCCATAATCACATTCAGTTTATGCAAGGGAGCAATAGTTTGCATGAGGGTACCATTCTTGGTATCATTGGGAGGCACACACGTGCAACAGGCACGCCCGATAAACCAGCATACTCCGCCCTCCACTGCTGTCAGGAGGTTGAGTATATCCCGGTTTACAAAGTCACAAGCCTGAGTGCCCTCAACTCTTCCCTAATGGCACTGAACGTTGACTCAGAAGTGTTCATGGAGAGTAATAGTTCATACTTGGTCACCTGAAGCTATTTGGCATTGGCTGCTGCTTGGATGCCATGTGATAGGAGGGAGGTAAAAAAGGTCCTGGTGTGGCTGAACAGCCGGTATCGATCGGGAGCCTGTGATGATACTGCTGAAAGGTAGTTAGATCTTCTCCTACATTGCAAGTGTTTGTGATTTTTACCATCAAGCATAGTCTTTGATTTATCCATATTAGGTGATGAAAGGGACGCAAGGAGCATGGGGGAAAAAGGAGGTCATAGACTTAACTCCGGGCTTAGTACAGGCCAAAACCAGGTGCTCCTCTCGGATTATGAGAATGGGCACATGAAGGGTAGAGAAACTGCACACAACCCATCAGGCTGGAGGAAACTGCCTATACGCATATGGTCCACAGGTCCAAACATTATCAAGAAGTGCAGCCGTACCTGCAGCCAGATCTGTGATGCGAAGCGTGCAGCTGCAGTTCCCATTTGTGCCAATGGGACCATGCCATTGTCCTTAGAACACAGAGAAAAATGGGTGTCTATTTCTTCAGAGGTTTTTCTGGCTCCTTTATCCACGTCAGATACTGCAAATGTTTTCTCCATACTGTCCCACACTCTTGATTTATTTGTGCCACCCCTTCTTGTGAGAACCCCCTCATTCCTCCAGCTCTGCCACTCTTCGCACCTTGCTCCCACCGACTTTTAGAAGTAAAAGCTCCTTCCAAGGTCAATAGGGCTCTTTAAACATATCTAATATGTTTGTGCTCTGTATGCTCGACAACTGATCAATCTTTGTCAATAGGTATGACTGATGCTGTAATTGACTGCCCTTGAACCCTTACACTAGACATAGCGCATTTGCTACTTCCACCTCAGTCGGGATAAATACCCTAGGAATACCAGAAGCATGGGGATGAGAGAGCAAATGCAGCAATATCCTACGGATCTCTCTCTATCCACCTTCCTCATATGGCTATACCATGTGTTGTCCACTGCAAAACCATGTGCATTCATTGTGGGATCTAATTCATCATTGACATTATCAAAAGGATTACTATCGACATTTCTTCTAACTATTAACATTATCTCCATGGACTTCATAAATTTGGACAATTTATTTACATTAGTTGCCATCTTCAGACATGATGACTCAAGAACCATGGAAACCAAAATATTAATTTTCACAACATTTACAAATAGAAACATCTCTTTTTCTTAGAGCAAATTATATAAATTCCAGATCTCTATTCGCAGACCCCTCTGCAGTGAAATGAATGGTGTATCCTTAGGGCACACTTGACTTGGATGCCTGCTGCTGTGCCGGTGGAGGGCTGCCGGCATCTCTTCGAGTATCACTAATGTGAATCAAATTTTTGTTAACCTCCACCTTCACGGCAGTCAGAGTCGAGAAAATCACTTGGTGCAGCTCATGAAAACACCTATCGTTCCAACGACCCACGAGCATAGATGAGGACCCCAGGAGTAGCTGTGTCTTGCATTGATCGTTGGTAGTCTCGCTGTCTTTTCCTGTTGTCTGCTGGTAAGAAGACACGACCTGTGAAGATACAATCTTAACACTTTCGGTAACGCCCGAGGGTACTCCATAAACATCTGAAATATCTGAAGTTACTGCACCTTGTGATCATGTCCATGAAGTTGATGTGGAGCTCCTTGAATGGACCAGAGGGCCTGGGTAAGACGCCCCTCACCGACCTCATGGTATTTCCGTGATTGAACTCCTTGCACACTACACAATTCCCTACACATCTACTTACCTGCCCTTGTACGTTTAGGGATACTGCATCCTCTCTACCCACATTTTCCAGCCAACCGCACAACCGCTGTCCATGTGTCCTAGTCCCATGGGAGCCCCAAGGTGCACTTGATCCTGAGATGTGGTGGGAGCCATAAGATGCACTTGAACACGAGCAGTACTAGACCCTAAGTGGCGCTGAGAACTTGGAGAGGTATTTGAACTGAGAGGTGCTGATACCAGGGAGAGGCTTTTGAACCCAAGGGGTATTAGAACCTAAGAGGTTGAGAGAATCCAGGGAGGTGCTTTGGGCTCTGAGATGCCCTTGAACTGAGAGATGCTTAGAACGCAGAGAGGCACTTGAACCAAGCTGCGCTTACAATCTGGAGAAGAACATGGACCTAAAAGGTGCTGTAACCCAGAGAGGCACTTGAACCTGATATGTGGAGGAGCTGTGAGAGGCACTTAAGCATCAGCGGTACTGATAACTTTGGGAAGCATTTAAAGCCTGTCTTAAATCAAACCAACAGAATCTATGGATTAATTTCTGAATTGAAGCATTTGAATGGTTTATAGTGATTTTTTCGACAGTCAAAGTGTCTACATACAAACGTTTTGACACAAAATCATCAGAAAAAAAAGTTTCAAATGCATTTTAAAAAAAATTCATGGGGGGTTCCCCCAACACCCTGTTTTCTTTTTAAAACAAACTTTTTTTTCTATACGAAACTAAAATAAAACCTGTAACATGAAAAAAAATCCATTCGAAATTTCTTTTTTTCGAAACTTTGTATTCGAAACGTTTGTATGTAGAAACTATTTTTTCGAAAATATAACTGGATACCATTTTGAATTCAGTTGAAGTTAAATGAATCAGAACCATATAGAATGTTTGAAAGTAGAAACAGGACCCTATGAAGTCTGGGAGCCTCCGTAGAGGTCCCATCATTTCATAATTCTTTCATCAAGTACGGTGTGAAGCAGAACATTAAAAGGTTCATGATGGTGAAGCTGTTCATGGGTGCAAAAAAAAACATTTTGTGACTACATGTATTTCAAACAAAGATTTATTTGTATTTACATTGGTTCTCCCATATTAGGAGATACAGTTGCTTTAAGTCTATTTTTATGTGAACATTGGAAGAAATTAATAAATATATTTTCTTAAGTACAAAAAGGGAGTACTCTCTTGCTGCAACACGGTACATGATAGACAGATCCCTCAGGGGTTCAAAGTCTATACTGTAAAAGTTAAATCTTTCCAAAGGACCCTTAGCTAGGATGTGCACGCTTCATTTGCAGCCCACGCCATGCGGTGCCAGCATGGGTGGAGGGCTGATGAGAGAGGGGGCTCAAGGGCATTTGAGGGCGGCATGGTGTCATGGATTTCAAGAAAAAAGAGGAATTAAAACAATTGGAAACATACTCTGAGTCCCCTATGACAAAGGATTTGAATGGATGTAATTCTTTCCTGCCTCTATAACAGGTTCCTAAATTGAGACTAACTTCTGCACACTCTGCCCTTACTCCTACATTAGAGCCTCTCTGCCCCATCATGTCCCTGTGTGATGTCCACTCTTCCCTCTTTATGGTGTATCCGCTTCTAATGGGATGGTGGCCATGGAAATCGGAATCTGCTAAGAAATGTGTAACAGCTCCCGTAAGGAATCTTTCATCCCTAGGAATGGATGGCGCTGGATCATCGGGACAGCAGGCACCAGACCCTACATCTCTGCTAAGAACCTTTAAATGCCGACCAATCAAGAGAAATGCAATGAAGCTAATTTACATAAATATCTTCTTTATCTATAACGTCATTAAAAAAAACATATATTTGTGTGAACCTTCAATAGACGACTAATGAATGAAAATGAAATGCATCTACCATACACAGAGGGATGCCTGGGCCCCCGTGGTTCCCTCTGGAAGCCCCTTAGAGGAAAAAGCCACTGCACCGCATTTGGATCAAGGGAAGGTGTGCCAATCTTCCTGGGGAATATTAAGGAATCCAGACCCAGCTTTTATCTTTCCTGCTCCTCATCTCCCCGACCACTCCATGATCAACCGCGAAGGTATTCAGCTGCATTCAAGAACCAAAGTCATGGAGCTAGCCCAACTGTAGTTGAAGGGGGGTGCAATGGCGGTTGTGGAGAATTCATTATTGCTGTGCATGGGGTCTGAGGCTTTTTGGAGGCACTGGGCTGCACTTTATGGAGCAATGACAAGAGATTCTGTCTCCTGACTCAATGACCTGATCAACCCCAGGCAATGGAAGATAGCACAGGGGCAACGTGCTGGTCTTGTAAGCAAGACAACGCAAATGTTCGAATCCCAGAACCGCGCTTAGAAACCGAACTCAGGTATTAAACGTGTTATAAAAACCCAATAAATAAAAATAAAAAACATTGCTTGATGCCCTGGTGGGTAAAAGCCCCAGCATGCCCTTTGATCACAGCACCTGATCAAGGCAAAGTGAGGTTTTATGCGGCTCTTGGTCTGCTGAAATGGGGACCTGGAGTTTCCATTTCTTAGGCAGTGAACCTCCCATAATCCTTAGCGCTAGTATATGGTAATGTATGGCCTCTACAAACTGGCCCCTCCCCTCATCTGCCAATTTCCAGATCCTTCTTGTACACAGGGTATAACATATCTGAGAATTAGATACAGTGGTGAAGTGAAATGGGAGTTTATTTCTCAGGGCAGGGCAGTGGTAGGAGTGTCTCATATGCTTGGTATAGTCACTGTATTTAAGGTACAGAAATAAGATTATTCCGATTCCCATATCTGCCAAAATTGTCATTTTGTATGCAATATTAAATGCACAGAACCATGTAATGTCCTTTGCCGGAAAGGCAATGTTTCATTTGCATGTGATATTAAATGCGCAGCGTGTGTGATGTCCTTTTCCTGCAAGGCAATGTTTCATTTGCATGCGATATTAAATGCACAGTACCATGTGATGTCCTTTGCCTTCAAGGCAATGTTTCATTTGCATGTGATATTAAATGCACAGCGTGTGTGATGTCCTTTTCCTGCAAGGCAATGTTTCATTTGCTTGCGATATTAAATGCACAGTACCATGTGATGTCCTTTGCCTTCAAGGCAATGTTTCATTTGCATGTGATATTAAATGCACAGCGTGTGTGATGTCCTTTTCCTCCAAGGCAATGTTTCATTTGCATGCGATATTAAATGCACAATACCATGTGATGTCCTTTGCCTTCAAGGCAATGTTTCATTTGCATGCGATATTAAATGCACAGTACCATGTGATGTCCTTTGCCTTCAAGTCAATGTTTCATTTGCATGCAATATTAAATGCACAGTACCATGTATTGACCTTTGCCTGGAAGGCAATTGTTAATTTGCCTGCAATAATACATGCATAGCCATGTACTGTCCTTAGCGTGCAAAGCAATGTTTCATTTGCATGCAATAGTAAATCCACAGTACCATGTAATGATCTTTGCCTGGAAGGCAATTGTTCATTTGCATGTGATAGTAAATGCACAGTGCCATGTAAGGACCTTTGCCTGGAAGAAGGCAATTGTTCATTTGCATGCAATAGTACCTGCACAGTACCATGTGCTGTTGTTTGCATGCAAGGCAATGTTTCATTAGTATGCAATAGTAAATGCACAGCACCTTGTGATGTATTTTTATTGAAAGGCAATGTTTCATTTTCATGCCATATTAAATGCACAGTGCCATGTGATGCCATTTTCCTGCAAGGCAATGTTTCATTTGCATGTGATAATAAATGCACAGCACTGAGTAATGTCCTTTTCTTGCAAGGTAATGTTTTATTTGCATCTGATATTAAATGCACAGTACCATGTGATGTCCTTTGCCTTCAAGGCAATGTTTCATTTGAATGTGATATTAAATGCACAATGCTGTGTCATGTCCTTTTCCTGCAAGGCAATGTTTCATTTGCATGCGTAGTAAATGCACAGCACCAAGTGATGTCCTTTTCCTGCAAGACAATGTTTCATTTGTATGCAATATTAAATGCACAGTACCATGTGATGATCTTTGCCTGGAAGGCAATAGTTCATTTGCATGTGATAGTAAATGCACAGTACCATGTAAAGACCTTTGCCTGGAAGAAGGCAATTGTTCATTTGCATGCAATAGTACCTGCACAGTACCATGTGCTGTTCTTTGCATGCAAGGCAATGTTTCATTTGCATGCGATAGTATATGCACAGCACCATGTGATGTCTTTTTATTGAAAGACAATGTTTCATTTTCATGCCATATTAAAGGCACAGTACCATGTGATGTCCTTTGCCTTCAAGACAATATTTCATTTGCATGCGATATTAAATGCACAGCACCAAAAAAGCAATGCCAGTAGCACCGTACCGGCACCATTTCCCGGCCCGGGACATTTAGAGTCGCAAGTGAGGAAACAGTGTTACCGCAAAGTGACACCCAGGGTACTACCTCACCGATAGCAACGTGACTATAAACTGCGGAAAGATTCACCGGACGTGCCTGAATTACAGGCACAGTGATAGTACGGGCACTTTCAGAGTACCGCCTACACGGAAACATCGGCATAAAAATGCTGGTGGCACCGTGATCATCACACCTGTAATACCGGCACTGCGGAACAGGCGTTAAACAGCGCCAGGTGAGCAGCAAGAGGCCACAGGTGTATAGAATTAGACCCGCTGCACACCATTGACAACTGGGAATGTACAAAAGGACCACACCCAACCCACCTCCCAAAACAACCATGCTGGCGGTCGCTGTAGCAGCAATTGGGCTCGGAAACCTGCCAGGAGGGATTGAGGATGAAGCAGCAGAGAGGCAGAGGAAGTGGCATAGGCACAGAAGGCAAATGAGGAACCAGTTGGCCATGCCTAACATCAATGTGCAGCAGGTACCCCCCGCAGGCAGCCTCCAATACCCTGCAGCAGGGCCTCACCCTGGAACCTGACCCAACGCCGAAGTAGGCACTAACCAGAGTGCACCTGGCTGTTGGGTGAGTAGAATGAGCAATGCATGACCTCTGTGGGGCTGGGTGGGAAAATAGGCAATGACCAGAGAGCACCTGGCTGTTGGGTGAGTAGAATGAGCAATGCATGACCTCTGTGGGGGGTGGGTGGGAAAATAGGCAATGACTAGAGAGCACCTGGCTGTTGGGTGAGTAGAATGACCCATGCATTACCTCTGTGGGGGGTGGGAGGAGAGCGTAGAGGCACAGTCAGCAGAACATGTGGCAAATGCAACCTAACCCACATACACTGCATCTCTTATTCCAAAGGCATGGGACGCATTTCCCAAAGGGCATATGGATCACACCCCATCCCTATCAATTATAAGTCAAATGAGGCAACACAAAAGTTCTACATGTACCAAAAGGCATCAGACAACCTACAAAAGTGCCTGATACAAGACTGTGTACACCCCCCACTGCCTGCATCACAGACAAGTCAAATTAATGCAATCCTCCACATCATCATCAGTGGACCCCATTGCATGTATCCAGGACACATGCCTACACGACTGTTCAGCCAGCACCAAGTGCACATTACAGCGCATACACCCACCTCAAACAATGCACATTTCTGACAATGAATGACAACCACACCCATGCTGCTTCATGTGTGATGAATGATAAACGTATCACAGCACACATGTTCAGATATCCCAAATCGATGCACATCTGTGTGCCATTATGATACAAATTGTACCTGTGATTGCAGACATGCAAATTGACATATGAGCACTCAGAAGATGTCGAATAGCATGGTGAAGCAAGCAAAACACACAACATGTAAGAACAATGCAGTGGGATTGGGCATCAATATGTGAGAGACAACAAAGCCAACACGCACATGGGCCACATCCGTAGGCCTGCGGGATGCTCGAGCTTGCTCCTGCTGGGGTTGTGCCGAACACCACACACCTTACATGTACCTGGCTTTCCGATGCCACAGGGCCATTACAGATTTCTGTGGCACAAGAAGCCCAGTGCCAGTAAATTGCAATCCACTTTACCATGGAGTACCAGAGTAAGCAATGTATATGGGAGGATTGACACTGTTGAAAAAGTAGCTGGTGCTCCCTGAGCAGTGTCAGGCCTCTTGGGCGCAGCGGGTGCGGTAGGCAGATTGTTAGCACTATACAAGATACAAGGCTCCTAGCAGACAGCCATGCACCCTTGTTCCCATACCAGCAAAAAAAACAGTAGAAGCATTGAAGGACATATCATAGTATGATTGCGGACAGTGAGCACGCCAAACAGTCTCAGATCAAATGAGTGACCAAACATTTTAATGTGGTCATGGAATTACATGTGACATTGCAGCAATCACTAGGGCCATCTGTGGCATGTGCAACGTCTTGTGCTGATTAAATGTGGGAAATGTGTACATGCACACCTCATTGACATGAGATTGACACCACAATGATTCAATCCCCATTCTGTCTCTCCCATGCAGGTGATGCCGGAGACCCTCTCAGGCCATGGCTGATGACACCCGTTAGACGGCCACGGAACATGCATGAAGAGGCCTACAACCATGCACATATCAGTACACAGGGCACTAGTGAACGGGCATTTTGACTACTCAAGGCAAGGTTCCGATGCCTCAGCAGAGACGGTGGTGCCGTCATGTATAGCCCCATCAAGGTTGGCAAGATTGTCCTGGCCTGTGCAATGTTGCACAATATGTGCATTAGATGCAACATTGCACTGACACCGGACATGAACCCTGCTGAGGAGGAGGATGGGGATGACGACGATGACAGGATGCCATTGCGACCCCAGCTGGAGGCCCTGGATGGGCAACATGCACGCAATGCACTGATACACAACTTCCTTTGAACACTACTCACAAGCACATGGTTCACAAGTGATGGCACGTATTTTCGAGCACTTCCATTAAACACTTAGTACTCACGCAGAAACAGAATGTCCACTCGTGATTTATATGCAGAACCAAGTGTATTGTTAATTAAGCATTTGAACAACAGGTGCACCATTAATACCCTTCCCAAATTACCCCCTTTCCACTCCCCAACTATCACTCCCAACTATGAACCCCCTCCCCAACTTACTCTCCTCCCTCCAACTCCCCAATTATTACTCCCAAATAGGAACCCCCCTCTGCCTCCCCAACATACCCCCCTCCCACTCCTCAACTGTCACTCCCAACTATGAACCTCTCCTCCCCCTCCCCAAATTACCCTCCCACTCCCCAACTATCACTCCCAACTATGAATCTCACTCCCTCTCCCCAAATTACCCTCCCACTCCATAACTAGTCACACATGGAGCAAGTGCTGTATGCCCATTTGTGAGCCTTCCCATGTCCAGGGTTCCGCTCTACTTGCGCTCACGCTTGGCGCCATGTGTGTGCTTGTGTGACGTGCCAGACAGGCGCATGGATCGCCTCCTAGGGCTGGCTGGCTGAGAGCTCGCAGGCGTGTAGCTGGTGGAGGCCAATGGTGTGTTTTCACTGATGATTCAGGACATGCATGTCTGGAGGGCTAGTGTCATTGTCTCTGCAATAGTGGACTGGATGCTATTGCCCTCACTGACCCTCCTAGCTAAATGTACAGTGGCCGCAGTTGACCTCCCAATTGCACGGGTAACCCGCCGTCCAATGGCCTGGTTACTTTCCCTCATGAGGCGGGACTCTTCTAAGTGCTGCTGCACTAGGGCAGTGAGGGTGTCCTGATGCTCCTCCATGCATCTGAGACGCGCATTACTTTCACGGACAGTGCGGTAGGGTGAGCGCTGTGGACTTGTTAGGCTCATGGGGCTGAATGTACTTAACATATCCTACTATCAGCTTTGTACCCCGTGTTAAGTCCAGCCTCTCCAGCTGCATCGCCATCACTGGTGTCAGTGGCATGGTAGTCAGGCTGTTGGGGTGGGGGTGGTGCGCGTCCCCATGGTGTTCCAGTTGTGTGTGACTGTGGCACTGAGGATACTGCCAGGTGGTCCGTTGCAGCTGGTGTAGCCAGGGCTGCCTGGGTCACAGGGCCACTCGTGTATCCGCCGAGGCTGGCTGGGTCACAGGGCAGCTGGTGTATCCACCGGGCCTGGCTGGTTCACTGATGTATCCGCCGTGGCTGCCTGAGTCACAGGGGCAGCTGGGGTATTGGCCGGGGCTGCCTGGTGCACAGTGGCAGTTGTCACATGCACACTGCCAGATGTACTTGCACGGGACAGTTACGGGCGTTGTGACGTATGCCTTGCACGTCCTGTGCCCCTCGATGTCTCAGGTTGACTGCCATCCATGTCAGATGATGTTCCTGTGGGTCAATGAAAGGCATGATGTCAGTGACCCGCCTGGCTAACAATTCTACAATTACATGCAACAGGGTGATCGTGCAGAATTACACTGTGGGGGCATACAGTGCTGCATGGTATGTCTAACCCATGAATGTGTTGTGTGGCCACAGCTGCAGGCACTGTTCAGGCGGCACATGCAACACAGCTGTGCTGTAACTGCTGTCATGTACACCCGTGTTTGGCTGTGGGTAGTTGCATGCCGGTCTGCCCGTGTGCAGGTAGTTGGAATGTGTTGCGGGGGGTGTTTGGAGGATGTGTGCCTGGAGTCGATGTGTGACCTGATGGCATGCCCAGGATGTGTGTGAGATTTTCGTGGTAGGGCTGGCAGTGTCATGTAAGGGACATGCACTCCCCAATGGGTGGGTGCCCATGTGTGCGTGCAGGTGAGGCCCTACCAGTGTTGTGCTGGGGTAGCCGTGGCAGTATGGCAGGCACACATGCAGTACTCGTGGCCAGGATACACAGTGTCTGCGTCGTGGATTCTGTCTGTTTCAATTTTCAGTAGATGCGGCCTGTGAGCTGTTCATCAATTTTTTCAGGTTTTGGTTATTGGGTTGGAGGGGGTCCTGATGTGTGGTCAACGCTCACCCATGTGGTCCATGCAGGTGTGTATGGGTGTCCCTGCAGGGGGTGGTGTGATGCAGTGTGCAGGTGACACTGGGCCTCATTATGGATCCGGTGGTAACCCTGCCAGTCCTACCGGCGGGTTGCTGCCAGACCCAGTAACAATTACCAATGTCTGACTTCCCGATTCCACTGGCCAATTACAAGTCCATGGGCTGGGACGTCGGCGCTGGAATGTTTCTTGATCCACATTCCCATGGAGTCCCATAGGAATCTATGGGAGTGGGTACACGGATGCAGAGTCAATGTTGTTGACGGTGCCGGTGCTTCCATGGCAACGCAGCATGCGAGGCCCACAGCACCCGCCAGGGACAGGCCTGTTGAGCGATGCAGCCCTGGCAGCCACTGTAATGGGGCATCATCATGTATGTGTGCTGGTCCAGTGACATGTGTGCTGGTGAACTTACAGGAACCCTTGTTTCAGTACACACACAGTCATGTGTGGTGCCTTGTCATGTGGTTGGGTATGGGGCATGCATGGGAGGCAGGGCATGAGACCTGCTTTGCGCAACATTCACTAGGTGGTGGGGCCATGAGAGTGCTGGGTCGGGTGATGTGGCCAGTGCTATGGCCATTTCAGTGCAGTGGTGGTACAAGGGGGGGGGCAGGGGCGACAGGTCTGCGTTTGATATTTGGACACTTTCTGTACTCACCAGCCTCAACAGATGTCCTAGCTCCTACTTCCGCTGCACTGACTTCCTCATTACCATCCATACGTAGCACACTGCTGCAGTTCTCCTCCCAGGCAAGCAGCTTGATGGGTGAGGGTGGTCCACCACCTGTAGCCGTGCAGTGCCTGCGGTGTGCAGCAAAGAGTTTGCGCACCCTCAGGCACATGTCGTCCCACCACTTATGGCAGCCTTTGACACTGCGTGGTGTCACCCTCACAGCAGTCACCTTCCGGGCAGCTTCCGCCCAGATTGCCTTCCTCCGGAGCTGTGTGCTGCGGTATTGGTTCGCTGAACAAAGCTCCCTGGCATGCTCCACAATGTGATCTATCAGCATATTCAGTTCAGCCTTACCAAAGCGTGGCTTGCGCAGCGGGTTTGGGGAATCCTGGCTGACATGTCCTTTGATTGGCTCAGGCACTCAGAAGGGGTGAATGGCGTCAGGCACAGGGAGATTGCAGTGGATTGCGATTTTTGTAATGGCCGCCAGACTCTTTCCGGTTCCGGCGATCACGTTATTTCTGGTTCTGGTATTTCCGGCTCTGTGTCTGCTGTGCTGCTACAGCCGGCATGCACGCGGCCGAGGCGGATGAACCGCCAACCTTGGTGGTGGTACATCCATCTCCACCGACGTTACCTTGATGGCGGTGCATCGGTTCTGCAGATAGGGGATGCACGCGGCCGACAAGGCCTAATCCTATCTTGTTTCCAGCACCCCGATTCCGCCATCACGGTAACACCAGATTTTTTCCACCAGACTAGGAATGAGGCCCAATGTGTCGAAAAACATGCCACGCATAACAGCTATTGCGCTGCCATTGACTTGAGTTATATTGAACTAGGTCTGTGTCCATAAGTGCCATTTCTGTGTCATCTTAGGGTATTTTTTTTAATGTATAATGCCTTCTACTTTGCGATAATTATCATAATTCGTTATTTATAACGTGCTAAGCGCGGACCCAGGATTTCAACATGTGCTGCTCTGCATCCTGTTGCTTCCAGGACAAGTTCGTTGCCACTGAGCTATCCTGTTAAACTCAGAACAATGCTCAGAACGTTTCTTACATCACCGGGACACCTTGTCCATCCACCCACCATACAACATTTATTGGCCAACTTCATCCCTCTGAACAGTTACTGTCAAGATATCTGAGTGGTTATTTGTGGAGATGTGTGGTGCACACATAATGCATATCCGGAAGGGTCATTTACCTGTCCACTCTCTACCCCCAAATGCCTAATAGTTTTCTCACCCAGACCACGGCATCTACAATCAGTGGCTTTCTAGATGTTTTGGACTACAACTTCTATGTTCTTGACGGCCCCATGAACTGTGCTTAAGGCCCTATGGAAGAGTGAGCAATAAATTCAAACTCTATTGAGATTTTATGTTATTTGAATAGTTGTTTATACTGCGTCACCGCTGTTATGTTATGTTACTGAAATTTATTGAGCGCAACGTCCACCAAAAGGCCTCTTGGCGCTAATCCCACAGGAAAAAAGCTGAAATGAGGAACAAGTACTAAAAGAGAAGTGTCTTCAAAGAATGGTGAAACGGGAGGTGATTTTCCACAGCAAGAAGTGTCACAGGGAGAGAATTCCATAGCTTTGCTGCAGCCACAGAAAAAACTCAACCGCTCACACAAGACCATTGCATACGGGGCACTTGAATACTATAAGTTACCTAAGAGCCAAGAGGTTGACAGGGTGCGTAGGAGCAGAACTTATGGCAAAGGTATTCGGCGCCGGCCCCATAAAAGGCACGATGCACCAGGCGTAGCGATTTAAATGGGACCATTTTGTCAACCAGGGAGCCAATAAAGCACAGAATGGCAGAGATATGTGCTGCAAACGGAGGATGGACCACAACTCTTGCTGCTGTATTCTCAAGAGCTGGAGTCGGCGATCAAATATCCAGGCTGAGCAAGGAAAAGAGAAGTGCACTAGTCCACCTCGCTCATAACAAGAGAAACAACAACTTGAGCGTGAAATTTGGATGAAATAAAAGGCAGGTCCTTGTGTAATGTCCTACGTTTAAAATGTCCGGCAAACAGAAGATACCGGAGTCTCATTAACAAGGATGCTAATAGTTTGACCCCTAATTACTTTTCCACCGGCACTGGAATTGGAAATGGCCCAAGAGCAGATGGCCAGTAACCTGATGTCCACAAAGAGCGGCCAGAGGTAGGGCCCATAACCAGTACCTCTGTCGTGTCCCCATTTAACTTAAGCCAGTTATCGCTCATCCAACACCCACAGCCTCCAAGCAACCGCGCAGTAGAGATGCAGTACCGGGCTTAGACAAATCCAGCTGCACAATGATTTGCATGTTATCAGCATAGGAGTAGCATGGGAGTGGATGAGCCCAACCAAAGGCTGAATATAGATGTTAAATAAAGTAGGGGACAAAGCAGAGCCTTGAGGGACCCCACAAGACAGAGGCACTGGTTTAGAGCATAAAGGGGGAAGAGAAAGGGATTGGGCACGGCCAAATAGAAAAGAGCGGAGCCACGAAAACACCTGCCCAGGCAGACGAGGGCAAGTCAAGCGGCCAAGCAGGGTTGAGTGGTAGCCTCAGAGCGCCTAGGTTTGGGTGTAAGATCTACAAAAGATCCTTCACTATACAGACTCAATGGTTCCGGCCAAATTCATCGCAGTCGATTCCCTGCATTTTCACAGAATTTTTATGGTGGCGTGCCGGGTAAGGGAATTTCATTTTTATATTTAAGGGTAAGAAAAGGGATGGTGTTCTAGAAAGGGAGTCTGGCAGCTTGCCCCCCATATAAATGCTGCAGGAAATTGGGGAAACGGCACGGGTGAGTGGACCCCACAGCGAGCTGTGCTAAATCGGATTTAACATCAAAAACCTGATTGCACCAAAAGTGGAACGCGTTTCCTATGCCACTTGCTGTCAGCTGCATGCTTTATCCCACTGCTCATATTCTCTGTGACTCTTCCAGGGAGTTGTTGGCCAGCTGTCAGCCAAGGAGATTGCAGAACTCAGATAATACAGGGCACTCTGATTTACAAGTAACAGTAAGGTATAGATGCTATTTAGTGTTACAGTGCAGGTTGCCGGGAAAAAGTACACCTTGTGTGCTATGCAGCACGCTTACATTTTCTTTTTCTTTTTCTTTATTCTTTATGTTATGAAGATCAAATTTCAAATTGGATCAAATGAAAAAGAGAGAATAAAAGTATTTCTTGTTACAATCTTTTTTTCCTAAGGAAGCAAGTAAAAATAGTATTGAAACAGACATTCCAACAGTTATCCAACATTATCTCTGCAGAAAATGCCAAGATGTCTATACAAACTAATACATATTTTAAAAAGGCATTTTCAGCTAAGTTAAAAGAGTGTTATCAATTCCATTGTAAGAATTATGAGTAATGAATCAAAGTGATATGATATGACATTTATAGCGCGCCTATACACAAGTGTTTCAGGGCGCAACGAGGCAAGGGAGGGGAACAAAGGGAGGACAAGACAACGATCTTACTAGGCCTAGTGACATTGAGATCGCGCAAGTGCAGGGGAGGGGTAAAAGTGCCAGGGGTAGGGGGGAGGAGCAAGTGAAAGACATAGGATCAAAACATCGAAGAACAAGAAGTGCGGCCAGCAATAATCATTTCTCCTAAAACATTCTGAGGTACTAAAATAAGGTGCTCAGTGCAAAATCCTGCATGCAGGTTCCAGCTTACAAGCTCAAAGCGCCTATATCACGGTCTATTACCATCTAATCAGAGTCATACCAATGTAATTTAAAAATGTCAATACTGCTATCATCAATGGTATTTCGTGTCCACTCGACAACCTCTCCCAGAATTCCTGGGTAGTGTGGTGACAAGCAATGAAGAGACTGACCAAGTGGTGCCATAGTGGCTGCTGTAGACTTTTATTAAATGATAAACCAAACCTATCTATCCCTAACTCTTGGGTGCTCACCAGGAAGTCTGTGTGAGTCAAAACAAAAAGGCACCGTCCCGGGCACAAATTTCTTTGGCTAGGGCCTCCCTGTGGAACAGTCTCCCTGCCTCCCTGAAACTTGAGGAGAACCATCTCCGGTTCTGGAAGCACCTCAAGACCTTCCTCTTTGCTTCTGCTTTCCCCCCTCCTCCCCCCTGCTGAACTCCTGGCTGAAACTGAAACTGCACTGGTCAACTGGCTACCCTCCGATCTCGGGCCCAGGTCCCCTCCTCCGCAAGTTGCACACCTGCACTGCCTCCCTGGCATACCCGCACTTGGAGACTGTTTTCTGTATCCCCTTCAAGCACTTGACACCTGATGTCTGCACTTACCCTTGCACTTGCCACCAGCTGGCCGCACTTTTACTTATTGCTTTTATTATTCTATTTATTTTTTATTGGCGATCCCATGAACTGCACTGCCCCCTCCCCCTTCCGGCTGCACTTTTTCCCTTCCCCTGCATTTGCATGATCTGAATGTCACCTGGTCTAGCAAGATCGTTGTCTCTGTCTTCCCTCTGTACCCCCTCACTTGCCTCGTCGCGCCTTGAAACACTTGTGTATAGGCGCGTTATAAATGCCATATCATATCATTTCCTACTCTATCCCTTTCACTACAACAAAACACCATAAAGTCCAGCTACTGTTTACAATCCAGGAGAACGACTTTCTTCTCCTGGATGCAAAGGGTCCAAGCGACTTTCAAGTTGTTCAAAGCAAAAGTTCCATAAAGGTTCTGGGTTCTCGTGGGTCTGGGAGAATGGCCCTCCTAGCTGGCCCCTCACTATCGTCTGGGAGAATGGCCCTCCTAGCTGGCCCCTCACTATCGTCTGGGAGAATGGCCCTCCTAGCTGGCCCCTCACTATCGTCTGGGAGAATGGCCCTCCTAGCTGGCCCCTCACTATCGTCTGGGAGAATGGCCCTCCTAGCTGGCCCCTCACTATCGTCTGGGAGAATGGCCCTCCTAGCTGGCCCCTCACTATCGTCTGGGAGAATGGCCCTCCTAGCTGGCCCCTCACTATCTTTCACAGTTCTTAACAAGGTGTGTAGCTCCTCTAGGGAGGTTTTCACAATCTCTAGGTTTTGGCCAAGTATTGCTCTGCCCAACTGGGACAAGGAAGCTGTTCACGGAGTCCCTCTTGACGCCCCAGCACCACACTCCTATGGAACTGGACTGGGAACTGTATCACAAAGCGGTTTATAGTTTTCTCCATTTCTTTACTGTTTGCAGTCTCAAAGGCTTTTCTAGGTCACGCTACCATGACCCAATTTATGTCCTTCCGTAGGGACGACTCTCGGACCGACTGGTATGGCACTTTCTCAGCGTCTCACAAGCAATATATTTCTGCTTAACTGGGGTGCTCTGCCCCTCCTTCTCTTGTGCAGCTTCACTCTCACCCAACGGCCACCAGGATTCAATTGCATAGTGTTTGGCATTCTGCCACCACGCGGGATGCCTATTTCATTCTTTGTTTCTGCTTCCTCCACAGCATTCACCCTGTTGGCCTGCAAGACATCCTTGTGCATTCCCTTGAACCACACCCTCCACGTCTCTTTCTCGAGCTCCTCAGGCCAGCTTGCAGGTGCTCTCTCGGCTATGATCTCTCTCTGGTTCCCAATTTCTTCCTCCACTTCGACTTCTCTCTCTGTTTCGTTCTCTCTCCCTGCTTCTCGCCTCGGTACTCTCCATGATACCATTCCTGGTACCCTCCAACCTTAGTTTGTTTCTGATGGCCAGATATAGTAGGGCATGCCCTGACATAGCATCCATGTCATTGACTACAGCTGTTCTGGTATTGTCCCCAGTTGCTTGTATCGTTCTCAAGTGCTTCTTCATCTCAGTACCTAAGACATCAGGATGGTTCGATGTTTCACAATAACACATGGGTTGGACACGGGTTGATACCCATAAGTTCTGGTACTATTGTCAGGCTACCGGTTTGGGGTTTAAAGAAGCCATACCTCCCAATCGCGACCTTATCCCCAGGAGAGGAGTCGCTCTCCATGAGATCGTCCCGCATGTTTCCACCCCGAGGAGCAATGTTCCCTCTAATTATTTTTCTCTATGGGCGAAACTGGTTGGCTGTTGTGCGCACATTATTTTCCATGTGCGCAACTGAATAATGAGGTAAGCCACTTTGTGAGCTACCGTCGCAGAAGAGAGTTTGGAAAGGAATTTCCTCTTTGCAGCCACTGCAATTCTTTAAAAATCGTACAATACTTTTTCCAAACTTATGGGCTAAAATAAAATATGTCATATGTGATTAAACATAAAAATCCCCAAAACCCGTCCAAGACTTCAATATCTGCCACAATACCTTGGAAACGTACTTCTACGCAGAGAAAAATGGCAGCCTCATTACGAGTTTGGCGGTAAGTGGTAAAGTTGGCGGTAACACCATTGCCGCCAACTTTACCACTACATCCAATTGCGATTTTGGGCCTGGAGTGGAAGATTTGCCTCCAGGAAAATCCTGCCTCCAACTCAACGCCGAAATCGTCAGAATTTCCGTTGCAGTAATTCTGCAAAAAAGACACATTTAGTCCAATGGACTCAATATGGACTCAATATGGACTCAACATGAATGGGGAATTGCACTGCCACCACCAGTTGTAATTCGGCGGAAATTCCTCCGGACCAAGTGGCGGTAACCATAATTCATTTGGCAGGTATTCTGGCGGATTTATGACGGGATACCTCCACAGGTCTTAATGAGGCCCTGTATGTTTTATGTTACTGGAAAATCACTCATTTGTATTACAAAACACAAATATCTCTTGGTTGTGTTCCCAGATATCTCGCGCAAACAATATTTATTCTTGAAGACATTTTTCTTTGTATTCTGATTTTTCAAACAAAGGGAATTTTATTCTTGATGCAATAATCCCTTGGTCAGCCGACACGTGTTTCGACCCAGGGGTTTTTTATCAAGGCTGGTGCGTTATTGTTCATTGACCGTTAGGTAGGTTGGCTCTTGGTGGTGGGTTGGGGTAGGTGGGTTCCACTCCTTGAATAGGCTGGCTTGTCAGCCTGTCACTGCTGCGAACGACGTCCCTGGTTTTTGTGGCATTCAAATATCTCTTGTCATATCTGATGTGGCTGTCGAGAAACTCCCACAGAATACATTTGCTGATGGATTAAAGGCAATTAAAAGCAATGTATCAAGAACATGCTGAAAGGAGTTCAAGGGCCAGGAGAACATGCTTCTAATAATTTGTGTAAGGATGATAATTGCATCAGAATAACTGCACTTTAGACTATGATGATCCAAAACTCCTGTGCCTCTGCTTACTATCCACATTACGTTCTCCTGTGGATACTGATAACACCAGCGTTCGAGCTAAGAGACCTATGCACCATGCATTTTTACTCCCCAAAAATGAAAATGGGCCTATCAAAAACGAGAAACCATGAACAGATCATTGCTTCAACCCACAAAGCTTCCCTGATATTATTTTGAGTTAGTGACCAGTAGAGCAGTGGCATGGGAAGGTAGGAACTCTTATAATATTAATGCCTGATCTCAAAAGGAATTTTATGGGGAAAGAACATCTTTTAATAAGCAGAAAGTACCCCTATTGGCAAAGCTAATTACTCTGTTACTCCATGAAAAATCATTTGACTCCAAGTAGGGAGCAAAATCCGATTAGAGCCCTGCTTGTATCCCTGACATAGGGAGTGAAATGACAGGGCACATAATAAAGTGTGTAGTCTTCCCCACCCGTCCGCACCACAGCCTAGATAAAATTAAACAAGAGCCTTCCTGAGGTTTATTCTGGAGCCCTGTTGAAGAAAATCACACATATATGCCTTTTAAGTTAATTTCATCAATTCATCAGAGATACAAATGATTTAGTGCCTTCTTCTGTAATTCTTGGTTATCAGTTAAATATGAATCAGGGAGATGCTAGAGACTGCACACACAGAACCACAGCAGCTGAGCATAGAAAGAAAAAGAAGGTGCTGCTTTCTAGATGGGTACTAGAATTTCCTATCCTTTAGCAGACACGCAACACATTTCCTCCAGTGTACTGCCGAAACGTCTGACTTGGTCTTTGAAATGTTCTGCTTTGTTCATCACCCGCAAGGAGTGATGCTTCCACCCATACCCTTCCCCAGCCACCGTGCTTGTCTCCAATACTCTAACTCTGAACACTTGGAAAACATGCAGATTGTGTGAAAAGCATTCTCATGTCTGAATATCCGGTGCCCTGATACTATGGACGAGTAACCCCAGGCATAGTCTATACCCATTATCCCTTGTAGGCTAAGTAAATGATATTACAATGTTGCTCTTTACTTATAGGGTAATGTTAATAATGCTAAAGTAGGAGACGCTGAACATCACATTTGTCTTTTCCAAATCTTTAAAGGGCAAATTAATATTTGAGTTTCATAATGCGTTAACTTACAAGTGGCCTGCTTCAAAGCACTTGTGTCACATATGTTCAAAGAAGAGACAGTATCGGATTTGGTTACACATCCAAGTAGCCTACATACTTACAGTCAGTATCCGATATTTGAGCTGGTAGTTAGATTATATAGTGTGGGTAATGCTTTTGGTAAGGCACAATGAGTAACAGAAATTCTGGCGCGTGAACGTTATTCATGTTACAACAAACCTAAAACAAGTGGATGTAGGTACACGTCTGCAAACCTTTCGCAGATCCAAGAGAGGAAGAGTCAAGGTTGTCCGCTAGTATCTTAATGTACTCTCGGGCAGAAGATGGAGTCATAAGGTAAAAGTGTGGTAGAGTCAGGTTTAGGAGTCATGGGTGGGGAGGGAACATTTTTGGTTAGTGTGTGCAGGCATATCTTGGTTAGATTCAACTGTACATGGAGTCAGTTTTTCATGTTAGTTTTTAACCTCTTGTGTTGTATTTTGCTGTTAGAGATTTTAGGTGTATAGTAGTGTAATGCAAATTAGCACAATATCAAGACTAGTTGCTTATTTTAAGAGAAAGACAATTTCAGGTAATTGCTGTGGCTTGGCCTTAATAAATCTTTTCGAACATTTGAGAATTGTCTGTGTGCGCTGCTAAAAATCTTCTGAGCGGCACCCAGAAGGAAGCTGGGCAAGCGCACATGCGCACATCTTAGAGGGAACAGTGCCGAGGAGTACTTTTGGTCAGCGGCCTCACCTGCCTAGCCTTATGGAGAGGGGTTCTTCCCTGGGGAGAAGTGACGCCATTGAAGGATCATCACAGTAGTTAACCGCAGGTCAGAGTGTATGAATCTACCAAATAGCAGCGATCTAAAATTTTGTAACGCTGGGCAATGAATCAGCAGATGTTCTCGAGATTGAGTATATCCATTAATGTAACAAAGATCACAGAAATGCGGGATCCTAGTGTTTTTTAACTGAATAGACTGGATTCCTCCTGTCGGTAATACGTTCAATGTAAAGCGCAGAAACTGATCTTGCCAATATGAATTGGGAACCTTTTGCAAATACAGCTGGAGAGATCCCAGTGCTTTGTATCGGTTAGAAATACTATTATACATTCGACAGATGAGATATTTCCTGACCCTACAGGATATCTGGTACTACTTTCAGCCTCTAAAAGTCAATTTAGAAGCAGCATAGAAAACCTGCAATATTTGCTACTTATTCTCTTCTTTTGGGCAGCAAACTGTGCCGGCTTATTCTTTAGTCTTGCTAGTATCAGACCTTATTCAGAGTTGCGCCCTGGTCATACCCAAAATAGATGGCATGGGCTACAGGTGACAGTAGACATTTTCCAATTGTCCATGTGAAGTCAGTCCAGCTTCCCCACCCTAGCAGCCACGCACTGGAACGCTCTGCCACCTCACCTAAGACTCATTCAATCCCACCTAGCCTTCCGTAAGGCTATCAAAACCAGACTCTTTGTTTAACCTGAACCTGTATCGTCCACTGCATATATGTGTACCAATCTGTTACTAAGAGCCCTCCTGGCACCTGTCTGTAATCCTAAGTTTGCTTATCCTCTGTAACAGCGCCTCGATGCCTTACGGGCTGCAAGCGCGCTTAACAAATGCAAATAAATAAATAAAATAAATAAGGAATCTTCGCATTTTCAAAGAAGCGGATAACATTCCTTTTGTTTTTCAGCTCATTAAAAGTGGCATCATGTTGTAACGGATTATTGAGGAGCCACCCCCACCACAGAGAGTTCCTTCCCTCCCCACTCATGTGGTTATGCAACAAACTGTTTAACAGATTCTCTTTTTAGCCCTACCTCAGACACATATCATGCCCCTTGGATCCCTCTCCCATGGGCAAACAATGAGCCAAGAACCAGGCCGGTGTACAGGACATATATTGGTAGTTATTTAAATTCGAAGTAATAGAAATTAGGATGAAAATGTTAAAAAAAACTTTATCAGTGGCACAACACAATCAACTTCTCACAGCATAAATAAATCACTAAAGTGAGTTAAAAAGAGCACAATAACAATTGGACACTTTCTGCCAATTTTACTCCACAAAATAATTACACTGATTAATAATATAATTTTGCCCCAAACCTTAGGTTTAAAATAAACACAGGGTGATTTATTGGTTTGTTTTTCAGCCCCCCCCCTTGCTTTGGTCTATGTTGGGAAGTCAGACAGATACATTGGAATGCTTTGGGGAATTTTGGATTTCAGACCCCCTTTACTGAAAGGCATGTGTTGGGGAAGCTGGATAAAAAGGTTGGACTGGTTTGAGAACAAAGACACCCCTCTTACTTAAAGACGTCGGGGTCAGCTGGACAACAAGGAGAACCTAATTAAATTAAAGGCTATAGTTTTTGAGCTTTGTCAATTTCGAATTTTAACAAAATTCACCCCGTAGTGTTCTGCCAAATTGGGAAGGCTAAGGATCTAGACAGTTTTGCCCCAGGCCCACCAACTATGAAGAGAAAGGATTCAAGGCAAGCAGACCCACCACCTTTTGGGTTCACAGAGCTCTACTTACACAGAAAGCCTCTGTTTAAGGTTCAGGAAAGCCAGCTGCATCTCAGGACACTCTGGAAAGATAGGGCAGGGGTCTAGTCACTCCACTCTCAAAGATGGCCTCCCGCTCTCCACCACAGTACTCAGTCATCTTTGAGGAATTCCTATAAATAGACAGCTCCACCCAGATGCACTCTCAGCAATCTCCTCTGGTATCTCCTTACAGCTGTCAAATAGTAAGTTTCAGCAGCCTTCCTGATGGTCTGTCTCTTCTCTCTGTCTTTCTCCTTTTTCTGTGTCCCCGGTTTTTGTGTGTCCCTGTCCTAGTGTAGTCCCGCTTATATAACAGCAATTACATCACCAATAGTATAATCTTGGGGAGGTACCCTGCAAATATTCCTGCCACTAGGATTGGACAGTTACCCTCTCTGTCCTCCCAACCCAGCTTCCAAATCATGATTGGTTTAGCGGTCTGGAGCAACATATGGCAATTGCTATTTTGTAATCGCCCTTTGTTCTCCTTTCAACTTTTTGGCAAAAACTAGTTATGTATCACAACTTCAGAATTTTACTAGCAACTGCCATACTAAACATATTCTCTGATGTAGCTAATCATGGAGAATTAGATAAGCTGACCATCAAATCTGTATGCTGTAGCATGGCCATGTGGCACATTTCTACCGTTTCCATAAAAAGTACAACAGTTATAAATATGTAAATTATTAAGCATATCCCTAATTTCATTTTTCACCCGCTCACCAACTCTCACATTTGGAACAGATGTTCGGGTCAGCCAGAAACCTAGTCTAACTGGCCACTACAGTTTGCAGAGTCACAGGTAGATGCATTTTATTTCCACAAAATCTCCTGCAAATTACATACAAAATGGTACAAAAAAGGAAATCAATCCACATTATGGTTGCTGAGAAAAAGGCCTAAATGATAATAGTCCTTTTAAATTAATTGTGAATATTCAGGTTGGTCAAATGGCAGTTTCTGCCTTCCGGCCATTTGTTTTCACTAGGTCAGCCTGCACCTTCATCAATCTCCTTTGTGTTGGAAGCTTGCTCTTTGAAGTGGGTGCCCCCATTTTCACACATGTTAGTCATGTTCCAGCTAAGGGGGAATTTCCTTGAAGTCCCTGCTTTCATAAACAGCAGGTCTGGAGAACACCAGGCTTTCGACACCTTCAGCAGGAATTGTTATTGCGGTGGGGGGGGGTTCATTAGATGGGAGATGTGACATCCAGGCTGGAAGTGGGAGATTTCCTTTGTGAAGTGGGCTGACATTTTCCATGAAGACAAAGTGGCTCTTCAAATGTCACTGGAGTTTTGTAGGTGAAACATAATATTCATTGCTTTTGTCAACCCACACATCATGTTTTGTTTTCCTGACATTGTGCTGTGAGCAGTGATATTTTTTTCACATTTGCTTTTGAAAGCCTTTTTTATTTGCACACACATGTGCAGGCCGTTTTTGTTTTTAATGTTTAAAAATCCTGTTTTCTATGTGATAGGGATCTTTGATTCCTCCTTCTTTTGTAAATTAAAATGATGCTTGTCGATTGGTAATGACAGGTAAGCCCCTTTTGACATGGCTCTTTAACGTTACTTGGAGAAAAAAAAAACGAAAGCCTGGCCGTTTTTGTTTCAGTTTTTTAAAATATTTCTATTCATGTTAAAGGGAATTCTGTTTTGGGCCTTTAAATGCACCCCAATATGTTTAATAGCATCAGTGAGTTGGTGCAATCCCAATTGCGGGTGGTCTATGAGGACATCACCTGTATATGTTAACCAGAATACAGCCGGGGTATGAATTCTAGGTGACGCAAAGGCTGAGTTGGCTAAGTAATCCCCTAGATCAGAAAGGGAAAGGTTGAACAGGCAAGGGGCGAGGACACCACCCTCTGGTCTCCTCTGTATGTTTGAAATTCTTTCGTTAGGCTACCCTGCCCGTTCAAGCTTACTGCTAGGGATGTATCCTCAGGTAAGTATATGAGGATAGCCAATAGGGAATCAGGCAATTTCCACTCCATCATCTGCATTCAGAGCAGGGATCTTATTACCATATTCCCAAAGCTTGACAACATAGATGCTTACAGTGCTTTTACACCAAGTGTTTTCTTGTAGGCAACTCACAATGAAACCATTTAGAAAAGTGCCCATTCCTTTTCTGAAACCAGTCTGGAATTTTTGTAATCTCCCAACAGAAATATCCCAGAGCTCTCATTCCTTTAGGAGGCAGAAAAGTTGCTTTCTGTATCCAATAGAGGTATTGGACGGTAGTGGATTTGCACGATCGCCTTACTTGTAAATCGGGATTATAGTAGCCATTTTCCACATTGGCGGAGACGATTCTGTGGCAATTATGTTGGTTATACAATAGATACAGAAGGCTCACCCGGGAACGCCTAAATGAGCGCATTGCACTTTGTAAAGTGTTGAGAGCGCCCCAGGCAGCATTCTTCATTTCTTTGTATTGACATTGCTCTTACTTCAATACACTGATTCAGTTGTGGCAACCAGTGCCTCCAGCGGAGCTAGGTTCCCGGTGCCTACGTACTGCTAGTCGTGCGTTCTCGCTGCACGTGAGACCTTGTGGACTGCCGGGCGTCACAGAGGAACGAGTGGAAGACCCCGAAGCCCAAACACAATAGTCACTGTCTCTAAGGCCAACACAGGGCATTCTTGGATGAGCCACCATGCCATAAAGAAAGCACAGCGATAGTACAGGATTTACGCACTGCTTGTGACTGGCGATTGTTAGGTTAATAGTCTTTTATACTGTGCCAAAGCACCACCGTTGTAGTCATCGTTCTGTTCTCATGCATGCCAATTTACCTTGTCTTCGAAGCACACGCTGGTACGCATGCGTCCTAATTTACAGTGCAGAAACGCCCTTTGCATTCTCTTTGGACTTATAAATCCACATTGGGGAACACTGGGGAGTGAGGGGGGCAGCACTGAACTCCCTCTTCAGTGCCCTTGGGCAGGGCCGGCCTTAGCAGTGGTAGTGCCCCGGACAATTAAACAAAAATGTAGCTTCCCCCATCCTGCGTGTCCCTGGTCAATGCTGGTGCCGGGCGAGCAAAAAGTGGGTGGGGGCACATTTTCTTTTTACTTCTCGGCTCCCGCGCCAGAGCAGTGAGTTAATCACTGCAATAGGGCACTGATGCATCAGCACCCTATGCTAATGAAAACCACCCGCTCCCGCGACAGAGCTGAGCAAGTAATCAATTCAATGGGGCGCTGATGCAGCAGCACCCTATGCTAATGAAAACCACCCGCTCCCGCGACAGAGCTGAGCAAGTAATCACTGCAATGGGGCGCTGATGCATCAGCACCCTATGCTAATGAAAACCACCCGCTCCCGCAACAGAGCTGAGCAAGTAATCAATTCAATGGGGTGCTGATGCATCAGCACCCTATGCTAATGAAAACCACCCGCTCCCGCGACAGAGCTGAGCAAGTAATCACTGCAATGGGGCGCTGATGCATCAGCACCCTATGCTAATGAAAACCACCCGCTCCCGGGACAGAGCTGAGCAAATAATCAATTCAATGGGGCGCTGATGCAAAAGCATCCGTGCCCTACAGTTATTAAATGCGCCCCGCTCCCACGCTGGAAAGCCCGGCGCCAGGATAAGAGCAGGTGCATTTCATTTCTATAGGGCGACTTGCGCCACCATGCCAGCTCGGGGGAGACCTTGAAGGCCCTGCCCTTGGGGCTCACATATAGGTACCCTAAGCTACAGTGCAGACAGACTGAAGTCCCCTTTGGGTGCAATCGGTTATAGATTGATATCCTAATATGAATATGGCCCCCCTGACAGTCTCAGCCTGTGCCACCCCAGCAGAGCTATCACGCATCCGTGAGCAGGACGCGGGCCCTGCCATGCCTCAGAGATGGGCGGGAAAAGCGTCCCCAGCGCTGTTTACATTGGACGTCACGTGAGAGGGAAGCAAGGGCCGCGCGCTTTATCAAGTGTGGGGATGGAAAAAATCCTGACGGGCTTCTCTGGTCCATGACGTCACTGCATTCCAGGGATACTGGGAATGGAATTCCCCGCTAGGGAGGCTTTCATCGCACACCGCCGCGGGCTCCCCACTCCCCTTCATGGACATACCTGCTAAATCATGGGGCCCGTGACCAAACACTACACAACGGAGACAGCGCAGCGTGTTAACACGTATCTGGAACCTTCTATCTGCTGCTTGCAGCTGTCAGGCCCTAATTCCCCCAGGGTCGGTGCATCATTCCGGCATGGATAAAAGGCGTGCCATGGAGTTAGGCCAGCAGGGGCAATACATGGATAAAAGGCGTGCCATGGAGTTAGGCCAGCAGGGGCAATGCATGGATAAAAGGCGTGCCATGGAGTTAGGCCAGCATGGGCAATGCGTGGATAAAAGGCGTACCATGGAGTTAGGCCAGCAGGGGCAATGCATGGATAAAAGGCGTGCCAGTGAGTTAGGCCAGCAGGGGCAATGCATGGATGAAAGGCGTGCCATGGAGTTAGGCCAGCAGGGGCAATGCATGGATAAAAGGCGTGCCATGGAGTTAGGCCGGCAGGGGCAATGCTTGGATAAAAGGCGTGCCAGTGAGCTAAGCCAGCAGGGGCAATGCATGGATAAATAACTCAGCAGGGGCAATGCATGGTTAAAAGGCGTGCCATGGAGTTAGGCCAGCAGGGGCAATGCATGGATAAAAGGCGTGCCATGGAGTTAGGCCAGCAGGGGCAATGCATGGATAAAAGGCGTGCCAGTGACTTAGGCCAGGTGGGGCAATGCATGGATAAAAGGCGTTCCATGGAGTTAGGCCAGCAGGGGCAATGCATGGCTAAAAGGCGTGCCAGTGTGTTAGGCCAGCAAGGGCAATTCAGCTTGTGGTCTGCATGATGTAAATAGTCGATACTATTAATTTCTTGCAGTTTCATTTTTTATTTTATGGATGCAGACAGAACGTAAAATACAATAGTCAAAACAACACATGCTGAGCCTTATAACAGGGGGTGAAAATACATAGGCGCAACACATCAGCAACATAACCCTACAATGCAAGTCAGGTGATCAGGGGTCAAGTCCTCAAAATAAAAATTGGGAACTTATCAACAAACGCAATGAGATGTGACATTGCCAGAAATTAGCATATCAAGGTGAAATATGCACATTTCATCAAATTGGCTTAGTATGACTACCCCAAATTGCACACGACAAATTTTATTTACGTTTCACAAAATCAACACACACACAAAACCAAGAGAGGGTATTTTCTTCTAATAGTGTTTCTGAAAACATTAAAAGGTGTGCATGTTTTAAACTCCAAGAACCAATACAGATGTTTTCCCTGAAACATGCGGTAGTGAAAAGAGACATTTCACCTCTAGTTGTTTGATGTTTCGCATCAGGTTATATGGTGCAGTGGTGAAGTGTCCGGCCTCAAACCTGACGGTTTTATTTCGATCCCTGAGGTCGGCTTAAATTCATAAACTCAAGAAAGACGTTCAATGTTTCTCATTTTAGCTGGGGGAGACTGAGTCCACCATCTGAACAAAGTGGGTGGAATGAGTCCACCCGCGTGTGCCCTCAACTTTAGCCTTCAGGTGATGATTAGAAAGAATTCACCCATCAGTACAGGAGAGAGAGAGAAACACAGGTTCAATACACGGCAAGTAGACATTCAATGCAACCACAACCAATATAGGCACTTGCGCATCCATTTTTGCCATGCAAAGTCATGATTTGCAGTACAAATTTAACTTTGCAGCGACTTTGAACTGCAAATATACACTTTGCACAGTTCCATGAATCCCGGTTTCTGTCGGCAGTGCAAAGTCACTTTTCAGCAGTGCAAATTCACTTTGAACCGTGCAAAAAAATTCCATGAATCGGGCCCAAGGTGTAAGTAACATCCTCAACTCTTGTCCATCTTACCCATACAATGTCCAGGAACGGACCTCAGATCTCAGAAAACTTGTCGATAATATTATTGATGAAAACCGTTCGAATGGGCAGTAATTCTCTTTCGTTCATGGCTGCACACGTCAAAGGAGTAATAATGCGTGTGTTCTTCAGTTTATTATTGATTGACCAGCTTTCATCATTGGTCTCCATTCAATTGTTCAAGAATGGGTATATTGCATACGATATAAAGGGCATCCTTCTCCGTGTGATGTTAAGTGATATGTGAATAGTGCCTAACAGCCATAATCATGGTCTCCACTCAAAGCGCTTTAGGATATCTGGGGGTTCTGTAGACCATCTGAACATGCATGATAAAGCGTGTTAGGATGTGTGGGGGCTCCGTAGACCATCTGAACATGCATGATAAAGCGTGTTAGGATGTCTGGGGGTTCCTTAGACCATCTGAACATTCATGATTAACATTTTGTTGCATTACATTAGAAGAACTTCGCAGGAAATGTTTCCTACTGCATGCAAATAGCCTCATTACGAGTCCGGCGGGAACCGTGCCGGAAAAACCGGCAGGTAGCCCGGGGACCCGTAAACAGTTAATAATAATAATAATAATAATAATAATAATAATAATAATAATAATAATAAAATAATAATAGTTACCAGCTCCGAACCACTCGGTCACACCAGGGTATTACAACCCTGCGTGCCGGTAATTCCGGAGGCGGTAACTGTGTTGTTCCCCATTCCTATAGAGTCCCATAGGATTCTATGGGAATGGGGACCATGGTAACACCAGTTCCGTCTATGATGGAGCCAGTGTTTCCATTTCCGCCTGCAGGCGGGTGCTATTACTCCCGCCAGGACAGACCTGGTGGGAGGGACACCAACCGCCTGCAGAACTCGTAATCTGCCGGTCTGGAATCAACGTTAGAGGTGGGTTTACCGCCACCGTTGTTTTCGTTCCGGCAGACTCGTAATGAGGCCCATTGTCTTGCAGGCAAAGGAGAGTACACGGTACTGTGCATTTACTATTTCAAGCAAATAAAACAGGGCTTCCCGGCAAATGACTGTACATGGTAATGTGCTTTACTATTGCATGCAAAGGAAGCATTGGCTTGCAGGCAAATGACATTAGATCAGTGGTCTTCAAACTTTTTTGACCTGGGCCCCCCCTGAGCAAAGTTTGGGCAGGCCGGGCCCCCCCAAAAGTGCCAGATGGACAGTATGTAGAAATCGCTATGAACTTTTGTGTGCCGTCACCGCACCCTACTCCCAGTACAGACCCTGGGCTCTCCCCACCCTACTCCCACCACTATCCCAGTGCTGCCGCCCATCCTGCTCCCACCACAGTCCCATAACACAAGCATACACATATTTAAATAAAAAATAAATCGCCATAAACGTACCTTCTGCAGGGGCCTGCGCGTGGTTGCTACAATGCCCCGCTCTAGGTTGCTCTGCCTGTATGTGCGAGGAGGCGCAGGAGCACCCCCTCGCACATACATACATGCAGTCCCCCAGCCAGCATTTCCAATGAGCTATGCAAGGCTGGCGAAGCAAAACACCCCAAGCGTTGCATGGCTCAGTGATCATGTGCGGCTGGGGAAATGAACTGTCAAAGGCAAACCGTGTTTCCCTTTGACAGTTCAGCCAGTCCAGGAGCACTCCCTCAGCTGGAAAAAGCAGCTGAGGGAGTGCTCAGTGTTTCACTGGGCTGGCTCCTTGGCTCCTCCATAATGGGTGAGATGGCCAGTGGGTGGACGCCCCCTCAACCATTATGGATGAGCCGGCAGGCTTGGACTGGCCTATAGGGCGATGACCGTACCAAAAAATGCAAAATACTAGTGTAGGCCAGTCAAAATGGGCCACTTTTCTGGTCAATGTGGGGCAGTTTGAGGAGTTACTTCACTATGCAGCTAGTAATTTTGACCATTGTTGCTGAATAAATATTCTTTAAATATCACCATTTGTTTACATTTGAACAAAAAACAACCCCTTGGGTACTATTCAAACAGTCTGTGACTAAAGGACTGAATATCCATTTGCAACTGCTGGCCATTTTTTCATTGTGCCTAAAACCGTTTTATGGTCCAGTCTGACCATGTGAACCATTTCCTCCAATCTAAAAAAAAAAAACTTTTTATTTTTTTTTACATTTCATGCTGGACTCTGGCAACTGCCCCCCCCCCCCACCCCCACCCCCCCTCCCCGGAATGCAGCAGCGCGCCCACAGTTTGAAGACCTCTGCATTAGATGGTACTGTGCATTTACTATTTCGGCAAATGAAACATGGCTTCCACGCAGAGGACCGTACGCCAATGAAACGTTGCTCTGCAGGCAATGGACATTACATGGTAAGGTGCTTTTACTACTGCATGCATATGAAACATTGCCTTGCCTTCAAGGACATCATCACATGTTACTGTACATTTACTGTTGAATGTAAATGAAACATTGTCTTGCAGGCAAAGTACAGTACATGGTACTGTGCATTTACTACTGCATCCAAACGAATCATTTCCTTGCTCTGCAGTGGTCTTACAGAGTCGGTACCTTGTCTGTGAATGTGGCATAGTGTATCCCCGGCTGGGGTAACCAGAGCATAGTCTATGGCAGAATAAGAGAGAAATACAGGGTCGCCGCTGCAGTGGTTTTACCCAGTTGGTACCTTGTCTGAGAAAATGGCGTATTGTGCCCCTGCCTGGGGTAACCAGACCCTAATCTATGGCAGAAGAAGAAAGGAAAACAGGATATAAAGTTAGGCCGGGGGGAATCAGGAATGGGATTGGGGCACAGAGAGCACACAAACTGGGAAGACACAATGGGATTGTGGTAAAGAGGATATGATGATATAAGTAGAGAGGCGGTAGATCACGAGCTATGTCATTTAGACATGGGCTTCTCAGCACTGGGTAACACATCCATAGTTGAGACTAGGAAAGGGGGGACAATCTGATTGAATTATTTTCCTAAAATGCAAGACTTTGACAATGCCACATACGGCTAGTTCCAAAAGGTGTTGATGTGGCGGACAACAACCAAACCAAAAAATTGTGCCTGGAAGGAGGATTTCTGCTCGTGCGATACCATGCATTTAATCGGTATATTATTCATATTTATTTCATCATTGTCCCCTTTTTCGTAAAAGGCCCTCCGGGTGTTAGGCGTTGAGCTAGACTTAATCAATAATCCCTGACGGGCGGGGGATTTACCAGGCCAGGTTATGCACCGGGGCCAAGTTAGACGCCTGAGCGAAGCGAGCGCTTTAACGTTAGCCCCGGAGCATAACTTGCCCCTGTAAAGCTCCTGCCCGAGGGGATTATTGCTATTAGCATCCCAGCGATGCTAATAGTTCTTTTTTTTTCAAGTTTAGAAAAACCTACAAGGAAACTACGAGGCCTAATGGCCACCATGCATTAAGCAGAAGGGAACTACACGTAGTCTCTTCTCCCTTTCCGTAGCGGCCATTGCCACAACAGAGATGCACCGGGAACATCGAGGGTGGGAGGTAAGGTTGGGAAAGGTAGCACGGAAGTGCACAAACCTGATTCCAGGCAGGGAAGATGGTGGCCTCCCACGTCCAGGGAGGCTCGGAACAGGAGTTTTAACATGTGGTTAAACAGAGGCCGCCACCTCCGCGACCCCTTCCCCCTCGCCGCCATTTCCTAATAGTAAATATGCAAGAAAGGATACCACATGAAGAGTTTGTTTCAGTTGGGCGGGGGTTACCTTGCTTTTGCAGCCCCTGCGTCTCCTGCCCTCCAGCCCCTATAGCTTTGTGGCTCTCACTCTGGATTGTATCAAATGAGCGTCATGAAGTCACTATATGGGGAGTGGTGTAGTGGTTCGCCGTGGCATACTTCGGTGTGATTGAGTGCTTGTAAGACTTCTGGTGGTCTCTTCTGCTCCTGACATCTGCTGAAGACGGAGGTCCAAGAGTGGCCCTCGTGACCCCTACCCGTCTTGCAGCTCGAAGACAGAGAAATGACAGATGTGCTTCACCGAAATCATCGATGTATCGCATATGTGAGAAACGTTACTCTCTCAGACAGCCATTCAAACCATACGGAGGAAGTGTAGTTATCAGCAATCAAGCAAGTCGACTGACCATAACTCGAGAGGTTATTGACGTCATCACTGACATCACGACGTAGGTGCACGTAGACATGAAGTATATAGGCATCCACGTACGAAGCTTCACAAACATACATTAGATTATTGCAAGTAGACACAAAACAAATACTTCCCTTTGGTAAATCAGAAATTGCAAGAAGCCAAGAATCCATGTATCCAGCTTGGATATGCTTAATTGCAACTAACAAGGAAAGCCACAAGAACAAGGATGGAAGCTATAGGTACACTGGAGTGAATGAGGAAGGGGATACAGACTTCGAATACATGAGAGGACTGACAGCCTGATGCAGCTAAAGGCAGGCAGACCGACCTTCCAGGGCTCGCAATGCATACCCTAGCCAAGGACGAACATCGATGGATGGTTTCCAAGTTCACCAAGGCACCCAGACACCTGCAAAGAGCATAGTCTAAAATCTTCATTATTACAAGCAGGAGAGCTCCATTTCATGGTCTCTACACAAGTGACCAGGAAGAACAGGACAATGCCTATTCACTCAAGGTAGATGGGGGAAAGCTGTTCCCATCAAACCAGAGGTGGAAAGATACAAGTGTTACTCAAAGTTAACAACTGAATATACTCTTTCAGGCTTAGGTGATTAGAGATGGAAACATGGTGGAACACACTGCACCTTCGTGTTCATTCTCATCACCTTGAAAAGGTCCACCCAGTCTAGTAGCTGTCCAAGGTCCCAAGACTGGGATGAAACGCTGTATCCAATCCTCAGTTGCCTTTCACGTTAATGCATATAATGTGTGGGGAAGGAGAGACGACCATACCAGACCTCCAAGCGGTTCAGAATAAGGTAAAGGCAGTGATATGTAATACAAGAGACCAGAGGGGAGCGGGGCACTCTTAAAGTCTGTTATACAATCACATTATTGCATGCTTTGTAGATATAGTGCACATGCAAGAACAAACGCCATCTTAGATATTAGCAGCCATATTGAAATGTAAAGCCTAAATGCAGCGCAGCAACAAGCCTCACAGGCCACGGACTTGAGGAAAGGAATAGGTTGTTCTGGCACAGATGAGAAAGGCCAGAGCCATAGAGATCCATAAACCCTTCATTGTCTTAAAAATTGCCAATATTCATGCTCTGAGAAGAATGTGTCCGGAAGCAGCTCAAAACCTTCCTCTTCTCCTCTGCTTTCTCTCTCTCCCTCCCCTGCTGACCTACCTGTCTGCTGTACCAACTTGTTTCTTGGCTACCCTCAGAATATCACTACCAGGCTCTTTCTTGATGAGTCACCTTTGCACTGCCACCAGGCCTACTATGCAATTAGTGGCTGTAAATGTAACCCTACAGTCCCTTGTTCTCCTTGCACTACCCAAATCTGCGCTGCCCTGGCTGCACTTACTCAGAGCGCTGCTTCCCTGTTTTCCCCTCCCTTTCCCCTTGCACGATCTGAATAACACAAGGCCTAGTAAAATCGTTTGCATTGTCCTCCCTCTGTCTTCCCTCCCTTGTCTTGGTGCACCTAGAACCACTTGTGTACAGGCGGTTATAAGTGACTTATCATATCATATCAAGTCCACGGGTGGAGGGCTGAGCGTCTTTGTTTGACACTATCCCGCTATGCCTTCACTTCTGGGTCATGTGAGTTGTGCTGCGAGGTGCAGGGAGGGATAACATTATAGCCCAGAACGAAGGTGGAACACCTTAGAGAGGTGCCGACCTGTCTGGGATCGAGTGACGTTTGTGGGTTATTATGACCTTGGCTTTTCACCCCGGCCCCCTGTCTGCTTGTACAAGGTTCACTGCTACATAGATAGAGATGAATTGTTTACTTTGCACAACAATTGTCAATTAGCCATCACCCCATGAACCGATGATGAATGCAGCATCAGCCATATGGAAGGAGATGGCCAGAAGGGGCTGGAACCAATGGCCTGGCATTCCCTGTATAGCCGGCAGCCTATGCATAGGGTCTCACCAACCAGCCACACAGGTTTCTACTGTATGTGATGATGTCACTGATGACGCGATGTACCTTCTTAATGTCCTGCTCATGCAGATTTTGGCAGAACGTTTGGCGGCAACAGAGCTCTTTCCTGGCGCACTCCTATTATTTAGGAATAAAATATTTAGTATCCTTTCAAGAGGTGTCTTGGGCCTTTTTCCCTAGCAGTTTGTATTTTTTCTGGTATGAGCGTTCAGGGGCTTTCCTACAAATGTTGCCATGACCAATAGCATCTTTACTTTCCTGCAACTTCATATTTGTTGTGGGTAGAGATGGTCCTAGGAGGAGCCATCAGATATGGCGATCCAATAATCATACTAAACCCTATAAACCGCACATGTAGTTTCCCAAAGACTGATATGCAGGGATATTTCTTCTCTGTGAAAGGGACAGTGAGCTAAAGACTTGGTTGAGACTCTACCAGGGGCCATCCACCCAAGAACAGGTCAATGGGCTGTGTTTGTGTTGGTAGAGAGACTCCCAGAACCCCTTTTGTTTTGCATATTAAGTAACTTGGGTCTCACCCAAAGTTACCAGGCGAATTCAGACGTGGACCCCTTGTTCACTCTTCTCAGAGAGGCACAGCTCCACCTCACTGATGATGCCCAACAAGGCTGAAACACGTGTATGGGGTTGCTGTTGGTACTCTTGTTCAGAGGAGAATTGTCTAGCATTTCAGTGCTGTACTGCCCCATGGCAGGACAAAGACTGATATGCAGGGATATTTCTCCTCTGTGAAAGGGACAGTGAGCTAAAGACTTGGTTGAGACTCTCCCCGGGGCCATCCACCCAAGAACAGGTCAATGGGCTGTGTTCATGCTGGTAGAGAGACTCCCAGAACCCCCTTTGTTTTGAAGTCCACATCCTGTCTGGGGGACTCATGTCCTGCTGACATCTTAAAAGGTTCCCTTGACATTCTGATCCCATGGATCACCAACATGATTAACTCCTCATTCGAGACAGGCATTGTACCTGTTGCCTTGAAGGATGTCTGGGTTAGTCCTCTTTTGAAAATGGTCACACTCAACTCCACAGTTCCCAAGAATTATAGGCCAATCGCTAATGTCTCATATTTGCTAAAGATCTTGGATAGACTGGCCTACTTGCAGCTCCAGAAATGTATTGAAGAAAATAAACTCCTTAACATTTACCAATCTGGCTTCAGATCCCAGCATGGAACGGAGACAGCTCTCCTGGACCTTAAGTCCATTATAGTGTGAATTACAGATAAAAGTCACCCGGCCCTACTTCTGCTATTAGACCTCTCCGCACCATTTGATGTTATTGATCACAAGCTATTACATAACAGACTGTTGACTATTGCCAACTGTTTAGGAAATGCAGCCCAGTGGATTGCGTACCTTCTTGGTCCTAGAACCTCTAGAGCGGCAGTTGAAAGGGCTCAAGCTTATCCCACCTCTCTTATACGGTGCATACAGCACTGCTCATGTTTATCTCCCTTGGTGTTTAACGTCTATATTAGGCCATTTCTTGATCTTCTTGACGGTCTGGGTGTTCGGATTGCAAATTATGCACTCAGCCTTTTCCCCAGATCCTGTTTGAATTGTCTGCTACCTCCTCCAAGGATGCTGCCAGAGGGAACCGAGTCTATATGGAAATCCAGGCCTGGATGGCGTATAATTCAGTGGCACTCAATGACACTAAGACCCAGCTTCTCATCATGGCCTCTGGTCCACGACTGAAGAAGCTCAATACTCAGTATGCTCAGTTTGAAGGTTGCGGGTAACAATCACTGTGAGGACATCAGTGAAAACACTAGGGGCAATTCTTGATGCCGACCTATCAATGAAGCAACAGGTATCACAGATATCATCAAATCGTCTCATTCACTGACAACGTTTAAGAGAAATGGAAAAACCCTACTCTTCAATTCAGTTGACTAATCGCTCTCATCCGCTCGTCTTCTGATTTCCATCGTTTCTGCTTCTCTGCTGTCTTTCATTCCGGTTTCATCTGGTGCGCTCTGAGGCCCAAGGGCATGCAGCGCCTTATTAAGAATTAAAATTAATAAATAAGAATTTCCTGGCACCGAAGTGCCAAAGAAAGGACATACGTTGCCCCTGGAGACACTGGGTAGGGTTTCCCAGCAAACAAAGTACAAATGAAGTGACCCGTGGCTGTTGTGGCTCTGACTACATCGCAAAGCACTTTGGTGCTTGTTTTGGCAACTTCAGCGCCATCCAAGCTGCTGCAGGGGAAACTCCAGAGTGATTTTTGACCTCGGCGCTCAACTGCCTCAGTCATCTTTGCATTTTCCTCAACGCGGATACTGAACCTCTGGTAGCTCTGCATCCGAGACCCTCAAAGTCCTCTAGTGTCAGCAGCTTGACACTGCTAGCCTGGTTACCAGGTACTTCAGGCACAAAGCCATCATTGCTGCAGTACCAAGATGACGTGTTGAGGCAGTTAAGCTGCAGCCCCTCTCCGAAGGCTAGTCTTCACTTCTCTACAGCCGAGGCCACCAGGTTTTCAACACTGCCAATCCCACTCCACCCGCCATTTCCCAGTGGCTTTGACCCACAAGCCATCGCTGTCACGTGGCTTCTTGCATCATGTTGACGCCTCTCCCTGACTCGAGCCCCGGCTTGCCCCCAAATACTGGTATTGCGCCGAAAAACCTGCAGAACTAGAATAAAAGGTATTGATAGTGGTTCTGTGCCCCTCGCCTGCTTTAAAGGGCCCTAGTGACATTTAAAACCCCACTCCTTTCCTTTATGAGACCATGGGCCTCATTACACGGATGGCGGTAAGGATTTACCGGTACCGGTAAAATACCGGTACCGGTAAATCCTTACCGCCTTACTATGAGGTCCCTTTGCGGGTTGGGGGATTTAACGCCTGCTTTTTGCAGGCGTTAAAATCCAACCCGCAAAGGGACCTCGGAGCTAATTACGGCACCGCAAAATTGCGGTGCCGTAATTAGCGCCTTCCCCATTGCCATAGAGCCCTATGGGGCAGAAATGGGAATGGGGAAGGGCAATGGTGGAAGGGGGATTTACCGCCCCTCCAACCTTGGAATGGGGCGGTAAATCCCCTTTCCACCAAGGCGGTGCCGGTATTTTACCGGCATGAGCCATGGCGCTAATAGCGCCATGGCTCACCGCCTACCGTGTAATGAGGCCCCATGTCCGTCATTACGACTTTGGCGGAAGCCATGCCGCTATTGGCGGCATGGCTGCCGCCAAAATCGGGTCCAGGTCTGGGTTCCCAGAAAGGGGAATTACCGGGCCATTCCGAGTTCGGATGGCCCAGTAATTCCTCCCTTCAGGCACCCTGGCCGGACCGTCCCCATTCCTATTTCAGCCCCCATAGGGCTGAATGGGAATGGCAGAGGGAGCAAACAACGGGCCGATTACGAGCGGCCCGTTGTTTGCTCCCTCTTCCCCTCGCGGGACCCGCTCTGCACGTCTGGTAAACATGCAGAGCGGGTCTCGTGAGGGGACCTTGTAATCAGGCGGTACGGGGTTGACGGCGCCGGCACCTTTACCGGTGCCGTTAACCCCTTACTGCCTGACTTATAATGAGGCCCCATATGTTAAAATGAAATATTTGCTACAGAAAATGTTTTCTTAGCTACCCGTTATCAAACCCTGAGTGCCCCTTTATTCCAAAGTCTGCATTCTCACTTAAAGGGGTGGATCATTAGTGTTTTTATTAGTTGTGTGTATTTTTAGTTCAATTAAAGTATCCGATTTGTATAGACCCTTGGTTGGGCCTTATTTTATTTTTGCACCACAGTACTGTTGCTGTATAGGCTGCTTCTGTGCCTGCTCAAATCCCTCTTGAAGAATATAGCCGGTCTCTGCCTGCCCTACCCTATGTGGGGAACGAGGCATACCCGTCGGGCGGTGCCTGTTTCACCTTTATGATAAGGATCACTCGTGGCTTATTAGTAGTGTGAGGCTGAGTAGGCGTCTATTTACTACACATTGTACGCTGTTCACGAACGCGCCCCGTGACGGACGCGCCCCGTTATTTCTGTGATATCCTCGCAAGACTATGCCTGATCCTGAGTGAAAGCAGTCCTGAAAAAAGATTGGATAGCACTACTCCCTGTGTCCATCTCATACTTGGATTGTCCCTGGGAATGTCCATTTGTGTCTTTGATGTTTTCTGAAAACAGTGCCCTGGACCAAAAACCCCAATATTTCATCAGAGCAGAAAACATTTACTCTGGGCCCTGCCAATTAGGGTTTAGTGCTATGTTATGTTAGTATGTTTTTATACTGTGTCAAATCACCACCATAGAGCGCCTAGAGTATCAGAGCGCCTAGGCCTGTCCGTAGAGTGGCGTACTCTGTCCCCTGCCAGAGCTATCAGAACCTTAATGCGCTGGAGGGAAGAAAATGAACAAGGGGACGATAAGAGGGTGTGAAAGTGGGAAATAGATGCTGGCATTCAAGACGTGAGTCTGTGTACATTCACTAACAGAAATCCATATAGGCCTGTTTCCTTTGTTTACAAGCTCTGGCCAGTGGTCACAGTTTGGTGTAAATCCATCCAGTGGTTTTTGCTGTAGTAGAGAGCAAAACTTCCTGTGAGAGATTATACGTGACCCTCTCTGTGACCCCACCCACCACAGTCTCCAAAGACAGGCTCTACCTCTTGGTGAATCGGCAAGAAACGTCCAGAAAACTGTATGGGCAGATGAAACTTTCCTGCACGTTCTTTGCCTTTCTGCAGCATGTAGTGAGCCATGAGAACAGAGGTCCTGTATAGCACCTATCATATATAGGGAGATGTGATCTTCAGTGTCGTCTCTGGGGTAGGGCTCAGGGGGCACCTGCCTCCCATGCCACATTACAGAATGTTGTGGCCCTTCAGGTGCTCTCCCCCCGTCCATCCCCCCAGCCGGCAGGTGTGCGTCTGGGTTTCTGTGCTGGCTGCCACTCTATAGAGACATCCAGTGCAGAACAGAAGGGAACGCACTTCTGGGCTGGTCCCTCAGGACCAACATCATGAAGACATTTGGCGAGCCCTGCCCACTGCCAAACGAAGTAGCTTGATTTGGCGGGAGCGTTGCCATGGCCCGGATGGTGTTGGGCTTCTGTTGTGGGGAGTGGGAGACAGGAGCTAGGAATGGGGCTTCTCCTCTGGCTGTTGGGGGGCAGGATGCCAGGTATGGGGTTTGTAAACTTGATGGTGGGAGGTAGGATGCTTGGTATAGGGTTTGTGCTCTGGGTGGTGGGGCAGGGTGCCAGGGATGGCTCTTGTACTGTGGGTGGTGGGGGTGCAGGATGCCAGGTATAGGGCTTGCAATCTTGGTGGTGGGGGGAAGGGTGCCAGGTATTGGGCTTGTGCTCTCTGTGGTGGTGGGTCAGGGTGTCAGGTATAGGCCTTGTACTCTAGGTGGTGAGGGTAGGATTCCGGGTATAGGGCTAGTGCTCTCGTGATGGGGATATGGGGCTTGTGCTCTCTGTGGTGGAGGGTCAGGATGTCAGATATAGGGCTTGTGCTTTGGGTAGTGGGTGCAGGATGCTGGGTATGGGGTCTGTGATCAGGGGGTTGGGTGGCAGGGTGCCAGGTATTGGGCTTGCGCTCTAGGTGATGGGGGCAGAATGCCAAGTAAAGATCTTGCGCTGTGGGTGGTAGGGGTGCAGGATGCCAGGTATGGGCTTGGGCTCTGGGAGTCAGAAGCAGGATGCCAGGTATAGGGCGTGAGCTCTCGTGGTGGGAGGCAGGGTGCCAGGCAAAGGGATTGTGTTCTGGGTGTCAGGGCAGGATACCAGGTATTGGGCTTGTGCTCTGGCTGGTGGGGTGCAGGATCCTAGGTAGGAGGCGTGTGCTCTGGGTGGAGTGGGCAGGATGCCAGGTATTGTGCTTGTGCTCTCTGTGGTGGTGGGTCAGGGTGTCATGTATATGCCTTGTACTCTAGGTGGTGAGGGCAGGATGCCAGGTATAGGGCTTGTGCTATGGGTGGTGAGGGCAGGATGCCAGGTATAGGGCTAGTGCTCTTGTGATGGGGGGCAGAATGCCAAGTATGGCTCTTGTACTGTGGGCGGTAGGGGTGCAGGATGCCAGGTATAGGGCTTGCAATCTTGGTGGTGGGGGAAGGATGCCAGGTATAGGGCTTGCAATCTTGGTGGTGGGGGAAGGATGCCAGGTATAGGGCTTTCAATCTTGGTGGTGGGGGAAGGATGCCAGGTATAGGGCTTGCAATCTTGGTGGTGGGGGAAGGATGCCAGGTATAGGGCTTGTGCTCTGGGTAGTGGGAGGCATAGTGAGAGGTATGGGGCTTGAGCTCTGGGTACTGGGGGATAGGGTGACGGGTATGGGGCTTGTGCTCTATGTGGTGGAGGGTCAGGATGTCAGGTATAGGGCTTGTAATCTAGGTGGTGAGGGCGGGGTGCCAGGCACAGGGATTGTGTTCTGGGTGTTAGGGGCAGGATGCCAGGTATGAGGCTTGTGCTCTGGGTGGTGAGGAGAGGATGCCTGGTATTGGGCTTGTACTCTGGTTGTGGTGGGTCATTTGAGTTTGGACTTGTGGCGCTCTACCTTACATATGGTGACTCTACCAACCCTAAACTGGCTTTTTTGGGGCATTTGAAACGGCACTTGGCATATCATTGCAGCCCCTCCAAGGCTATGTATTACATATGGTGACTGACCAGTCATGTGTTGGCATCATTGGTGGATTTGAGGCTGCATTGACATCAGAACATGTCATGCAGGGGCAGGGTTGGCATGGCGCTGTTGGAACTGGCATTATGCTGACTGTGATTAAGTACAGTTTGAAACTGGCAAGGCTGTGCTTCACTGGCAGCAGCTGCATTGAGCTGAGCATGCTTGTATGAAGAGAACCATGGTTTAAACATTACCCCAGGCAGGTTCCCGCTTTTATTAGCAACTACGCGCAATTGAACAGCATGCGGCACGCTGCACCATTTGAGCAACACTAAGGTATACTTTGAAGTAACCTGGCATTTCAGTTGCAACACCTTGCAACTAACTCTGTAACTAATTATGTTATCTTCTGGCACTTGGAAACCCAGTGCTGTGTTCTGTGTGATCTCCTGGCACAATATTAAAACTGGAGTCATTCATAGTGACCTGTAACGCATAGTTGGCATTGTACTTACAGATGACTCCCTGGTATCAGAAGTATTAGAATATTAATGTTTTCCTACATAATTGCTGCTTTCTCTTGTCTGGTCTCACCCAGACTCCTTCTGGGACATGCCCCTTTCACAACTAAGGGCCTTATTCAAGAGTTTGTGACCGCAGTGCAAAGTCACTTTGCAGCAGTGCAAATTCACTTTGAACCGGGCAAATATTCCATGAATCGTGCCCTAAGTCTCCCCTTTCACAGCTCCTTGGAGGTAGATCAGTGCTACACATGGCAACGTTTTTGTTTAGTTTTTCGAGACATGGGGCCTCATTCTGATGTGGGCGGTAAGGGATACCGGGCACCGGTAAGGAGACCGGTGCCGGTAATCCCTTACTGCCTAATTCCGAGGTCCCTTAGCAGGAACCACAAGGGACGTGTTGTCGGACCCCACGTCCTTTACCGGTCCCGCTAAGGGACTAGGGCGCTAATAACAGGCTTGCTACTCGCGAGCCCGTAATTAGCGCCTTCCCCATTCCCAGTGAGCCCTATGGGGGCTCAAATGGGAATGGGGACTAGCATTTGGAATGGGGACTTACCGGGTCCGCCAAGGGCGGAATGTCCCGGTAAGTCCCCCCACTCCACCAGACCGGACCCGGACACGATTTTGGAGGCAGTCATGGCGATAATAGCGCCATGGCTGCCTCCAAAGTCGTAATGAGTCCCATGGTTTTAAAAGCAAGCCATGCACATTTCAGTAAAAAGAATCAAAAATGAAATAACATAACAAATACTTTTGCTGCACGTGTTATACATTACCAGCATCTTGCCAGTACGTGGTCAATTACTTTCATCCAGAAAGCACTGCCGACGTTGTCAACATTAACTAATGCATATATGGCCAGTGTTCACCTGCGCTCAAAGTGTTCTGCCTTCTGCACGGGCAGGCGCTCTCTCTGTTGCGCCATTTCTGCCTGCGAAAAAAGACCCATGCGGGCTGTAAAGCTAGCAGATAGAAAGTATAAGTGAGGCAGAAAAAGATGCTGTGCTGTGAGAGACAGAGCGAAAGAGCAGAGATGGAAGAGAGGCAGAGAGAGCGCCTTGACATTGTTTCGCGAAATACAAGTTGCTACTGAATTCGGCTAACGGGATCATTTAATTGCAAGCTTCCAAAATACTGCAGTTCCCTTGGCAGCCCAGAAGCATGGCCCCCCCCCCACCCCTCTGCTGTCAGTGCGGCCGCCTGGCTCCAGGGCTGGGAACAAGCAAGGGTTTGTTATTGGCATTGGCCACGCCCCTTTCTGGGGGGGCGGCCTGTGATTGGCCAGGGGCGGGGCGGGCGATGACGTGGGCGAGCTCCCTCTGTCAGTTTCCCCCTCTGCCGGCCTCCCTTGGAGCAGAGTCCTTGAGCAGCCGGCAGTGTCAGATCAGCCACCCTTGGGAGAGGCAGCAGGGGCACCTTGGAGCCAGCCAGCAGCACCCACGGATTGTCATAACTGCTGCGGAGCCCGCGCAACCACCGCCACCATGTCCACCGTGCAAGTCGTGTACCACCACAAGCTGCACAACTACATCATAAACTCCGTGTTTCCCAAGGAGGACTTGCCGGCCGGTAAGTCCGTGCTTTTTTTCATACGGTGCCCACTGGTGCATGCGTGTTGGTTTGCGGAGGTGCACGTGTTGCTGTATTTTTCCCAATCAAGTGGACTAATTCTATCGATCTCAGAGGGATGAAAGTGTGAGTTGATCTCGGAGGGATGAAAGGCTGAGTCGACACCGCAGGGAGCCGAATCACCAAATGCAGTTTGTGCACACTTCTGCAGCAGTCGCAATAACCACCTGGGCTGCCTTACAGACATATATGTTTTATACATTTTATTGCGCCTTTGGTACGGCCATGTTTGCAGGAATGCCTCTGGATTGTGAGCCCTGTTTGTGATAATGCAGGATTTAAGGTGACAGGCAGTGAGCTTTCAAGTTTACGACTTCCTCTCGGTAATTGCAAACAGCAGAGCGGGTAGGGGGCAACGTGCCCTGCGTGGAGACTCCTGTTTCGAGTTAGTGATCGTCACTCCAAGGCAGCAGATCCAAGACTGTAGTGGGGTGTTTTTAAAAATATATATATAGCGATAGGGGCAATTCGGCTCCAGTAAAGTGGACGGTTCTCAAAGTGGCATGTGACAGCTCCGTGGGTTGTGCGCCTGCGGCAGCGATCCATGTGTTGTGTAATGTGAAAGCCGCAAACGTTTGAGAGTTTCGTCACATGATTTGCAGGTTTGATTGGGGTGTTATTCTGTATGCAAACACGTTATATGTGGCAAAGCATGGTGGACCGAACCCCGACTCCGGCCGTGCTATGGCTGCCCTGCACTGGAGAATACGAACTAGCATAGCAAGGCAAGCACAGAGCCAGCGAGGAGCGCTGGCGCGTCGGCGCAGCCGCTGACATAGCCATGGGGGCTAACGCGCCTACTGTGGAGCTCTGCGTGCAGCCTGGAGGCCAAGCCAACTGTTCGAGAAAAGAAGGTTTTAAACTTTCTGGAACACGAGCAGCTCACACGAGATTTCGTTTTTAGGTCCAATGGTTGTTAGTATCACGTGTTCTCGACCTGTGAAAGATGAGCGACGCTTGCCACAGGGTCTGCGCAGCTCTCGCTCAACCCAGCAGGCTACCGTATGTGCCCTTGCAGCGCGTGCATCTCCAGTCGGGGCATTAGCTGCGTGCACATTTGACTTGCGGGGTATCCAGTTAAAGGGTGGCGATTTTGTTTAGAGGGCTGGAGGCCCACGGTAGAAATGTGGCGCGCAGATTGTGCTACAGCTGCTGGCGATGCGGGGGGTGGGGGGAGGCTGGAGCAGCTCTGGGTGTAAAAACTGGTTTCCGAGCGGGGCTCGGCGGTGACTCATGCCTGAATCACGCAGACTCACGACTCGGGAGCTGGGGAGAGAAACGGTGGGCGTTGCGTGTGGTGCAGAGGCAGTGGGGTCGCCTATTAAAGAGTGCCCCCCCTTCCCCCGTGTCACCCTGCCCGCGCGTGACAGCGCAGCCCCCGGGGATGTCGCACCGAGTCCCATGCCACAAGCTGCAGCTTCTGCCCTATCACGAGCTGCCTGGCAGCTGCGGTGTTTGCCAACCAGTGGCTTCTGATGCCGCCACCTCCCCCACGGCCTGAAATAAACTGCAGTGTGCATCTCTAGGGCGACCAACTCAAACGCCAGGTTGCAATATATCAATCCAGCTGGATAGCTGAGCGGGCTCGCGCGCCTGTTGCAGTCAGACATCTTTTCAGTTCCGTGGGTACGAAAGTTTAGCTCCGGCTGGTTTTCCTTACCCTTTCATCCGTCTGTGGGTTGAGACAATTAGAACCATCGCGTGGGTGTTAGAATTGTGTAATGCCTGCGTCTGCCGTAACTCTATTGAGTTTCCTGTTGAGCCCATGCCTTAACCAAATGCAATGCGTACAGCTTCCTTGCACATGTTTTATAAGTCCCCGATGGCAGGCGCTTAGCAACTTTTCGGGACAACATTTAACTTGCTCAAGATCACACCTGGCGGGGAGATTCCGCTTTGAACCGAGATTCCAATTTAGTTGGCTTGAGTTACACAATTGGCAGCAGGAACTTTTCATATCTTATGAGAGGCCGGGACGGTGAGGGGTGGATTGACGGCAAAACAACTGTGTTGTTATTGCCAATTACATCCCGTGCCAGGCCCACTCCTTGGCCTTCGCCCCCAAAAGCAGGCCCAGAAATAACCGAAAGGCCCGGGCGCAGGCTTCCCCTGACGCTAAGTGCCGAAGATTCCAATCTAAAGGCCGGAGGGAAGAGCGTGGCATTAGACGCCCGCACACCACTGCCATCTAGCGGCGCGTTGGGAGCGTCTGCTTTTCTGCTGTATGGTGTAAATAAACCATTGTAACAACAGTCATTTGTTTTGGGGTGACTGTTCGAGTGCATATCACGTGTCTCTTATTTTTAACAAAAACAAGTTTCTCGCCTTGCAGAAATGCGTGCTCAATATTGGCGATGTAGCCTAAGCCTGCCAACTTTTAACACCCCTAAAAAACACTGCTCTAAACTTAAGGTTTTTAAAAAAAAATAGATTCCCTTCTATAGGGCCTTAAAGAGCTAAATCGCCTCTAAGCGCTGAGTCCCCTTCCACGGAATGCTCTGTGCCAATGCATGCGTGGGGATTGGCCAAAAGCCACTCCCTGTTTCATAACGGCTGCCCCATTCATTTTAAGACATCCGAACAGCTTTGCACCCACTTCCTGCCTATGCAAGCGTCCCCGTGGTTCCTTCTAATCCCCGGAGTGCCCCACAGATGCGCGCGCTCGGCCCGGACCGCCCCCTCCCCCCACAGCGAAGTTGTAATGTCAGCTGTTGGCTATTGATTAACCCTGTAGATAATGACTTTGTTTTGGGTGGGTGACGGGGTGGGGGTTGACGGGACAGCTGTCCAGCCCTTCTCCCCCCCCACGCCCCCCCCCCCCAGGGAGCAGTTAAATGAGATACCCAAACGGCGTCTTGTGTTCTTCCTCCGAGGCCACTAAAAGGTGCCTGGGGTCAAGCAGCCCCCTGGTGGTGTAACCAGAGGAAAGCGGCGTAAAACCTAGCGAATTCACGCTGACCGGCGCGCAAGAAGTGGGGTATTTTTATCTGCACAGTAAATCAGTAACGCGTCGAGGCCTCTGGGACCCGGCAAACGCCACACTTGTGGGAGGTGGGGGTCCATGCTACCCATCCTGCTGGAAGGCCCAGGGTGGTCTCATCCGTGATCCCCTCTCCAGGGGGTACATTCTCGCTCATTTAACGCGCATTTCACCCCCTGGCCTTGCCTCTCACTGCTTGAATACAACGTCACTCCTTTCAGCGCAGATTAACTCCTTGGGTGAACCTGGAGCAGAGCCTCAACCACTGGGCGTGAGTCCCACGCCTTGGAGTAGAATCTCAAAAACTGCGTGTGAGTCTCAAGCCTTGGAGTAGAGCCTCAACCACTAGATGTGAGCCTCAACCGCTGGGCGCAAGTCTCACGCCTTGGGACAGCCTCTCAACACCCCTGGGCGTGAGTCTCGCACCGTGGAGTAGAGCCTCAACCACTGGGTGCGAGTTTCCACACCTTAGGGTAGAGACTCACGTCTTGGATGAAAGCCCCAACCACTGGGTGCGAGTTTCCACACCTTAGAGTAGAGCTTCACGTCTTGGATCAAAGCCCCAACCACTGGGTGCGAGTTTCACACCTTAACGCAGAGCCTCAACCACTGAGGGTGGGGGGGGTGCTTATTTCACTTTACCCCCACACGGGGAGTCTGAACGGTCCCCTTTCGCTTTTCTGGAGTATCAGGAACTCGCCATTTAAGTATGTTAAAAATACTTTTCTTGCCAAACCCTCCACTGCCACCCCCTGGACTCGAGGGCCTTGCGATTTCTGTTCGGACCGGACCTAAGTGGGTGTTTGTGCTGCACGCACACACAGGGCCATCACACGAGGCAACAGGTCACACTTATTTGACCAGCTGTCGGTTTCACGGCCCCATTTTTCTTGGACTGGGTGTTTGGACCTGTATGTCTCTTTCCCGTGGCATTTTGGGGGGGGTGCCGTTCCCAGGCTGCCCCGCACGCCTACCCAAACCTAGGCGGTGGTGAATGATATATTAACAGCCCGAGCCTGCATGCCTGCCATTAATCACAGTGTAACAGAGGGAATTGCCCAGGGGCAGATACCGGGGGCAGATTAGGAAGCACAATGCAAGTGATGGCCCTGGGCGAAACTGCATTGAGAACAGCTACGAGGAGGGGGCGGGGCACTGGGCATTGTTTCCTTTCTTTCGATGTTTGGGGGGGGGGGGGGGGGAAAGGAGCTCTCTTTTTTACAGTGTTTTCAGGGCCTCCCTCGTGTTATTTTGATCTGCACGTTTGCGTGCTTACAGAAGACACAATCTGGCCATTGTTATATCAGCTGGGTCGGTGGGGGCAGGGCGTGGGAGGGGTTTACTTTCTGTTTGAATTTCGTTTGTTGTGATGGTTGCCATGCTTCTATGAGTGTGCGTTGTGTGTATGGGGGCGCAGCCATCAAACGACCCTTGTGGTCAAGAGGATCCGAGGCACAGTTGCTCTCGGGTCAGGCTGTAGGGCTCCAACTCAAAAGGGGCGAGCCCCCCCCCAGAAAATCTGTGGGGCCCTTCAGACTGGTTAATAGAAAGGCTGTGCGCCAAGGTGGCACAGACAAAGCCACAGCTGGAGGAAGCCGCCTTTTTACGTGGCGTGGAGACACTTTTGGCCAACCTTTGAGAACCCCGATCAGAACATGGGGGATAGTGGCGGTTGCTCCACTCCATCAAATGCGATGGAGAATGTTTAGGCCGTAGGCCTTCGAGGAGTGTGGAATGTGCACAACTCATTTCATTACAATTTCAAACGAAGAACATTTAAAGTTTCATGTGGCATTTACATGTAAACAAGGGGCCGCGAATTCCTTGAGGGGTTTTGGTAAAATAATAGAACTGTCTCGTGCATTGCCTCCAAACATCCAATAGCGTGGAGGTTTGGGCCTAAATTTCCCAGAAAAGTGTATTTGTCCTTGTTGCAACCAGCACCCTTGAAAGCGAACACGTGACGCATGTGCCAATTTTAGAACAGCGCCCTTTGGTGTGTTTTGTTCTCCCGCCGGACAAGTGGGGTTTTGGGTGCGCTCTGCGGGAATTGGTATAAGGCATGTGCACATTTTGGGGAGAGCTTGCACGGTGCCTGCCCGCGCCGCCGTGCGTATGCAGTGCATTGTGTGATGTGGGAAATGCTGTGCATGGCCGTGCTCCTGCGGGAATGGCCCTACGCATGCTGTGCATGTCGTAATTTCCGGCTCAAGCACGCCGCTCTGGTGCAGCGCCTGCAAAAGACCCACGTGTGCAGCAGTGGTGGCCCGCGAGAGGGTCGGGCACCCAAGATGGCCGCCTCTGCCCTCGCGGCCGGGCTCAGGCTCAGCAGCGCAAAAGGTCTCCTCTGCCCCCAACAGGCCACACAATGGCAGCGCGCGCTTCCCCATTGTCGACGTCACGCGTGACTCCCAGGGCCGCGCGGGAAAGGGCGGACGCGCCCCCGGCCGCCGCTGATTGGCCGGGGCGGGGCGGTACATCCTTTATTCGTAATTGGCGCGGCGCTGCTATTGGCTGGCGGCGGTGAATGGATTGTAGCAATATTGTGTATCAGCCGGAGCCGGGTGAGCGCACGAGGGCTGCAGCCGCCGCGTGTGTTCGCCGACCCATTGCCTCCTGCGCGCCTGCACCGTGCCACGCGCCGCCCCCAGCCTCGGAGCCCGGCCCCGCCATGCTGCTCGCCCCGCACGCCCTGCCCTGCCTGGTGCTCCAGCAATTCCACTACCTCCAGGAAGAGCCCGAGGTGGCCCCGCCGGCGCCCGCCCCGACAGGTTCGTGGAACCGTGCATCTCCGCGCGGGCTGCACAGCCGCCGGAGCCCCGGTTATACCGCTGGGTTCTGCTGCAGTGGGCTGGTGCACGCCATGTAGGGGCGCATGCTGCGGGCTGTGAAGTGGTGCATACCCTGCCGGGGGGCGGCTATGCATATCGTGCCCTATATAGAAGGCTACAGGCTTCGGTGGGGGAGGTGCGCGTGGGGGTAGCACACTAGTGCAGGGTATGTAGGAAGGATGCCGGTACCCAGCCCCATAGGAAGGGATGCTGCCTGCACGGGAGGTGGTGCGTGCCCTGTGGAAGGGTTGCTTGCCTGCAGTGCACGGGAGGTGGTGCGTGCCCTGTGGAAGGGCTGCTTGCCTGCAGTGCACGGGAGGTGGTGCGTGCTCTGTGGAAGGGCTGCTTGCCTGCAGTGCACGGGAGGTGGTGCGTGCCCTGTGGAAGGGCTGCTTGCCTGCAGTGCACGGGAGGTGGTGCGTGCCCTGTGGAAGGGCTGCTTGCCTGCAGTGCACGGGAGGTGGTGCGTGCCCTGTGGAAGGGTTGCTTGCCTGCAGTGCACGGGAGGTGGTGGGTGCCATGTGGCAGGGATGCTTGCCTGCAGTGCAAGGGAGGTGGTCCGTGGGATGCGGTTTTCCGTGGGAGGTGGTGCAAGCTCTGTAGGGAGCGATGCGTCTGGCTATGGATACTCCACCCCTAGTACTGTTAGGGGGGGGGGTGTGCGCGCGCGTAATCACAATACGGTGTGTAATCACAATACGGTTTATGCTGCATCTTTGTGTTTATTTGGCTTGGTTGCGCAAGTATGGTGAGGTGCACGGTGAATGATGCATGCTCAATGGGTAGAGGGTGCCTGCGCTCTAGTATCTACAGCGGGAAGGGGGGTGGGGGGTACTTCCCGCAGGGCAGAGCGCGCCGCTCCCGTGGAGCCAGGGTGGTCTCCATGCTCCTGGTGTGCGGTGGTCTGCCGGCCCATGCTGTGGGGCGGAGCCATGGGTCTCGCGAAGTTGTAGTATTTCCCTGGGTGGCCACAAGGGGCCGCTGGTGTTTGCGGGATTCCCGTCTATTCTATCACAGGTGTTCTGAGGCGCCCACGCCCCGCATGCACACAACAGTCGTGCATGATGACACGTAATTGCGCGCAGTGTCCACATGAGTCTAATCCACTGTACACGCAGTTTCCTCCCTCAATGCGCACCCCATGAGCTCAGTCTGCCCCCTTATTTCGTAGGCTTACTACAGCGTGTAGCTTTGTGTGTGTGGTGCTCACCTTGTTGGCACGTTTGCCGAATTTTTTTTTTTTTTATAGTTATCTGGCTTGGGTAACCTAGTTGATTCCAATGCGACCACAAACCAGTCGTGGCTTCCCCTCTTACCCACACTGTGATCCTGATCAAGCCACGCAGCCGTGCCTTCTTAACATGGGAATGTGATCATTGTGCATGCAACATGCATGTAGCTTCATGTTGTATTTTGTATCCTGCTGGTTTGTGATGGTGCCTGTTGCTGACCCGCTTTTGCTTTTTTCTCCTGTAGTTAAAGAGCCATTTGAGAAATGCTACAAGCTGGGCTCCGTCATCGGCAGCGGGGGCTTCGGGACGGTCTACTCTGGGGTGCGGCTCAGTGATGACTTGCCGGTGAGTGCTGATCTGCATCCGTGTGCCCGCTGACCTGTAAGCCTAGTGTTGAGGTGGCTAGCCTTGCTACTGCACTCTTGTGGGTACCTGGCGCGTGCAGCTTTCGAGGTATCTTAGATTGGATGCCTCGGCCGCACGTGCTTTACACGTACATGTGCCGGCTGGGACCGATTGCAGCTGTAATGCAAGGCAACTAGTGGGGCCTGCCGTGCGTGCGTAGCCAGCGCTCTTTGGTGTGGACAGAGGCCCGCGTTGTGTTGGTGTGTCCCTTTTACGCTGTGATCTTAGGCACGTGGCACCTCTGCCTCTGCTGTCTCAGATCGCCCAGAACTGATGTGCTTAAAGAAAGGGCGTGATCTCCCAGAATGTACAATTTTTGCCCACGTTAAATGCAACCGCTTTCTGAATGGCTACACAGAACTCTGAATTGTGGTCCAAGCTTCTGTCGGTCTGATTTTGTTTGGTCTGATTTCAGGTGGCGATCAAGCATGTTGCCAAGGATCGAATCGGGGAATATAAACAAATGGTAAGTGTCACTGGATAATTACTCGTTGCTGTAGGACGCTCCTAGCCAAATACTTGGGTGCTTCTTTTTAAAAAGTGTTGGTGGCCACCCCAAATGCCAAAACGGCCTATTATAATTGAAGGGGGTTAGGGGGTCAACGGCTTGCTTAAAACACGCCCCGTCTCAGGCTTTCCTGGGAGACTCAGCCAGTTTGTAAACCGCTACACGGGAGTTGCCTCTTCTCAGAGGCTTGTTGCATAAGGAGTGCGCTCCTGTACTAGGGGCACCTCAAATCTTTGTCTGGGGGCTTGTTGCATAAGGAGTGCGCTCCTGTACTAGGGGCACCTCAAATCTTTGTCTGGGGGCTGTGTATGGGATTGGGACAACTTGAATCTCCGGCTGAGGGCTGCTATGTATGGGATTGATACATTAATGTACGTCTCAGGGTGTTCGATTGGAGGCTATGTATGGCCTACCTAAAGCGCATACATGGCATGTTCCCGAAGCTGTGGGTTGGGTATTGACTGCTGTGTGCGTCTTTCTTTCCAGAACGGGGTGACTGTACCCCTGGAGATCCTGCTCCTGAAGAAAGTGTCTTCCGGTTGCCGCGGCATCATTCGCCTCTTGGACTGGTACGAACTTCCAGAAAGCTACATCATCATCCTCGAGCGGCCCGAGCCCGTCCAGGACCTCTTTGACTTCATCACAGAGCGGGGCCCACTCACTGAGGAGCTGGCGGCCAAGTTTTTCCGGCAGGTGGTGGAGGCTGTGCGGCACTGCCATGCCTGCGGGGTTGTGCACCGTGACATAAAGGACGAGAACATCTTGGTGGACCTGCGGACAGCTGAGCTCCGGCTCATAGATTTCGGCTCCGGGGCGCTTCTGAGGGACACAGTCTACACGGACTTCGATGGTGGGTCCATGTTTCGCACTGTATTTAGTTGCTATTTGTGTTGGCTTAGCTGGTAGTTTAAGTGCCTATTCTGGTTTATACATCTCGGCTAACCATCAGGAGGGGTCCTTCCTTCATCCCTATACAAGCCTTGAAAATTCTTTACAATCCTGCCAGACTTGCAGGTTGAGCAACTTAATTTAGCTACTCGACCTAAAAGAAATGCGCTCGACTCGTGGAGGCGAGTGACATTTTTAACAGCACAGGGGTGTATGTGTGGCGCACAGATACCCAGAGGCTATCCGTATACTTACACCCCATAATTTCATTGTTTTCCAGCAACATCGAGTACTATGCAAATGGTACGCAACCTCTGTAAAAACGGTATTGGCATACTTCATCGAAAAAACATTTACCTTGTTCGATGAGCTTCTTTTTGGATTGTTTTTCGGTTAAATTAAATATATGGGGTGCAGGTTGCCCCCGTGCATTTTCAACCCCCAAAAAATGCATTTTGCCCAGGCAGACCTAAACCGTATGTAAAACGACTAGTCTATGCAAGTAGATTTTGATAGAGCGGCCAAGCGTATCCCAGTACACAACTGGTCATGCTCTTAAGTGTTGTGGCGTCTGTCCTAGATTTGGGGGGTGGTGGGGTTCCGTTGACAAATAATGGCTTATTGTAAATGGAACTGTTGTGATGTCTGGATGTAGTTCAGACTCAACGTGGAGATGGGATGTTGCACCCATGTCTTTGCCCACCATTTGCGACAAATCGCGCACACGTTCCTTGGTTGCCAGTTGGTGCCCCTCTTAGCACCTTCCCCCTCCCGAAGTATTAAGCATTGTGAACTGGGTCTCTGCATGGCTTTTAGGCTGTTGGTGTAAGTTTCCACTTCTTTCCTTCTTCAGGCACCCGTGTGTACAGCCCCCCAGAGTGGATCCGCTTTCACCGGTACCATGGGCGGTCGGCCACTGTCTGGTCCCTCGGCGTCTTGCTCTACGACATGGTATGCGGCGACATCCCCTTCGAACACGACGAGGAGATCCTCCAGGGGAAGATACAGTACCGCTGCCGCCTCACCCGTGGTAAGTTTGCAATGCTGGGGCTTGACGCTGGTCTGTCATGGACCAAATCTGATCTAACCAAATCGAAATGGCGCCTGCTTATTAGAATGCTGTATTTTTCATTGGGCGGAGAGGGGCAATGCAACAATTTGTATATCTTCGTGAGCTGGCATCGAGCTATATGTAGGTTGTCAAGATAGCTTGGTGGGTCAATAGCCTTGGCTACAACTCCTCCTTCATCTGTTATTTGAATTTGGGTGCCCCTTGAGCTCCATGAGCAGCCTCTTGGGATGTGAGGTTTCAGGAACTTTTGTTTTCCCCCGTAGCTGGTTTACGGTCAGGCAACCGCTACTCCTAGTCGGGTTACCCGCTGGCATAGAATGCCACATTCCGTGAATTGACAGTCGATAATTTCATATCGACAAATGACCAGGGTCCTTCTAGCTTTGAGCATGCAACTTTCCTGGTGCCCCCTAGCATACCGGGTCCTTTAATTCAGAGTTTGTTGTACAAGCCAACATATTCAATGGGGATACCGTGGCAGTTGATTTACCTGTATTTATTTTTCTCCATGGCAGAATGTCAGCACCTTGTGGAGTGGTGCCTATCCAAGCGGCCGTCGGAGAGACCGTCTGTGGAGCAGATCTTATCTCACCCCTGGCTCACCGGAGAGCCCCTCACAGACCTCCCCACCACCAAAGAGCCACCTGGCAACAATGAAGAAGGCCTGTAACTGAGGCGCTGGACATGTTATAAGCCGCACAGAGGCTTTGAAGACGGAGGGTCCCAAGGGCCCAGCAAGGACCGGGCGCTGCCCATGGTTGTGTCCATGTGGCACTTGATCGCATCTGGTCTCAACTGGGGATTAGTTGAGCATCCATGCGTAGCAGGTGGAACACCTCCGCACTTGCTGGACGCGTATCTAGGCTGCCAACGGTTGGGCAGCCACTGCACAAGCTGAAGTGGGCAGGCAGCCAATGCCTGCATCCTGGCAACTAGTCTTGAGGTGGCTCGGACCAAGGAGCAACGAGCTGGACTGTAGGCAAGCCCGGCCGGGCACCTCTGGGATGGGCATCGAAGGATTGACACCTCCATGGTTGAACACTGAGTTTTCTTGGGGGGGGAAACTGTCTTTACGAGGTACATTTGAACATTGCGGGGGGGGGCGGGGGGGCGGAGTGGAGGGCCAGGGAATGGACTCTGGAATAGTGACACCTGCAGTCCGCCAAATAAAGTTCGGATTGTTGGCCAGAAGTGTATAACTGGAGTGCCTTGTCAACAGTGGAAGCCCTCTGCCCCTTTTGGGTGGAAGGAGTATCCATGCACCACTGTGCCTCAGGGCAGTCTTGTTTACTGTGGCCGCAGGGCAGAATGTGGGTGGTGGGGGTGGTATTCCCACAAGAAAAGGCACACCCACACCACTGGTGGGTGGTGCGTCTCCTCCCCGCTCTCACCCCCACCCCCTCAATTGTGTTCTAAGGATAATGCTGCTGTGAAGTAAAGCTGCATACTTTATTTTTTATTTTTTTTTGGGTGGGTGCAGCCTCCAAGAGCAGAATGCTGCTTTTTGTATTTAATTTGTATGCTCTCTTTGAAACCGTCTCAGGGAGAATGGTCCATTTGGCGACAGTCCCTTCCCTGAGCTTGGCTGGTATTGGGCTGTCCCTTGTGTTCTGGGGGTACTGGGAGGGGGGGGTGGCCACCTGGTTCAAACAGGGTGCACTCTTCCTTCCCCCATCCAGGTTGGAGAGGAGCCAGTGTCCTATCGGAATCTACCTCCTTGTACCGATGCGCAGGGACCCTAGTTTCTTCCGCTGATTGGGTTGGAGAGCTCGGGTATGTCTTAAGCATCCCCACCATTCCTTGCTCTGGCAACATTGGTGTTCCGGGTACTCTGTGTGTATTTCCCCACCCCACCCCCTCATTTCCTGGGTTGGGAGGTTAGTTGGCTACTACCACGAAGAACGGGGCAATGGGACTAGCTACCTGCAGTGGTGAGCTGGCAAGATGGGTACATTCCAATGGCTCCCCAATTGGCTGCTAAGTTTCCGGTGTGGTTGGTACATGAGGTAAGCAAAGGGAGGGTACCAGGAGCCTTTTTTTTTGTTTTTCCTTTGTCCCAAAATCTGTTAGTGAGTTTACACGGTCCACCTGTGGACCGCTGCTAGCACTGCCACACCACCCTTCTGGCGGAACGATCTGTTGGGGTTCCAGCAGAGAGCAGATACCCGCTGCTCGGCCCCCTGCAAGGTTGACTGGTGTCCCATTGGTCTGTGTTCTCAAGCGGCAAAGGGGAGCACTCGGGGTACAAGACCATTACATGTCATTACATTTCTTCGGTCAAGTTAAGATTGTGTTTCTGTCTTTCGAAAGTTGCTGCTCTGTTGCAGACCTGGTTTTATGATTTGTGACGCGTAAAACAGGAGTTATTTATGAGACATTTGGTTTGTTTTAAAATGTGAAATCTATTTATGAGAATCTTTTGTTACATCTTCGAGATCTGGTTTTCCTCTTATTTATGATGGCCAAGATTCTTATTAAAACTTTTTTTTTCTAATCCTGGTGTTACATTTACTTTAAGTGACCTTTTTATCCTGATTCAGTATCTCTACCTGCTATAGCGGCATATTAGTCATTTCTGTCCCAGCCAGCGCTGGGAATGGGACGGCGTGCTCCGTTGCACAGACCCAGTGGCTACCACATGACTGTCTCGGATCCGGCGCCTCGACGAGCAGAAGTCTTCAGAAAGCGGTCTGCTCATCTAAGCGAGAGTTGCTTGAGGCAGTCCGCAGAGCGCAGCGGCTCGCAGCGGAAATCTACCAGCCAGCTCTGAAGCTGCATTTTCGCACTTACCGAGTAACCAGTCCTTCAAGTTTTCGGAAGACTCAAACTGTCAAAGCCTCGGTGTTGCAGCTGTCCAAACTGATTTGCAAGTCAGACACTAATTTATTCAGATGAATATTGTGACCAATCAAAACAGTCCATTATTCGCCTTAAAGGGTCTCTTACTGAATCAGAAATTGTGGACATTCTGGTGTTCCCATAATGCTCTGTGCACTTTGATTTTATGCAAATCGCCAAGATTGACTTATGGAGAGAGGTTGCACAAGAGAGGTTGCACAACCGGAGGGGGGACACTCCCCTTCCTTCCCACGCCCCCACCCTACAAAGAGGTGACTTGTTTCCCCAGCAATTTTTATTTCCAGCACTGGTCACAGCCCTGGTCTGCCCTGTCGTCTCAACTGTTTGCGACTACAGTGACAAAAGCCCAACTGTGTACTTTATTCCCTTTCTAAAAAGCGGGCTCCCAACAACAAAGGAACCGAGGGATCCTCCCTGCCCCTTCCCCACTCCCACCCCTATTGCTTTGGCAATAGGGGTGAATTGCAACACCAATCACTAGATGACATGACACAAGCTGATGGACATTGCAAAATCGGCAAATCCTCACACCTGAACCTCATTAACTCCCCTCACAGGATCTTGTGGTCACGCTTATATAAACCAACCATACACAGCAACTCCTCCCTGTTGCTGTCCCCAATGTCAAAGTAAGTGCCTCATGGAATGTTCCCCAACTCCCTAAACACAGCATCAATCTGCCCTCTAACAAACACCTGGCCCCAGAGCATCTGGCGACCTACCAGCTTGATCGTTCGTCCCCATAGGCGGTTTTGTAAACCTACCCCTTGGTTGGATTAACATTTAGGTCTGTTTTGACATTAGGTGGCCCACCTCACTGACTGACCTACTCGCATACAGAATCTGCTTCCTGGGCCGTGGTTTCGCGTCTTCTCTCTGGGACACACTAGTGTCTGTCCACTTTAAGATCAGGCTGTCCCCTACAGTCAGGCACGGCCCCGTACTCTCTATAGCATCACTTGCCGTATCACCAACACACGGGTGACGCCCAGTTATATCCAGGACTTTGCATGCTTCGGTCATTGCTGTCATCTAAGCTTGAATGATGAGCACATAGCTGAGGTTCAGTGCCAGTCTGTTTGCTTAGTTGCCCATCTAAGCAGGATACCATTCAAGGGTGGCTAAACTGCCTGCACTATGACTGCTTCACACTTGGCTTTTCCCAACCGTCCTACAGTTCCTGGTACTACTGACACACCCCAAAAGATGCAGAATCGGTGCAGGTAGGTATGATGTACCACATTCTGGTGAAGCACCTGGTCCCACTGGGGGCTCCCCCGCCCCCCCCCCCCCCAACATGCCGTACGATACTGGTGTCCATCTAGGAATAAAGCTATAGGAGTATCACATCAGAATACGTAGTAGGCAACCACTGGTCTCGCACCTACCTCACAAACTGCGGGTGTCGTGCTGTCTGTCAAGCATTGAAAAACATGAAACTGGCCCCATGCTCTGCCTATTGCAACATCATCCTGGTGTCAAATCTGCGAACCCAATAACGTACTGAGCGGGAGTGGCGAGCCTCGAGCACATCCGCTGAAAGATTGGCCTGCTCCAAAGGCAATAAAGACTCCAACTCAAAGGCCTATATCCAAGCCTGCATCTCTGGGGCCACTAACACGGCTGACTTGTTCAATTCTGCAAGGAGCTCGCCATTTCTGCTGCAGTCTCCCTCGCCTCTGCCATCCCTGACTCTCTGCACTCTGTTTATTTGTAATGCGCAAACTCTCAGAGAAGCTGGTCACCTCCCCCACCCCGCTGATCCACCACACTGAATCTGTTGTCTCCACGACTACCAGTCTAGCTTCACAGCAGCCATAGGCACATAAACTGCACTCCTGAACACACGTGAGGACTTGATCTCACCGACGCTCCTTCCATTCTCCTCCTTGACCTTTCCTCTGGGTCAACCATTCCACCCATATCTGCTGATACCCTTGCCTTCACAGGCCTGGCACTGGCTGGTTGACCACCTTCCCAGGTTCAACTGGGCCCTTTTCTCTCCCCCCCCCCCTCATTCGCCACCTGAAGCATCCCTCAGGGCTCTAGCCTCTCATAGTGGCTCTTCGACCTCTACCCTGCCCCTCTACCCCATTTGATCTCTGCCTTCTCTCCTCACTTCCAGTATTTTGCAGCTGACTCGCAGCTTGTGTCCACTTCATCCTCTTCCTCCCATTCCTGACTGCTTTTCATGCATGGTATGCTGCTAACAACCACTGCCTTAATGGCAGTAAGACTGAGATTCTTCTCATTGGGACCCAATCTCCTACCTTCCCTCGTACAGTTGCTGCCCTCCATGGGCCCCCTCACCATCTTGAGAGGCAAAATGTGGTGTCTTTGCCTCTTTCTCTGCCCATCGCGGACCTTGCCAAGAAGACCCACTTTCAGTGTTTGACATTTATTTTGCACAATAATCTTATCTGGCCTGAGATGGTTCTGCTGTTTGCCACTAGGGGGCCACTCTGGTAGCGTGGTCCTTTATTGCCACTATTATGATGCCAGCCTGAAATCTTGGCCAGTGCAAAGGCTCTGTTTCTCCAGTCTTGATGAACCAAGGAATGTTGTGCAAGACCTTTATCCAGGCCAGGGTGGCATCCAGCGCTCCATGAAGTAGGTTACCACCCGCCAGATGACCAGGGTGTGGATGGTAGGTTGGATGCATCATGTATGCATGGCTGCATTTTCTGGGTGGAGAGTGGGTAATGGGCTGTCTGGTTCTTCTACGATATGGGCCAGAAGGAGAGATGGTCAGTGTTTGTATCCTGGCTCTCCTGTGTTCGGGCAGAGCTGGTGATGGACTCCATAGCACCACTCATAGATTGCTATGGGTTTAATTTGGCCCAAACCTAGCTAGCAACACAGCGCTGCACGTCATCAACTTAGGAAGACCGGGCCATGTCCTATGGGATGTTCTGGCCATGAGGGGGATGTAATGGGTGCAAGGAGACATGGTGGCACAGAGCTATTTATTGGGTATTTTTTGTAGTGCGCCTATACAGCAAATGGTGTTGCAAGGTGCCACAAGACCAAAGAAGGGGGAAACTTGGATGAAGAATAACAAATTGTCCAGGTGTCATTTGGATCGTGCACATGTTGTAATGAGAAGTGGGAGGATGGGGCTGGATTGGGCACAGTAGGGGTGTAGGCCTTGCCAGGCTTGTACAGGCAGCAGTGCGCCTGGTGGAGCAAGTGCAGGTTTGGGGGTTCATGGGAGAACCATGTGCTTGGGTACATTAGCGAGGAGGGCATGGTGACTTGTAAGACTCAGAAGGCACCAGGCAGCCAGTCAAAATTCAGCAGAGGGGGATGTTTGTGGAGGAGAGGGAAGGAAGAAGAGAAAGGGACCATGATTTTATTTTATTTATAAAGCGCAAAAAACCGGGCGCATACTCTTAAACATGTTACAAAAAGCAGTAGTTACAGTAAGTTACAAAAATATACAGCATATATACATGTACCGAAGGGTACCATTAACAGCGTATAATACAGGGACAGAGAGAAAATGTATATACAGTCCTGTACCCCGTATGGGAGTGTCAAGGTCTCATGAGTCTTGGGAGAGCAGCCAGGTTTTAGCATTGTTCTTGAAGGAGTGGAATGATGGTTCAATTCTGATAGGTGTGGGCAGGGTGTTCCAGAGTTTGGAGGCCAGGACGGGGAAACTCACCCCACCAGCTTTTTGGAGTTTGCATCTAGGCACGATGAGGCTGTGAGTTTGGGCTGCTCTGGTAGGTCGAGTGGAGGTGTGGCGTGAGAAGCGAGCGGACAGGTAAGGTGGGGCGTTGTTGCTCAGACATTTGTGAGTCAAAGCTGGGGTTTTCAGGGCAATTCTTTGTTTTACCGGGAGCCAGCATAAGTCCGATCTGACTGATGAGAAGCACCCAGAACCATAAGGAGAATCTGGCTCAAGTCTAGTTGTGTGCTCGGTGCCTGGAAAGTGCTTTGTAGCCTGCACAATGTCAGATGCAGTAAGCAATGGGCCGCCACAATCAGAATTTCCTGTAACATTAACACTTTGGGAGCTCCCAACACGTGTTGAATCAAGAAGCAAACATAACTACCATTACTTTCTTTTTCCCCCAATGAGCTCATGTCTGTGTACCAACTATTACTTAACTCTAGATGATGCACAGTAAGCCATCCGTTAATACTAGTTGCATTTCCTATCTCCCCCTTTTTATATCGCTACTCCTACTCCATATACAACTACATCCTAAATATATTTCTAATCCAAACATAAAAATAGCAAATATCCTAGCTACCCAATACATTACACATAATGCATAGGAACAATTTTATTTATCACAAGGTATGCTTGATGTGATATAAATCTTTATGCACAGAAATTATAAATACTTCGGGGAGAAACCAGCTATCAATCTGCAGTTGACCATTATTTTATAGGATTTTCATCTGGGTGAGCTTATTTGGCAGGCACTTAGTACTTTATTGATTTACTGCAAGAGGGGTAGCATAAACCAACTCAGAGGCCGTTAAATCAGTGGACCAAGTTTTTAATAAAGACTTGGTCGCTGAAGAGGAGGTGACATGGGTTGAGTATCGGATGCATTGCTGTTTCTTCAGTCATTGGTGGCACGATTTGTTGAGAGATACAGTTTATGGCTTTGGTTAGGGCACACATAGCTACAAAATTTGTCCCCTAGAATGGATGCCGCCCTGTGAGCATCAGATGCTCTGCCAATTGGAGATAGAGGCGTGTGTATGCGGCGCCCCGTTCCCACCTCGTGGGGGCGTTAAATGATCCTTACAGGGCTGCGTGTGCATGCTGAACAAAGCAAAAGGGAAGCGGGTCACCCAATTATTTTTTAGGATGGTGGAAAGCTAACTCTTGAGAAGACCATTGATCCGCTCCACAAATCCATTGGCCCGGGGTGGTAAATAATACTCATCAGATGGTTGATGCCAAACAATGCTGTAACTTCCTTAAAAAGCTAATTGAAGAAGTGCGTGCAGTTATTGGACCTTACAACTTCATACTCTCCCAATTGAGGAAAAACATCTCAATATAATAATTTGGCCACACATTTTGCATCGGGGTGTGCACAAGGACCATCCTCCACCCACTGTGAGAAAGGACACAACCACTATCGGGTAGTGGGTCCTGTTACACCTTTCGCCCATGCCTGCATAGTCTGTGTAACTCGTGAAATGGCCCAGTAGGGCTGGGCAGTGTACCTCAGATAGTTCATAAAGTAAGACAAGTACTATAACTCTGAAACATGGTACAGTTCCTGACCAATTTGGTAATTGCCTCCTACAGATTGGGGACAAACCAGTCCTCCTCCATGTCTGCGGTGATGTGTTGCTTGGATACATGTGATGGGTGACGCAGTTGGTGAAAAACGACCAGCAGCAACTCGTATGACATAACTGCTTTGCCCGATGTTTCTTGTCACCACAATAATTCTGTTGGGGATTGCTTACATCCTCTTAACCGCCCTTCCTGTGGGGCCCGTCCCTGTAATTCTATTAGTTGGGCAATTGGTAAGTAATTGTAGGAGTCTGGCAATTGCTCCCTGCTCTGCGCTACTGCCGGGTACTCACTCAGCACTGGTAAATATGCTGCTTGCGTGGCCGCCGCATCCGCAGCAGCATTGCTAAGTGAAACCTTGTCTGAATCGTTAGTATGGGCGGTGCATTTCACCAAGGATGGTTGGGATAGAGCGTCAATTAGTTTGTCTAGCAGTGCTGCATGTTGTACCGGGGACATGCCTGCTTTTCTAGACCCCTTCCGCTTCCACCGCGCCAGTCCCGCGCGCTCCATGGTGGTGACGTAAGCCGAATCAGAATAGATGGGGACACGGCACCCTTGAGATGCTAAAAATGCCTCAATGAGCACTAAGTTTTGCTGCTTGGGCCGAATAGTGCGTAGGAAATCTCTTCTGCACCAATACCTCGTATACTCCATCAGGTGTATTGTCGGCTCCACCAGTATGCCCCAAACAAACTCTGGTTGATAGTTTCTGACCCATCAACAAAAAGCACCCCTCTGCCCTCCTTCAAGAGGGCTATCCCTTGGCTTCGGGATATCCTCCTCCTCTCCTTCAAATGACACACAATCATGGGCTACCAGATCTTCCTCGGTGCACTGCTGGATCCACAGTCTTACACCTCCCGATAAGAATATTGTGGCTGGACAATTATTTCATACGCAGATGCCTGCTGCGTGGTCGGAGTTGATTTGGAGCATTCCAAATGGCAAACACTGTTTGCTCCACGTACAGGGTTACAGAGCACCCCATAACAATTGTGGAGCTCTTTTCAAATGCAGCTGCAGCAAGTGCTTGTGCATGGGGACTGGCCCTGCATTACAGAATCTAGCAGTCTGCTGTAGTACACCAATGGCTTGTGGCTCATCGTACTCGTGTCAGTACTGCAGTCATCAATTGGCCATTTGAATGGGAAAAGAGTTTGAACTCTTGCATGTAATCAGGTGTGGCCAGCACTGGGGCCATGGAGATCCATTCCTTTAAAGCATGACAATTGGTGAGTATTTCCTCAGTGCAGGTAATCTTATGGTCATTCTTTTGGGCTTCTGTCGTGATAAGCTGCTAGGCACTTGCAGTAACCTGCATTTGCACTAACCCACTGAGCTATCTTGTGTGTACTAGAGCCTATTCGAAGCGTGGAGGAAAATGCTGACATCAACCAGGACTCTCGAACTGGGTGAGCCTGCATGCTTGCAAGGGGTTAATTGCAAAGGCCTTTTCTGAAGACACAAAACATCTAGCACAAGAGGTTCTGTGCAGCCCTTGGGAGTCAGGCATAGCTTTGCTCGTCTTCGCTCTGCGAGTCAGGTGCACTGATAAGGCAAGAATGCAAAACACAGTGCCCGAAGCCTGGGAGCCAAGACTGGCTGTTTCCAGTCTTGTAACTTTCCAAGCAAAAAACATGTTTACTGCCAGGAGGGGAGAGCCTAGAAGCTTCTCGAAGAGCTGACACGTCATGATGATTGACGTGCAGCTCCTAATAAGAGAACTATACTTGGACCAGGGAGGGGGGACTCATCCTGGACTGTTGGGAAGACGCGCGTATCAAGGACAGTGCCTGGACGACCAGCTGTGCGCTATCTGGGCCGAGACTCCTAACATCACATCCCCGCTCTGGTGTAGGACTGTGGGGGCTTGGCCAGTCCTCCCCTCCTCTGCTGAGGAGTGCCGGGCACCTGTAGCGGCGAGGGTCCTGGGTGTGATCAGATCGTACCTTCATCTACATTTCATTAGGAGCGTAAGACCAAATAATTGCATATTCATCTGTGATTGATAATTGGCATTATATAGCTTGCACTCTCTATTTCCATATTATTATAAATTGCTGCTTAGTTTTCATTAGTCATTGTAGATAATAAATGCAAGCATCATATTCTGTGTGATTGCCTTTTTTCCCAGACTGAGTTCATCGTGCTTCTTAAACCTTATTTGTGTGGGAAGGTAATTAGGAGTGATTTACTTTGCACAAAGGGCTGGATCCCAGGGAGGTCCGTGTACTGTTTATCACTACATTTGGCGCTGTGAGCAGGGTTTATGAGCACGATGCCCTTCTGGAAAAAACATGCAAAAGATGAATGCAATGGAGAAGATAGTGCACTCTGTCACATTCCAGGATGGCCGGCATCAAATGCTTGGTCGGGTGTGGCAGATATTTTGCATCGGTACTCGGCACCGAGGGCATGGGACATGCTTGAAAATGATGTTTCCCCGGCGGTAATTAGTAAGTGCTTGGAGAGTTTACCGCTTGAGAAATGCAGAAAGGAGCTAAAGGCAGCAGGAAACATAGGCTGGTTATTCCTGCAGGCGCTCAGAAAGGTGCATGAGAATGAATTGCTTAAAGATGCTCAGATTTGTAAATTAACAGACGAGATATCCCTGCTCCAAGAGCAACAAATTATTATGAGAGACCCTTGAATCGTCCGTTAAACGGGCTGATCAGATGGAGGACAGGTGTGCCTCTTTAGCTGTGCGTGTAGCCACGCACAAGCGCAGACAGCGGCGGGGCAATCCGTCAAAGATAAGGATTCGCGCGCTAATTAGGAAAGATAACTGGGACCCAAATTTATGGTCGGGTGAAGTCAGTGATAGTGAAACTGAGCAAGCACATGACTGGAATGAGTCTGTTGAAATTAGACTTGCTGAATTTAATTGGTATGATGAAGAGGAGCTGGAATGTGCTCCAAAGAAATGTGTTTATCCAGCACAGCCGTTAATCACTAACAAATCAAAAGGCCAAGCTGGTGGTGCAAATATTCAAAATACAAGGATTGTCCGTGATTATACACAGACAGAGCTTTTAGAGATTGCCAAGTTATTTAGACAGAAGCTAGGTGAAGCACTTTTGACTTGGTTCCTTCGCATCTGGGACACGGGTGCCGATAGTATCTTAATAACCCCAGAGGAACTGTCAAAGATGGGTTCACTCACTACTAATGTGATGTTGGGACAGATAGTGCGCGGTGCGCTCAGACAGCAAGGTTCTCATTCCTTGTTTAATTGGCTAAAGACTGCCCGGATGAATCTGTATGGGAGTCCAATGGATATGGAAGAGAGTTGGGGCTGTTGGCAATCACTAACTGAAGCAACAAGTCAGCTTAGAGAGATGGGTTTGCAGTGTGCACTGTACAGTGCAAATTTTGCAGGGCCTGACATGGAGTTTACAGTTGGCACGCGCGCACGTTTGTTAAGAAATGCACCGAGTCACATGAAGGGCGCATTGCTTTCAATGCTGGGTCCAGCGCAGGGCAAAGCCATTGGTGAAGTGGCACTTCTGTTAGGGCAACTAGAAGGGCTGGATGTACGCAAAGCAGCGCGTCTAGTGGCTGCAAACAATGATTCAGAAAAAAAGGGTGGTAAAAATGTAAAGTCTAAAGAGAAAGCTGATACTGTTGAGATTACACGCAAACAAATGAGGGTGGACCTGCTAAAAGCAGGAATTCCAAGGGAAGAGATAGATGGTAAACCCACATCTGAGCTGCTTGAGAAATGGAAGAAATTAAAAAGACCAGGACGGGAAAAAACTAAGCCCTCTGCACCCTCTGAAGAGGAGGTGTTGAAGCCTAAAGTGCAAGCAAAAGGTTACCCTGATTTGGCAAAGAACAAGTGGGAGGTCCCAGACCCCATTTTTGATTGAAGGGCTGGCTCTGTCTTTGAGGTACGGTTAATAAAGAGAACTAGTCCCAGAGACAGACGCCCTTTTGTGCCACTTGCCTTTTACTTGGATGAGAAAGTAAAACATGTTTTGGCTCTATTAGACACAGGAGCTGAGGTAACCATTCTGAATGGCAATCCCAGTAAATTGTCTGGTCCCAGAGTTTTGGTCAATGGTTATGGGGGAGCAGAAACTGTTGCAAAAGCCTTTAATGTAAAAATGTCAATTGGCGAGGGATTGCCTTTCACAGCAAATGTTTTAATTGCAGATATACCGGAGTACATCCTTGGCATGGATGTGTTGTTGGGCAAAAGTGTGACTACAGATTTAGGCGAATTTGTTTTTGGCAATCGAAAAATCCATGTGAGAGTTATTAACCCTGTTGTGGTTGGGCATGCCAAATGGTCCCCCTTGCGTTTACCTCCTCCTGCTGACCCAGTGTGTGTGAAACAGTACCGGTTGCCAGGAGGACATAAAGAGATTGGTGAAACTATTGAGTCATTGGTGAAAGCTGGCATAATGAGGCCGGCAGTCAGTCCATTCAACTCGCCGATCTGGCCTGTCCGCCGCCCGGATGGGGCATGGCGTCTGACAATTGATTACCGCATTTTGAACAAGAAGGTGCCGCCCTTAGCTGCGGCGGTGCCAGACATCATCACCCTGATTGAAAACCTTACGAGAGAAGTGGGTGAATGGCATGTGGTCCTTGACCTGGCCAATGCATTTTTCTCCATTGATATTGACACTGAATCACAAGACCAATTTGCTTTCACTTGGGGAGACAGACAATTTACCTTTACTAAATTGCCCCAGGGGTATGTGCATAGTCCCACTCTGTGTCATGGATTGATTGCCAGAGACTTAAAGATGGTGCAATTGGATAATGTATTTATTGCTCATTACATTGATGACGACATGCTGACCAGTGTTGAGAAAGAACATGTAGAAAACGCTGCTGAAAAGTTGATCTCACACATGCAAAATCGGGGGTGGGCCATAAATCCCAAAAAGGTACAGGGGCCTGCTCAAGAGGTGAAATTTCTAGGTGCAATCTGGTCTGGGTCAGTTAAGAAAATTCCCGACCCGGTAATTGATATGGTTCAGCAGATGGCTCCACCAGCAGATAAAAAAGAGGCACAAAGATTCATTGGGTTAATGGGGTTTTGGAGAAATCACATACCTCATTTAAGCCTGATACTGAAACCCATTTACAAAGCCACCAGAAAGAAACATGACTTTACATGGGGCCTAGAGCAACAGACTTCCTTCCAACAGGCTAAAGACGCATTGCAAAATTACATCACGCTGGGGCCCCTGACAAAAACTGATCCTTTTGAATTGGAAATTCTTGTCTACAATGACGTGGCTGTGTGGAGCTTGTGGCAAAAGCAAGGACATAAGAGTGCCACAGGGGTTCTGGTCAAGGAAACTCACAGATCCTATGACAAGATACACTCCGTTTGAGAAACAAGTTGCTGCAGTGTACTGGGCTCTAGTTGAAACTGAAAGAATCACAGGCGAGCAACCAGTGACAATTTGCACTGAAATTCCAATCATGGGCTGGGTGCGTGACACTGCTGCAAATGGGAAAAGTGGCAGAGCACAAGACGCCACTCATGTCAAATGGAAATGGTATTTACAGCAACGTGCGAAAGCTGGCCGCACAGGGGTTTCCAGACTGCAAGAACAAATGCTGGAGGCGGTAGATCTGGAAGCGATGCCTGAACCAAACACCCCTGTGGCGTTGCCAGAATCTCCCTTCAAAGTCGCACCCGCCTATGATACATTGACAGAAGAAGAACAAAAGTCTGCATGGTTCACGGACGGCACGGCAAAGTATGATAAAGGGCAAAGACACTGGCAAGCTGTCGCATTCCAGCCCCATCGAGAAACACTGCTAATGAGAGAAGGTGTGGGAGGATCAAGTCAGTATGCTGAACTGCAAGCAGTGGCCTCCGTGATTGAACAGGTGAAGGAAACAGAGACTGCATACATATACACAGACAGTTGGGCCACATATCAAGGCCTGACACATTGGGCACCGGCATGGAGAAGAGATGGTTGGCAGATCAAGAACACGCCGATCTGGGGAGGGCCAGACATCTGGGAAGAGATGTGGTGCAAAGGTGAGAGGTGCAAAATCTGCATTGGGCATGTCGATGCACACATGCCCCCTGACACCTCACTGGCTGCCCTGTTCAACAATGAAGTGGACCAAATGACAAAGATTTGCCCAGTGACAACACCGCAAGAAGCTGAGGTGCTGCAAGGGATGGCGGATTGGGCACACCAAACCTCAGGGCATCTAGGGCAAACAGGAACTTATCAATGGGCAAAAAAGAGACAATTGCCCATTACCATGGATCAAGCCAGACAAGCTGCCTCCCAATGTTCCGTGTGCAGTGAAGTGAAGCACTACCCTCTGGAGAGGAAGCCTCAAGGCCCTTTGAGAAGAGGTGAAAAAGCTGCTAGCGTATGGCAAGTTGACTACATTGGCCCTTTACCGCCCGAGAATGGAAAGCATTATGTGTTGACCATGGTAGACACATACTCTGGACTGTTATTAGCTTATCCAGCCGCCCATGCAGATCAACGGGCTACCTTGCAAGGCATGGAATAACTTATCAGACACTATGGCATCCCGGATGAAATCCAATCAGACCAAGGCAGCCATTTTGCTGGACACAATGTGCAAGACTGGGCACTAGAGCAAGGCATAAAGTGGACACTGCACATCAGCCGATACCCAGAATCCTCTGCTGGAACGTAGCAATGGGCTGCTCAAGCAACAAATAAAGAAGCTGACTAAGACTCACACTCTCAAGGGGTGGTCCAAACATCTGGCACATGCACTGTTTGAACTGAACAATCGTCCACTGGGAAATCGCCAGACACCCTTTGTAAGACTGACAAGTGAGAAAGTGGAATCTACAAAGACTCTTGTTGTGTGGAAAACCGACAAAGAAGCTAAGCTGCCTGTGCAAGCCACTGCAGGCAGCATCGGACTTGATCTATCTACCTGTGAAGATGATGTTATACTGGCGGGGCAAACCAAATCCATCTCGTTGGGTATTGGCATCAAATTGCCGGCTGGCACTTATGGACGCATTGCTGCACGATCCAGCCTGGCAAAACAAGGCATTGACATATTAGGAGGTGTGATTGATCCTGATTATAGAGGGACTGTTTCGGTACTTTTACATAATGCTGGTGCATCTGCAGTACCATTAACCAAATATGACCGAATTGCACAATTGATTTGTGAACAAGCAGTTGTCCCCCTAGTAGTAGAAAGCAAGCAATCTCCAGACACTACATTGAGGGGGGAAGGAGGCTTCGGTAGCACAGGAAAAAAGGTGTGGGTGCACCATCCTAACAAAAAGCCTGAGGCTGGGGAAGTGCTAAGTCAAGGTGTTGGAAGTACTTATGTTATACTTTTGCATAATTCTGATGTGCCTGTTTATATTCCCGCTACAAGGCTCACACCACGAACGTAGAGCAGTATGAAGGGGATGGGACTTGCCTTGCTGTGGGTGCTCCTGGCCTGCCAAACCAACGCTTTCTCTGTAAAGAGTGGGTTATTGCAAGACACTACATGGACTCTGAGAATCGCATGCACTACACCTGATGCTCCAGTCCTGCGTGATAACTACAACCGCACCGTAACCTGTGAGAAAAGCGTTACAAATGAGTATCCACATGGAACTGCAAGAGTTCTAGATTGGCACATTGTCGGACACCTTTTATCACTAACTCATATGACTGGCGCTTACGAGATCTTAGGTCCGAAAGTTTCAGTGAATGGATCAAATAATCTGTTTGATGTTTCATGTTTCTTTTGCCCCAAGAACTGCAATGAGTGTACTCGCCAAGAATTTTTGGACTATAACTTAACCAAATGCCTTTTATACAATTGTACGTTGAAACAGCCTCTACCAGATGGTAGTATGGAGTTTGTATCAAAAACCAATATTGTACATGGTAGGCATCCCACTTGGAGGATGGTGTTTTTCAAATCACATAAAGTGGAGACAGTCCGCATGCTAGATTTTCCAGTAGTAAGACAACATTTAAATTGCAGACATGTGATGCACGCTTCCATTATTTCAGAGGTACACTTAGACATAGACTTGTCACGGGGCAATGTCTCCTTAGTACTACCAAGCTGCTATAAATGGAGTCAATTTCTATGGCCCATCACCAAATTGCGCGTAGCTAAGGGTTTAGATTCATTGATTGCGGGTGCAGCGGGAGTGGGAACGGGGGCTTTAAATGCTTTTGACATAGAAACTGTGCGCAACAAGTTAGCCACTATGGGTTCTGATGCCAGCGGCGCTATAAAACTTCTGGCTCAGTGGGGCCCATTGATAAGTCCTACCCTGCGCAACACTGCTACAAGTATTGGCAACCATTGGAAGTGGCAGAATTTCAGCTATGAAGACATTTTCTCTGCCATAGGGCAGATCAACAAAACTGCTAAAGACACACAATGTATTTTATGGCAAACTTTTCTAAATCAGCAGGTGTTGGCTTTCCGCTCCGAATGGGGGCGACAATCTTCAACCCACTGGCACACAGAGCTACAGTTACCAGCAAACATATGGATTAAGCCGCTTGCTTTTGATTGCATGAATAACACCTGCCATGCGTTAATGCAAGTTAGTAGGACCGCTTATGCTCTAGAAATATGGTGCCCTTTTATAGTATTACCTATGAAAATCAATGGTTCCTGGTGGGTTCCGCAAATACGAGGGGAATGGTTAGACAGCCAAAACTACACCATCCACAGTCACACCTGCATGCCCTGGGATCAGGGGTGGGTGTGTCCCCTAACTGGGAGGGTTCCGGACCCATGCATACATCCCGTAGCAGGGGAGTGCACATGGATGCAATACCACATAAATGGGACTGACATCTTTCAAATAGATCAGCATACAGCTTGCGTAGTTACTAATCATTCCTTGCTTATTAACAATTATAGGTTATTAGGGAATCCTCAAGTATTTTGCGTAGGTCAAGTTGTGACTATCCTAGACATTGTTACTCATACCCTATATTCTTTAACCCAGTGGTCTCACACTACTCTGCATGCTGAGCTCACGCATTTGCTTAACTGGACTCTATCCTATGGAGTGATTACTGCCCGGCTTCAAGCTATTAGACAGTTTGCTCAAACTGCTTGGAAAGATTTCCAGACGCTAGCTACCTCAGCTATTTCTGCAGAGTACAAGCTAATAATAGACAGAAACCAATTAATCAAAACTGCTGACCATCTGCAATCTGTTACTACTCACCACTGGTGGGATATATTCACTGGATGGTCTCCCTCCTCCACTAAGCTGCTTAATATAATACTGCACCCATTGCTGTGGTTGCTGATTTCCCTAATATTCATACTTATCGTCTTCATTGGGCTCTTGCGCAGAATGTCTTTCCTTTATACTAGAATGACTGCGCTAGAGAAACGCTTAATTGGCCTACAGCACACTGTGCATGCTTCCAGATCATGGAACTGAGTCAGCATTTTCAGGCCTCACTTCGAAAGGGGTGGAATGTCGTGATAAGCTGCTAGGCGCTTGCAGTAACCTGCATTTGCACTAACCCACTGAGCTATCTTGTGTGTACTAGAGCCTATTCGAAGCGTGGAGGAAAATGCTGACATCAACCAGGACTCTCGAACTGGGTGAGCCTGCATGCTTGCAAGGGGTTAATTGCAAAGGCCTTTTCTGAAGACATAAAACATCTAGCACAAGAGGTTCTGTGCAGCCCTTGGGAGTCAGGCATAGCTTTGCTCGTCTTCGCTCTGCGAGTCAGGTGCACTGATCAGGCAAGAATGCAAAACACAGTGCCCGAAGCCTGGGAGCCAAGACTGGCTGTTTCCAGTCTTGTAACTTTCCAAGCAAAAAACATGTTTACTGCCAGGAGGGGAGAGCCTAGAAGCTTCTCGAAGAGCTGACACGTCATGATGATTGATGTGCAGCTCCTAATAAGAGAACTATACTTGGACCAGGGAGGGGGGACTCATCCTGGACTGTTGGGAAGACGCGCGTATCAAGGACAGTGCCTGGACGACCAGCTGTGCGCTATCTGGGTCGAGACTCCTAACATCACATCCCCGCTCTGGTGTAGGACTGTGGGGGCTTGGCCAGTCCTCCCTTCCTCTGCTGAGGAGTGCCGGGCACCTGTAGCGGCGAGGGTCCTGGGTGTGATCAGATCGTACCTTCATCTACATTTCATTAGGAGCGTAAGACCAAATAATTGCATATTCATCTGTGATTGATAATTGGCATTATATAGCTTGCACTCTCTATTTTCATATTATTATAAATTGCTGCTTAGTTTTCATTAGTCATTGTAGATAATAAATGCAAGCATCATATTCTGTGTGATTGCCTTTTTTCCAGACTGAGTTCATCGTGCTTCTTAAACCTTATTTGTGTGGGAAGGTAATTAGGAGTGATTTACTTTGCACAAAGGGCTGGATCCCAGGGAGGTGCGGGTACTGTTTATCACTACAGCTTCTTTAAGGCCCTATAGGAGGGGCCAGGCTTATGGTGAATAATCTAGGATCCATGCCCTACAGTAATTACACAACCATAAAAATATGTGCATCTCTGACAGTTTTGGGCTGTGGGGTGCTGCGTACTTAAGTGGCGCAGTCGGCTATAATTCCAACTTCCCCCATTTGCCTTTTTTATCGGATTGGTTGCTGTTACATGGGGAGGTAGAAGGCTCTATTATTCCCTGATTCAGGAGTCCCACAGTGGTATCCTATATGTCCTCCTCGTCCTCTTTGGACAGCGGATACTGTCTGACTCAGGGCAGCACAGCACCTGGCTTAAGTATTATTTTAACTGGCGCCACCCCTCCAAAAGCGCTGCATCGTGGGCGCTGGTTGTCGATAACCTTTCCGGTAACTGCTCCAAGTCATTCTCAGTAAATGGGGGTGGGTTGAAAAGGGTCCTCAAGGAACATTGTACCTTTTGGTATTGTACCAGAATGTCACAAGAGATACAGATTGCTAACAGTCTCTCCATCATCCCTGTCCCAAACAACTCTGCATCTGTCACTTCCATGAGGGGCTCAGTTGGATCAATAAACAGCACTTTTGGCCACTCGCACCCTTGAGTATCTGTCCCAACCACAACAATCCTTATGGCCGACACAACCAGGCCCTGCAAATCTAAGGGCAATATTGTGCCTGCCACAAGCTCTGGGGTTACCACGGGTTGGAAAATGAAATGTGATAGTATCTGCAAACACGCCATGCCAATCTGGGGCATCGCATCAAGTAACAAAGTTATTGCATAGACAAACGTGTCTGGGTCTACAGGGAGGCCACAGACCACCACCTCTCCTCCTCGAGCCTGAATTATAACCATTGCCATTAAAGCACGCATACCTCACATAGCTGGAATGGCTTATATCATCCCACAGTCTGTAAAGGAAATGGTTATGTTCAGCTTGATCAACAAATCCCATCCCAACAGACTTATGGGGGAGGCCTCTGAGTATAATAAGGGTGAAAGCTCCACTTTCCCTCCTATTATGATAGCTACCTCATTTGTGTAGGGAACCGTAGTGACAGCCCCAGAGAATCCTTGCATGTCGAGATTTCACCTGATAGCGGGAAGTTTCCCTCACTGATGCATAAGTTAGTGGCATCTGTATCAACCATAAAGATGAATTGATTATTACCTATCTCATCGCCCACCAAGGGTTCCTCCTCAGAGTAGGCAGTAATGCGCAGGACTGGGCATGCAAGCGCTTTCTGTGGGCTGTCCTAATTGGGATACATATTAGTACCTGGAAACATGAAGGGGGTTCCTCCCATGCCACTGACCCCTTGGTAGGGTGCTGCTGTTCCATTCGGTACTGCATTAGGGGTGGGCATCTTACCTCCGTATAAGGTATTCTGCTAGGCCACTTGCGGCTGCACGCTAGGGGATGCTTAGGCCTGTATGTGTGGGGATTTGCAGCCAACTGCCTGTGGGCCTGATGGATCTCATAAGGTATGGAGGTGGACCTGGGCGGCTGTGGTAGTGCTGGGGCAGGTTGATTGTATGCATTATACCCGCACCTTGCCTGCTTCTGCACTCTCTTGCAAAATATCCTGATTTCCCACAGTTCCAATACTGAGTGTCCCATTCCACCTCTGGGTCCCATCCCACTGAACCCCCCCTCTGCTCCCTTGGAACTCTCCTCTCCCCTGCTGCTGAACACCTTGGTGCCGCTCAGGATACTGAGGCGGGGATCCACCACTCCACTGCCCCTGTCCACCACCTGGCCAAAATGTTGCTATCCTTACATCTGCGTGAGCTGCAGCCTGCTCTGCTGCTAAGTATTTGCCATCACTGCCCCTTCCACTGCTATTTTAATTAACATCTGTACTAGTTTTGCTTCCACCGCCTGCAATCACTGAGCCGTTTCCTTTTCTCGTTCCTTAATCGTTTTGCAATGGTGTATTATTATAGTCTGAATCTCGGCCCACCCCTCCACTGCTATGCTCACTACCTTGTTGAGCGCTTTCTGAACTTCCTTGGGCAATCCCTTTTTAATAATGAAATAAAAAATAGGAACTGATCGGTCCCACTTGTCACCCATCTCAGCTCGCCACATCTCCTGCACGTTTAAAATGTTTTGAGCGGCATCTTCATCGTTTCCCCCATAGTATACTGCATTATGGACTGTAAGTCAGGTGTGTCGGGGTATGCCTGTCACACTGCGTCCCACACTTATGCCCCAATATTATTGAAAGGTGCCCCATTGTGTACTTAATAGTCTAGGTTTACTCCAGAGTACCCTACCTTGACCCACGCGTTCCCAGGCTGCTCTCCCACAATTGCAACAGGTAGGCTTTTCATGCCTCCTGCCAACAAAGGAACTCCTCGCTGTCTGATTCTCGAAAGCGTATATCTACTCCCCAGCCCTGGCAGTAAGGGCTGGGAGCGCCTTGAGCAAATAATTTTTCTCCATCTGTGCCCAAGGCACATAGTTCGCCCCCCAGATCTCTTTGTATTAACAGCATTTGTTGCCAAGTCCTTGCCCCGCTCTCCGCTCGCCACTTCGCTTTTTCCGTGCCACTGCTACCAGCCCAAACCTGCTCCTTAATCGCTCACCCCACAAACATTCTACCTGTGGTGTAATTTCTGGAACCCCTTGCGCCTCACCTCCCTCGTCTTTGAACTCTTCCACACTGTCCCAATCTCCTTCCTGTCCCTCTTGGTGCACCTCTGTCTGAACTCACTGTCCCATAACCTGCACTTTCTGCACCTCAATCTTTATTCCCGTGCTTCTCGACATGCACATTCTTGATGGCGGTGCTATCCAGTCTGAATAGAATGTTCCTGGCCCTCCACTCATCCAACCCACACCCTTTATTATCCCTTTCTTTTACTGCCTTTATTGTCCCTTTCTTAACAGGGTCAACTGTTTGCGTTGCCTCGAATGTCTCCTCTGTGATTGTCTCCCGCTTCATAATGCCATTTGGGGTTGGTCGGAATCTGGGTGCAGCGGTGGCTGGCGGGGGCACATATGTTGGGTTGGTGTATCCTGTGGCTGGGTGGGCAGTGAGAGGGTACAGTCCCTCTCTAGGCGTTGGCTCAGGTTCTTCCTCTGGCGCTGTTGTGGTTGCTACATTTAGGGGGGAACTACATTTGCATCGGGGCATACACCTGGTGGTATCCTCTACATCCTCGCCAATTTTCCACAGGTCTAAGATCTCTTTTCACTTCTGCAGTTGTTTGCCCTTATACGTAGTGGTTAGAAACATGTTCATGTGCTTGAATATCTCTCTATTATTAGAACTGTGCTCTGGCCCGGGCCAGGGCCTTCCCCCCTGGGTCTCTACCAACCACTGCTTGTGGTACCTCTCTATTGTGTCCTTTTAGAATGGCAACGCACTAGACATATACTCCAGCAGAGTAAATTCCCCCATATTACCAATGGTATGTTCAACAGAAGCTTTTAGTTGTACGTTGCACACAGTGTTATTGTAACCATTTCTACCAGTCCTCCGTTCCTATCTCTCAGACGCCCTCTGTCCACACCCCCCTTCTTCACTCACTCCCACCCTTCTCACACCACACACACACACTATTTGTACCAGCCCTCCCTTGGCCTCCACTGAGTTCACTAAGCTAAAATAACAACCACTACTTTTCCTCTTTCCCCCATCCAAAATATATTGAGCACAGGAAGCCAAGCCCTCTATTTATACAGAGTGCCTGCCTTGGTATCCTCCTTATCACAGTAAAAAATGGTGCCAACGTCTCTCCTTACTCAGAGAGGATCCCACACTCCTTTTTTCCCCTCCTTGTACTCTCCTTAATAATATAAAAATGCAAAACCTACCATGTGGCCTTTTCACACTCTCCCGTCACACGCACACACTTACACACTTCACTTCCCCACTCACCCTTACCCCTTTTGTTGTTGCTCGCAAGGGGTGTACTTAAGTTTGCGTGTTCACCTGAGCTCCTCCGTCATAGAGTCCCACAAACGGGCTGTACTCTCCTAGGAGCCACGCCCGCTTCAAAGAGTAGTCAGGAATTATGTTAAAACGGCTTCTGTAAACCAATGCGGGTTGCACGTTTGGGATTGGCTACTGTATGTGGGCACGGCCCCTCCAGAGATTCAGCCTGGAAGTCTCCATCTTTGTGGGGGTCGCTGGGATCATGTCAGGGTTATCAAAAATGTAAAGAAGCCCCTCAACGAACACACCAGAATAAATACAACCCACTAGGGAAAAGGGCCCAGCTCACCTCTTGCAAGGAAAACAAAGTTTTATTTCCATAAAAATAGAAATGCACCAGCAAAGGACTCTGCTGCCACAGAACATTCTGGCAAAATCAGTACGAACAACACTTTATGAAGGCGTACAACGTCATAAGTGACATAATCTGCAAACCCGCATGGCTGGTTGGTCGAAACCCTATACATAGGCTCCCTGCTCCATAAGGGATGCCAGGCCATTGGTCGCGGCCCTGTCTGTCCATCTTCTTCCACGTGGGCTCCTACTAAGCGTCATCGGGCACAAGGCTGTAACTAATTGGCAATTATATGGAAGGAACAATACTGGCTCTATCTCTAACTTGATGTGCACCTGGTCTCGCGGTATTACCCAAATTGTTCGTTTACAAATGTTCGAATGAACAATTGACCGAATTTAAAGGGTCACAATTGACCTTTTCACAATTGACCGTATATATATATATATATATATATATATATATATATATATATATATATAGATATATAGATATATTCACACATATATGGGTTTTGGGGGGTTTGGCATTGGGTGGGGGGTTGTGGGGGGTTTCCCCCCACATATGCTACAATTGACCTTCACAATTCGGTCAATTGTGAAAAGGTCAATTGTCATTCGAACAGTTGTAAAACGAACAATTCGTATACAACCGGTCTCGCAGACATGGGCTTAGAGGATACTTCAAGGCCATCGCTCCTAATGAACTGCAGCTCGATTCCAGACACCTTGGCGCCCAACCAAAGTTCCCCACCCTCATTTTAACTATGTTTTAGCTATGTCGTTTTAGCCCTCCCAGCACAAATCACGCATGATGCCTGTTTTCAGATCTTTTCTGATTGATAGGGGTATTTTCTGATTGATTGGGGGTTTAACAGTTTTATGGTTGGTGGTCTGGGACTGACTGGTATCTTGGAATGCTGGGGATCTTGGGGCTGGGACTTTCGGGTGCAATTACTTAGAGCTGGGACCGGGAAGGGTCAGAGGCTCGTTCCCTCCTCTACAACCTATTCCCGCCTGCCAACACTTTATTTCTATGTGTGTTTTCAGCGCAAGACTAGGCCTAGATTCTAATATGGCTTCTGCTATCTATAATTGCATCTGATTCCCCATGTATACTAGGGCAAAAGCATAAACTCCCCTCCCCCTTCCTGCACTATGACCTCTAGAGACACCTCCCTTCCCCTGTAAAGTCCCCCAGCCCCTACTATACATTCACAGGCCTCTGTTTCATCCGAAAGCACAGAGTCCTGGGACGATCGTTTCTCCTTCCCAACAGTACTGTTAACCATCTTCACTTTGTCCATCTCCTCCTTTGGTGCTGCTATATTAAGAGTTGCTTCCTCACTACCTCCTCCATGGCTCCTCTCACCACCTCCCTTTATCGTCTCTTACCACCTCTTCCTTGAATGTCCCAGTAAGCAAGGCTAAAATCACAATATTGCTACTACATCTTCCTGGCAGGGGCTTCGACCCACTGGCCACCTCGCCCACTATGGAGGAGCCGTGGAGCCAGCCCAGTGTAAACACTGAGCGCTCCTGGGCTGGCTGAAATGTCAAAGGGAAGTATAGTTTCCCTTTGACAGTCCTGTTCCCCAGCCACGCATGCTCAATGAACCATGCAAGGCTGGGGGCGTTTTGCTTCCGCAGCCTTGCATAGCCCATTGGAAATGCTGGTTGGGGAACTGTATGTGCGACGGGGCATTCCTGCTCCTCCGCACACTTACAGACATGGAGAAGCGCTTCCATACCAACGCTCAGGTTCCTGCGCGCATGTGCATGAGCCAGAAAGCTGGCTCCTGTTTGTGCTACGAGGGAGCTGGAGCGCGGGGAGGAAACCAACCGCAGGACCAGGGCAGAAGGTATGTTTATATTAAATATTTAAATATGTACATGGATGTGTGTATTATGAGTGAGTGTATGATGATGGGTGCTTATGTGAATGAGCGAGTGCATGCTGTGTGTGAAATGAATGTTGTGTAGTGTGAGTATATGTGTTTGTGCTGGGCCAGGGAGCTGATTTTGGTGAGTGGGGATGAAGGAAAGTTGTACAACAATGGCATTTTTATAATGCCATTGTTGCACTACCCCAACCCCACTGGGCATAAACAAAATACCATGCCTGCCCCCTGTGACGCAAGCGCCTGGCATACGCACATAATCACATTGATTGTATGCGTGTGTGAGGATCTGCAGATCCAGGGGGCAGGCATGTCATTTTTTTACTGGACATCTATCGTGGATGTCCAGTAAAAAAATACCATGCCTGTCCCCTGTGCCTCCCAGTGCCTGGCTCTCTTTGTAACTCTCTTCCCCCTGTAGGTTATTGTTGTTACCACGGCATTCACACTTGCAACAATGTCTCTTTCTGTAAGCCTCTTCCTCTTGTAGGTTTAGTGCCGTACCATGGCATTCACGCTTGCAACATAGTCTCTCTATGTAACCCCTCTCCTCCTGTGGGTTTATTGTTGTTACCATGACATTCACACTTGCAACAGTGTCTTACTTTGTGACCCTGTTCCTCTTGTAGGTTTAATGTTGTTACCATGGCATTAATGCTTGTAACAGTACCTCTTTGTAACCCTCTTGCTCCTGCAGGTTTGTTGTAGTTTCCATGGCATTCATGTTTGCAACAGCGTCTCTTTCTGTAGCCCCTTTCCTCCTGTAGTTTTACTGTTGTTACCATGGAATTCATACTTGCAACAGTGTGTCTCTCTCTGTAACCCCTTTCCTGTTGTAGGTTTACTGTTGTTACCATGGTATTCATGCTTGCAACAGTGTCTCTCTTTGTGACCCTCTTCCGCCTGTAGTTTTACTGTTGTTACCATGGCAGTAACGCTTGCAACAGTCTTCTTTCTTCTCACAATTTGTTGCTCTCTTGACGTCCCACAACACAGCATACTCACAACTTGTCCATCATTTATCATCTCATTGGCTCAGCAGATCATCTGCTCTGTGTGTTCTCATCAGTATCTTCTCCTCGAAGGCGCTGTTACAGGAATTGTTTGTTATAGTTGATTAATTGTTTGTCTTAGTTGCGTATTTATAACGAGCTTAAATACCCAGAGGTTTCTAAGCGTGGACCCGGGGATCGAACCTGTGTTGCTTCGTGTGGTCTTGCTTCCGAGGCGAGCACGTTGCCGTTGAGCTATCCTCCCAGGACACTGCTTTCGACCAGCTCTGTATTAGACATCACTGGGCAGGCCATCTGTGTCGTATCTGGCCTCTGCACCTTGCCATGCCCTTACTTGGATCCACGTCATAATATTTGCAGGACTCTATCTCCTTCCAAACCCGTCCTCTTATCAACATCGACAGCTAGCACCCATATACATCAGCACTGCATTAGGGCAGGAGCCCCTCCAAGATAGCTGCAGGATCAGCTATCCCGCCACCAGGATCTCACAGCCAGCACCCGGAGACGCAGCGAGATAGCTGAAGGAGCCGTGTCATTTTCACTTTGAGCCTCATCCCGTGTGCACATTCCACGGTAGGCTACCTCACCTGTGACTCCGGTGCCCCGCTCCTCCCATACAGCCACCTCTGAGCCAGCCAAAGACCCCTACCGTTGCCGCCATTCACCTCGTGGAGCCGATCCACATTTAAAAATGGCCGCCGCAACAGAACAAAGTGTTTTTGTTTACTAAGGTTGCTTAGCACCCATCAGCTGAGCCCCTATTTCCTTCTCCCGGTACGACCGGAAGGCGTGAACCGGCACCCTGCCTCTAAGGCACTGCCTACAAGGCACACCGCCTGTCCAAATTTCAAACCAGATATTGGAACAAATCCTGATGTGGAAAAGGAAAGGCCTTATCACAGACAAAGAGCAAGCTTACTTAATTGTCCCGCATCCTGTGGTCCCAAACATTTACTTTTTACCCAAGGTGCATAAAGCCTTCAACGAAATTCCGGAGGGAAGACTGATTGTTAGTGGTATTGGTTGGGCCACAGAAAAAATCAGTGAGTTCATTGACAATATATTAAGCCCCCGTGTACCAGGCACCAGAGCCATTTGCAAAGATTCTACTGATGTCATCAAGAAACTTCAATCGATCGACTGGCAAGACACATACAAACTGGTTACATGGGATGTTCGAGTCCTATATACCTCGATTAAATACGAGGCAGCCATCGAAACCATAGACTACACTTTTCGTGGGGAAACTGCTTCACACTACCACTACGTGACCATGCTCAAAGAAATGCTTATAACAACTTTGGATAGCAACATTTTTCTTATCAACAAAATATATTTTCAGCAGAAACAGGGAGTAGCTATGGGCGTAAAATAAGCACCAGCCCTTGCCAATTTATTTATGAGCAAATTTGAGGATCAGTATGTATACACGGATCTGTATGCAAAAGACAAAATCGTGATGTGGACCAGATTCATTGATGATATTTTACTTATCTGGAATGGCAATGAGGAAGATCTAATCGACTTCAGGGGTCGGCTAAATAATAATACAGAAGGGATCTCACTCTCAGGACCATCGAGTAACACCAGCCTAGATTTCCCTGATTTAACTATATACGTGATGGATGGAAAACTTTTGACTAAAACTTTTCGCAAACCAACAGAGGCCAACTCAACCCTATTTGCCACAAGCTTCCATGTGAAAACAGTGGTTAAGAACATACCGAAGGGGGAATTCATAAGAGCTCGTAGAAATTGCAGCAATGATAACGATTTTGTCCAGGAATGCCATCTTTTGAAGCACATATTCTGTCAAAGAGGTTATAAGGAAAAGTGCATAGATGTGGCAGAAGCAAAAGCTGTCGCAATGGATAGGAATGTAACTCTTCAACCCAAGAACTACAGACGAACTGAGGAACAGAATAGAGTAAACTTCATCACAACGTTTTCCCATGACAATTTTGAAATTGGAAAAATACTTAACAAAAAGTGGCACTTGCTCCAACTTGATGATCACCTCAAAGACATTATTGATGATCGACCTAATCTAATTTTCACAACAGCAAGATCCTTGAAAAGCATACTTAGCCCATCCCTACTCCCTAATCTGCCCACACTGTAAGGTTTTCAAACACTAACCTTATGGTGCAGCAATCAACGAGGCAGTTGGGGAGCCCCCTAGGGACCCTGACACCTCCCCTCTCCTGATTAGGAAACAAGTGGTTGTGTAAGGGATCCCAGGGAAACCCTCCTGGGGGAGAAAACCCTGCCGGAACGGAGATGGATCCAATCGTCCTCGGTACGTCGATCTTCAACGTGGGAAGGATTCTATTTGCTTCTGTATTCTAATTTAAACAAAACAGGGTATGAGCTGGGATATAATCATGGAGAAGACAGACAGAAGTGAGAAAAGAGCAGTACCGAGCGAGTTGGATGGAGGAGGAGTCTCGAGGAGTCTCGGAGGTCGGGAGAGGGAGGCTGGATACGGACACAAGTCTGTAGATATGTAGATAGGTAGGTAAAGAGAAAAGGTTAGCTTAAGGACAAGGATGTAGGTAACATGCACCCTAGCTGCGAACTTACGGAGCGTCTGAGGAGAGAAGCGACGCGCTGAGCTGTGGTTCTGCTGCACCATATCCGGGATCCTTGGAACAGCGCGGTGACGTCAGAGGACGTCTGACTGAAGACGGGAACACTGCAACGCTACCCGTAGTAACAGGAGCCATGCTGGGAGAATGAAACAAGGACAAAGTCCGCATTCTCCAGCGCCGCCAAAGGGAGCCGCGGCGCCAGCGAGACATGACAGTATGCCCCCCTCCAAGGGTCCCCCCACCGGGTTTGTCGGGGTGCAACCTATGAAAGCGGCGAACAAGCAAAGGTGCGTGGACAGCAGAGGCTGGTTCCCACGAACGGTCCGCTATAGTATACCCCTTCCAGTGGATCAGATATTGAAGTCGACCATGATGATAACGAGAATCACAAACACCGGAGACTTCGAATTCGGGACCATCTTCGGTTGACACAGGTGGGGGACAGTCCTTAGAACGACCGAATCGATCTGGAACATGGAGTTTGAGTTGGGACACATGAAATACTGGGTGAATTCGTGACCAAGATGGAGGAAGTTGTAATTCAAAGGCTAGAGAGCCCTTCGACCTTAAAACAGTGAAAGGCCCAAAGAATTTAGGGGACAATTTAGATGGAATCAAGTGTCTAGGAAGGAATCTTGCCGAGAGCCAAACCAAATCCCCCGGAGTAATCTTGGGTGATGGTGAACGATGCAAATCCGCAAAGCGTTTGGAGCTTTCCTGAGCTTCTTGCAAAGCAGTCCTGGCCAAAAGATGTCCCTGTTGGATGTCCTCCATAAGGGCGTCGGCATCTGGAAATGCCGAAGATTGGAGAAGAGAGGAAGGAGAACAGGAGGGATGATATCCATAGGTACAGTGGAATGGACTTGTCTTAATGGATGCATGAGGAGCGTTGTTATAGGCAAACTCTGCCATGGGTAACAGTTCCCTCCAGTTATCTTGCGCCGCAGACACAAAGCAACGCAGGTAGGTTTCCAGGGTTTGATTCAAACGTTCGGTCTGTCCGTTAGTTTGAGGATGGTAGCCTGAACTTAAAGCTCTTTTAATCCCCAAAGCGGAACAGACCTGCTTCCAGTATCGGGAGATATACTGTGAACCTCGATCGGACACTATACTGTCTGGAAGACCATGCTGAGAAAATATGGTATTGATGAAGCGTCTGGCCATTTGTGAGGCAGTTGGTATGGAGGGTAAAGCCAGAAAATGGGCCAATTTGGTAAAATAATCGACCGTTACCATAATGGTGGTACAACCTGTAGATGGAGGCAAGTCGACAATGAAGTCCGTAGAAATCAGTTGCCAGGGACGAGTAGGTATTTGTACCATTGCCAATTTCCCAAAAGGTTTGCTGCGAGGGGTTTTGGCTTGGAGGCAAACCACGCACGATGAAACATAGTTTTTCACGTCCTTGCCCAGGGTTTCCCACCAAAAATGCCTTAAAACAAGCTCCCGGGTACTGGCTATACCGCGATGTCCGGCCATGACAGAATCATGACACATATGCAGCACTTCAGTACGGAGTTGGAGAGTAGGGACATAGACTCGATGGTTCTGATAATAGCATCCGTCTTCAAAGGAGAGACCCCACTTTCCCATTTGAAGACTGATAGAATCCTTGATGAGACAGGTTTGGGATGCAATCGAGTGAAGGAAATCTTGGACTACAGTAATAAACGTAGCTCGAGGAAACAATTTTTCGGTCTGAAAACCAGGTTTGCATGATGGATCTCTGCGTGATAATGCATCGGCTTGTAGATTGGTGTTCCCCGGAATGATTGTGAATGTTATGTTGTAGGGAGAAAAGAAATGTGCCCATCTAGCTTGCCGACTGTTACGTGTTTCTGCGTACTGGAGGCTTTTAAGGTTTTGATGGTCCGTGCGTACTTCAATAGGATGTTGGGAACCCAATAGGAGATGTCTCCATTCCTGAAATGCTCGTTTTATGGCTAATAGTTCCTTCTCTAATACTGTGTAGTTGATTTCCGAGGGAGAGAAGGTTTTAGAAAGATAGGCCACAGGATGTTCTAACCCAAGTGCCTGAGTCTGTTTTAACACGGCTCCCAAGGCGAAGTGAGAGGCGTCTGTTTCTACAATAAAGGGTAGGCTCTGGTCTGGAGTTCGTAAGATTGGGGCTGACGTAAAAAGGGTTTTCAAAGTGTCAAAGGCGGACTGAGCTTCTATTGTCCATTCGAAAGTCTTCCCCTTCTTAAGTAGCCTAGTTAGTGGTAGAACAACCGAAGAAAACCCTGCAATAAACTTCCTGTAAAAGTTTGAGAATCCCAGAAAACTTTGGAGTTCTCTGACGGTACGAGGTGGAGACCACTCCAGAATTGCTGTTACTTTGCTGGGATCCATTGAAATCCCAGAGGAGGACAGGACGAACCCTAGATAAGTAACTGTAGTCTGATGAAATTTGCACTTTTCTAGTTTACAGAATAGGTGGTTATTCCGTAATCTGTGTAAAACTTGACTCACATGTTGGTGATGTTCCTTTGGGTCCTTGGAGTACACCAGGATGTCATCGAGATATATAACCGTTGTGTGGAGAAGGAGATCAGAAAATATATGGTCGATAAATCTCTGGAAAACAGCAGGAGCATTTGATAAACCAAAGGGCATCACCCGGTACTCGAAATGACCAAAAGGGGTGCGAAAGGCCGTTTTCCACTCATCCCCTTCCCTAATCCTGATGAGGTGATAGGCTCCTCTGAGATCTAGTTTAGTGTAGATGGTGGCTCCCTTTACGGCCTCCAGAATATCAGGGATGAGCGGCATAGGATAGCGATCCGGAATGGTGATCTTGTTAAGACCCCGATAATCTATGCAGGGCCTTAATTCGTCTGTGTCCTTCTTCGCTATGAAAAACAATGATGCCCCTGCAGGAGAGATTGATTCCGTTATCAGACCGTTCTTGAGGTTGGTATCCAGATACTGTCTTAAGACCGATTTTTCTTTCTCCGAAAGGATGTACATTTTACCGAAGGGTATGGGTTGTGAAGATACAAGTCGAATCGAACAATCGTCTCTTCTATGAGGCGGAAGGTCCGAGAACTGAGGAGAAGAAAAAATGTCTTGGAACTCCTCATATTCGGGAGGGAGAAGACTGATCTGGTCCACTATTTTATGGGATCTGTCAGGAGGTGAAGGAGGAGTAGAGAACCCTATAGAGCCGACTGCAAGACAGTGTTGAACACAGTGTTCTGACCCCAAGAAAATAGAACCAGCTGACCAATTTATGAAGGGATTGTGTAGCTTTAACCAGGGTAACCCCAAAATAATGGGATAGTGGGCGGCCTTAATAATGTCGAATATGATCTCTTCTCTGTGGGAACCGATAGACATCCTTAAGGCGAACGTTTGTTCCCGTATAGGTCCTGAAACTAGAGGCGTGCCATCCACCCCTTCAACTGGTATGGCAAAGGCTTTGGGAGAGCAAGGTAAATTCTGGGATTTAGCCCACATATCGTCTATGAACAAACCCGCTGCACCGCAATCTATCAAGGCGGGTACCGTTACTACGGTTCTATCTGGTAAGGAAAGAGAGACCCGTAAAACTACCATGTCCAATGATGGAGGAATCAGGGTTGGAGAGTGGGAATCAGCACCCGTTGCCCCGACCGTTGTTCCCTTTGCGGTTGGGGTCTGGCGTTTCCCGAACGTGATTGCCGTCTAAGAGGAGCAATAGGGCAATCTTGTACTGTATGAGAGGAAGAGCCGCAGTACATACATAGCCCTTGGCTTTTCCTGCGAGCCCGTTCCTCTGGAGTAAGAGGTCCCCGAGTAATCCCCACTTGCATAGGTTCATCTGAATTAGTGGTTTTGGGAACTGAAACTATGTCTGGCCCAAAGCGGTGACTTCTCCCTTTCTTCCTTTCCGCTTGTCGTTCTTGTAGCCGATAGTCTAACTGCATGGTGAGGGAGACCAATTCCGCAAGAGTACTGGGTCTAGAAATCCGCGCGAGTTCGTCTTTTAACTCTTCATGAAGCCCCCTTCTGAACAAAGTTATCAGAGCGTCATCAGCCCACGAGGTGCCGGCCGCCATTTGTTTGAATCGAGTGATGTATTCTAGAATACCTAAGGATCCTTGCTTGATGTCTAGCAGTTTCTCCTGAGTGGAGACATGGTACTCTTTTCTTGAAAACATAGCCTTCAGGCTGGCAGTAAAAGCGGGCACTGAATCAAGAATGGCGTTATTAGAAGTTACAATAGGGGTGGCCCAGGCTAGAGCAGGTCCTGTTAGATGGGTAATCATATATCCTACTCTATCTCTATCTGAGGGGAAAAAAGATGTTTTGAATGCAAATTGCACTGTGCATGCGTCCAGAAATTCCCTTAGTGATTGAGGATTCCCGTCATATTTCCCTCCTGGTAATGGACCCGGAGGGATTTCCGAACTTGTGGGAGGCCTCACTAACATTTGCTGTTTCAGGTAAGCGTTTTCATGTTTCAAGGCTTGTACCTCATGGGACAAACCTTGTACCACAGTCGTTAACTGCTGCACCTGGTCTAACGCTGCTTGCAGCGTTGTCATAATTAGATTTCTCTTTTACGGGCGTCGCTTGCTGTAAGGTTTTCAAACACTAACCTTATGGTGCAGCAATCAACGAGGCAGTTGGGGAGCCCCCTAGGGACCCTGACACCTCCCCTCTCCTGATTAGGAAACAAGTGGTTGTGTAAGGGATCCCAGGGAAACCCTCCTGGGGGAGAAAACCCTGCCGGAACGGAGATGGATCCAATCGTCCTCGGTACGTCGATCTTCAACGTGGGAAGGATTCTATTTGCTTCTGTATTCTAATTTAAACAAAACAGGGTATGAGCTGGGATATAATCATGGAGAAGACAGACAGAAGTGAGAAAAGAGCAGTACCGAGCGAGTTGGATGGAGGAGGAGTCTCGAGGAGTCTCGGAGGTCGGGAGAGGGAGGCTGGATACGGACACAAGTCTGTAGATATGTAGATAGGTAGGTAAAGAGAAAAGGTTAGCTTAAGGACAAGGATGTAGGTAACATGCACCCTAGCTGCGAACTTACGGAGCGTCTGAGGAGAGAAGCGACGCGCTGAGCTGTGGTTCTGCTGCACCATATCCGGGATCCTTGGAACAGCGCGGTGACGTCAGAGGACGTCTGACTGAAGACGGGAACACTGCAACGCTACCCGTAGTAACAGGAGCCATGCTGGGAGAATGAAACAAGGACAAAGTCCGCATTCTCCAGCGCCGCCAAAGGGAGCCGCGGCGCCAGCGAGACATGACACACACCGAGACAAGAACTATGGTTACCTGGTTTACCGACAGGATTCAGGAACTGTGGATCATGCATCATGTGCAAATTAGCGCACTCTAACACAGAGACTTTCACAGATTCGAGAGGAACAACCTTTTTAATCAAGGATACCATCAATTGCTGCAGCAAATATATTGTATATGCGATAATTTGTACATGTGCACGCGTATACATTGGCAGCACTATACGTGAACTCAGATATAGAATACGTGAACATGTTTATGCTATGAGTAAAGTTGACTCCACATTACCGCTTGCCCAGCATTGGCAAACCAAGCATCAACAGGATGACAAAATGGATGTCAGGTTCATCGGACTCAGACAGGCTTCCCTGGGTGAGAGTGGTAGAGACCGGGAAACCCTCCTTCGCCAGTGTGAAGCCCGCATCATATGTAAATTCAGAGCGACGGAGTTTGGTCTGAACCGAGACCACGAGATGGCGTATTTTCTTTAATGTTCTTATTTCTTGTTTATCCTGTTCACAAACATACGATATTCAGCATAAAAGTATGACAGGGAGATTGTTAACTAAGCGCCCTGTCAACACTCCTTTCACACCTTACTCAGATATTTTGCACAAACCTGATATTTGTAGCTTATTAGGTAATAACGTATAATGACATAGACTAACAATGGATATCACATAGTATTGGTTTTGTGTACAGTTCTCCACCTGCTATCGGCATTTGATACTAAAACAGTTTGGAAATATATTTTAACCAATCAGCCCTTGAGAAACCACCTAAATATCACTTCACGGGTGTCTTTGTTAACATTTGCATTGAGCCCAAAACATAGCGCTCGTTTATTGCTTGCCTGACTTCCTAGATGAGGCTTAATGGAAATAGCAGTATGACTTTGGGTTGCCATGACAACCTATGTAAACTGTGTCAGTGCAGCGTTCTGCACAATCCAGACGGCAGCAGACTTCAGCGGACTAGGACGTAGGCTTCAGCGTTTCACTATCTTTCTATCAGATCTAACCATATCATGTCAAAAGCACTACCGCGCTTGGACGCAATACGACCCAGATTTTCTGCATCACGGCGCGTTCTCTGACGCTTTACTCTAACTTCTCTACTGTTCAGTAATATGATTTAATTCAGTGCTCGGTAACTTATAGATTTACATTCATGTATATTACGGTGATTTAAACCGTTGATGTCGGACATACTCTAATTTTCTTGGCGCATATTTTGGTTTGAGTAAATCACATTATATCAACACGAATGCTTAGTATTTACAAGCTATGGCTTTTCAAACCACACATATGGACTGAGGTGTTATTTCTGATGCTATTTTCGATATGATTTCTCATAGGGGGATTTAACCCATGACTGTGTGTTACACCCAATTGAAACCTTTTGACTTGAGATTTAGGTACAGCCGACAAGGTCAAAAATCTCCATAAGTATCAATCATCTAAGTAATTGTCCTTTTTTCACTTGATCATTCACTTGCTAATAACATTTTTTGTGTTTTTTCTCATTTGTTTTTGTTTATTATATTCTTTCTCTACATGACTTACCCTTGACTCCCCCACCCTTCACCCCTCCCTTTTTCTCTGTGACTATACAACATCATGATTTCTGTTTTCTTGCTTTGGTTTTTGTGTAATTTGATTCATCATGATCTATGATTGTAATGCATATCTGTCAACTTTTGTTTTATGTTCATTTTCTCTATGCTATTTATCAGCTTTACCACTAGCCCTGATTTGAAAAAGACACTGGTGTGTCGAAACACGTGTCATCTGTAAAGGGCATTTTTCGATTTAATACAATAAATCAACCTACCCAAATACTCAGTGTGGCGCTCATTTGAGGTGTGGAGAAGCCTTTTTAAACACACCGCCTACAAGGCTCAGCCTGTCTGTGCCTGTCTGTGCCTGGACAGTGCCTCAGAAAGCTGTGCCCGTCACTATCCAGTGCACAGCAGTGGTAAAGGAACACTAGCATCTCGGAGGCGCAAGCCACACTACTGCCAGGTACTCGTAAAACCCTTGACTCTCTCATATTCCTCGTACTTCTGTATGCGCTGTCATATTCCTCTGATAAGCCGTATACTATGCCCTCTATTCAGCGAGCCTCTTCGGTTAAACTATTGCATTATTGTCCGTTGGGTACACACCCTAACACTGCTATTGCCAAACCTATTTTACAAATGTCTGCATCCGTACTAACCACGGCATACATTTAGCATACTTTATTAGTTCCACTGCTTGTTATCTACCATGCTCTCTCCCAACTGCCTCCTCCGCCACGTTCATGAGCTTAATATACTATCCACTCCCACTGCTGTTAGACCCTCTGTGTGGTAAGGAAGACACCTTGAACTTTACAAATCTCTGCATTGCCTCCATCCCAACTGCTCTTGTTAAACATTTTAAGCATAACTCCGCTCCTGGTGCTGCCTAAACTATATGTTTCTGCGCTATTTCCCCATCCTAATTCCACTAGGCACCTTACCTACCTGAGCTACAACCTAAGTACTTAACTCCATCTATCACCTATATGCTCCGGTCTGTACTCCATCATTGAATGTACCACTGATTATTAACGCTACATGGCATTGTGTAATGCTCTGCTGTCCTACATCACCACTCCCCCTAAACCACATCTCAACACACAAACTATCACTTGCCCCATGACTCTCCATGTGAGAAACCAAAGATTATGTTGCCGCTCCGCCTGCCCCACACCCCACTCTATGACCCGTCCTGCTACACACCCCCAACACCCACCATCACCTGCACTCCAGCCACTACAAGCAAAACTAACACTTCTAATAGTTTCCATACAAACTCTAAGCAAAGGGACAACCAAAAACACAGTTCCAGTGGGCACTCATTAATGCTCGCTCCCTACCAGCACATGCAACAGAGATCCATGACCTTATTCAGGACCTAGACTTAGACATACTTGCTATTACCGAGACTTAGCTACATGAAGCCTCCGGACCAGCCATCTGCCAAACCTTACCACCTGGGTACATCATCCTACGCCAAGACAGAACCTCCAGTAAAGGAGGAGGCGTTACACTAATCCTCAAGGAGACCCTCAACGTTAGGCAGTACAAGACCAATGAAGCAGAGAACTTCGATGTACGATCAGCTAAAATATCACCCTCTGCCAATGACACCATCACAATACACATTGTCTAGCGCCCACCAGGCCCAGCTCTAGACTTCCAATCCAACATCACCCACACCCTAGGAGACAACCTTAAAGCAAATTCCAGAGTCATACTCTTAGGGGACCTTAACCTAGGGTTCAAAGACCTAAAAGGCAATAAAAGCAAAGCCCTCCTAGACTTAGGTTTCACCCAACGAGTGAACGAACCCACCCATACCAAAGATCGTATCCTAGATTGGATCGCCAACCATAATTGCGTGACTGACATCAGCTCTAACACCCCCACCTTGGACTGACCACCACTTACTGCACTTCTTCATACCAATAAAAACAGGAGGTAACCCATACCCACCTGCACCAGCCACCATGGTGTAACGCTCACCTGGTATCCATGGGGACGTCACTCAGCCTGTTCTGACCTCTTATGACCTCGAACCCTTCCCTGGAGTCTACTCGACTGGAGACTGGGCTGGACTGGGCCTCAAACACAGGATTGGTAGAGTTTAACTCCCTATTGTCTCTGTGTGCTTGAACCCCTTCTTCTCCGGTGTCCAACCCTTCCCTTTGATCCAAAGCTCACCTTGTTTTCTTGGAAAGTGTGCTCTCCATCCTGCTTTCAGCGCAGGGGTACGTTGATTGATGCAGGCTTGTTGCTGCCTAGTTACTTCACTGGCAAGAGTCCGACAGGTAAGCATAATGAGTCTTTTGAACAGTTCTCTAACTTTGTTCCTTTCCTTCCTTAGATGATGGCGACATGCTGCTGAGATGAGTAGCGCTGAAGGTGAGTGAGCGCGATGCGACCCTTTCCTATTTGTATTGAACTGAGTTCTTTTTCTGTGTCTTTTAGGTGCTGCAACGTTTTCAGCGTGGATGCCGGTTATGAAGAAGAAATGCAGTGAGTAAGCGGGGTATGCAGCACCTCTAGATGTTTCCACGCTAACCTGGAGTGTCTTTTCCCTCTTGCAGATGGATGAGAAGTTCCGGAGACATAGTTCCCTCAGAGCGGCTGGGATTCAGGTAAGCGTTTGAAGCTCGTACAGTCTTAAAAAAAAGCAAAGATTTGCTGAATGCTTACTAATGCCTTTTTTCTGTTCTTTTCCCTTTTCCTTAGGAAGCGGCGTGCCGGGATGGGAATGACACCGCCAAAGATGCCCGCAGAACAGAAGAAGCAATGACTGATGGGCAGAAGCGCTGCAAGGTAAGGCTGTTCCTGACAGTGTTCTTGTTCTTGCAGGAGCTGAGCGCAGAAGAAAGATGCAGGCCTACTGGAGACCGATCCAAACACGGTGAGTGTCACGCTGCAGGTGCAGAAAACACAAAGCATGTTTCTCAGCCTGGGCGTGGCTTAAATAGTCTCTCGGTATCCCAGGTGTCTCTGGGCTGAACTACACCCAAAAGACTAGACTGCACATGCAGTTCTGGGAACCGAAATATGTGGGGTCATCCATCATGTCCCCATCAATGCACTTCAAGTCCAATCCCCAATGTTATCCTATGGGAGTGAGTGAGTCTGATGCCACAAAGCGCCACGTCTGACTCCAAGTGGGTCTTTGGAGGGATGGAGAGGCCCTTGAGGGCCATGTAGGTGATCGTGGCCTGGCTCTAGCCTGACATCTTGGAGGGCTGGGGACATGAGGGGCAGGAATCATGACACATGGCCAGATCAAAAGAACTACTCACTGCAGACAGGTTACTCTCACTCCTGGAAACCTTGGCACTCGCCCATCCTACCTCCAAAGACCCACCAATACTAGCTGAGATATACAACATCACTCTTAAAGAGATAGTGGAGGCCATAGCCCCACTGGAAAAGAAAAAAGCCAAAAAAACACTCCATGTTAACTCCTGGTTCACTCAAGAATTCAAGGATGCAGGGACTGCCAAAAGAGCAGCATTAACGGCCTGGCAAACAAACCCCTCCTCTCTCACAAGAGAGACATACCTCACTGTCGCCAAACAATACAAAAAAGCTATCTGCACAGCTAAAGTGGCCACATACAACGTCAGAATAGAGAAAGCTAACACTCAATCCAAAGAGCTACCTACCGAGAAAGATGCAACTTGGTGTAACAACATCCAACAAACCATGCTAGACAAAATCAAAACCCAATTCAACAAACTGCCCAAACCTAGTTCACCACCATCTAACCCCTCCACCAACACGCCAGAGGGAAACGCGAATCACAGCAAAAACCCACCCAAACCCTTCAGTTTTAGAGAAGTAACAATCCCCGAAGTCCTTCATATCATGAAACGCACTAAACCATCGATATACAAAGGTGACATTTGCCCAGCTAACTTAATCAAAGACTGCACCGCAGCTCTTGCCCCCTTTGTCACCACCCTCCTCAATGCCTCCTTCGCCAACAGTACCGTCCCATCTACCCTTAAGGAAGCCTGGGTTCGGCCCCTACTGAAAAAAACCTACCCTCGACCCTGACTCCCCAAAACAACTACCGATCTATTACCACCGTGCCCTTCCTGTTGAAAATTCTAGACAAGGCTGCATACCTACAGATTCAGTCCCACCTAGAAACACACAACATCCTAGGAAAAAGGCAATCGGGGTTCCGCCCCCGCCATGGCACAGTCAGCGCTACTTGACCTCAAGAACCAACTACTTGAGACTATGTACAAAGGCAAAATATCACTCCTCCTACTCCTAGACCTCTCTGCAGCCTTTGATCTGGTTGATCACAAGATCCTCTACAGACGTCTGACTGACACAGCCCACTTCTCCCATGAAGCCACCACTTGGATTACCTCCTTCTTGGACGGTCAAGCGATGAGAGTCTTCTCTGACCAAGCATCTGCCATCCCTTCACCCATCGACTGTGGAGTCCCACAAGGCTCATGTAGCTCCCCTACACGCTACAATCTCTTCACCCTCCCCCTCTTCAGTGACCTAGAAGAATTCGGCATAGCCTTTACAAACTATGCCGATGACACACAAATTATAGTCCAAATAACAGGCAACTATGAGCAAGACCTCAACAGCCTACAAGACATATATGCCCGCATCCAGGCTTGGATGGCAGCCAATGGCTTATGCTTAAATGGGGAAAAAAACGTAATACTGTTGGTAGGCCCCAAAGAAGCCCTAAAAAGGCTAGATGACTCATATAATTCCTTCATCATCGAAGACAGTCATCACCACCTCATCTGCAATAAAAACCTTAGGTGTCTACCTGGATCCCACTCTATCCATGAATAGGCAAGTCAGCGCCATTTCTTCCTCAGCAGCGCTCACTTCAAAAATCATAAATGCAGTGAAACCTCACCTATCGCCAAAGAACTGCCTAAACATCGCTAGAGCCACAATTGGAGCAAAACTGGATTACTGCAACATCCTACTCCTTGGCACCCCCACAAACATCAAGAGACTGCAAATCTCACAAAACAATGCCCTTAGAGCAGCTCTCGGCATCCCCAAGAGAGAACACATCTCCCAGGCAAGAAAAGATGCCCACTGGCTCCCAGGCAAAGAGCGCATAACCTTCAAAGCCCTCACACACAGATGCCTTCCCGAGACAGCACCAGCCTATCTAGTAGAGAGAATCCACCAAGCGCCTTCCCACCGACCTAAATGCAACAAATACTCAAACCAACTCTCAACCCCAACTTTCAACAGAGCCAAAGCCGGTGGACCAGCTTTGAAGTCCTATCCCCAAAGCCTGTAACTCACTTCCGCCCAGTCTTAGAAAAGAAGAATCCCTCCTCACATTCAGAAAAGCGCTTAAAACAAAACTGTTCAACTAAACTGTGTACCATCCACTATTGTGTACCATCCACTATTGCCTCCCACTCTGTTCCACTGTAACCACGGAACACCCTTTCCTCCTTTTTGTAAAAACGATTGCTCCCACTCTGTTCCACTGTAACCACGGAACACCCTTTCCTCCTTATTGTAAAAACGATTGCTCCCTCACTGTTCCACTGTAACCACGGAACACCCTTTCCTCCTTATTGTAAAAACGATTGCTCCCTCACTGTTCCACTGTAACCACGGAACACCCTTTCCTCCTTATTGTAAAAACGATTGCTCCCTCACTGTTCCACTGTAACCACGGAACACCCTTTCCTCCTTATTGTAAAAACGATTGCTCCCTCACTGTTCCACTGTAACCACGGAACACCCTTTCCTCCTTATTGTAAAAACGATTGCTCCCTCACTGTTCCACTGTAACCACGGAACACCCTTTCCTGTTTTACTGTAATAATTCACACGATCTAGGCCTGTAACCACTGTTAATATCCTGTACCAAGTTAAATATTCTGTAACAGCGCCACGATGCGCCCGGGCCGCTGGGCACTTAATCAATCCAAATAAATAAATAGATAGATGCCTCAGGGTTTGGTGCGCTGAAATAAATGCAAACATTAATAAATAAATAAATCCCTTTTCTCTCTCTGTGATTCTGCAGAATTGGCCGCCTGGTTGACCACAGAAAGGAAAGAGTAAGTATTATACAATGTTTTCTCCAGTTCCTCACGCAACGTACACATTAATGGCCATGTAAAACCTACAAGGTGCCTACAAAAATTCCAGTTCGTATACGTCAAGGAGCAAGCACAGGTTCCAATGCGTAGTTCTGTACGGCTTAACCTCTGCAGGGCTTATGAGTACGGCATCCTAGTAATGTCGAATCGCATAATCCTTCCCTACACATTTTACAGAAGAATTGCTCCTCCTTCCAGGCATGCGTGGAATTATTTTATTGTTGTGACCAAGATTATCAGGAAATGTTGTAAATCATGTTATTTTATTCTGTTTATAAACCTTTTAATGTACAACAAGGTGATAAAATAGCACCTCTAGAACATACCAATGCCCCCCACCACTTACTGTTAGACTAGATTACAATGGACATCACAGGACCACTGAAACCATCAAAAGGTTGATTTAGGTATATCCTGTTCATTGTCAACTTGCTACCTGCTGTCCCTTTAAGAACAGCTACTAAACAAAATACCCTTATGGTAATCTTGCTATTATTTTCAAGGGTGGAGTTATGCCCAAGAAATCATAACCGACAAGGGTCACCATTTATGTCTACACTGAAGGAGGCTGTGAAGAAACTAAATTACAGATTAAGACCGTATGTAGCTCAATCATCCATCCACAATCCAATGGATTGTCAGAAAGGTTTAATAAAACATTAAACCATCTCCTGAAAAGGGCACTTCATGAGGAGGGGAAGATTTGAGATATGCTACAACCCTGAGACGTATTTGCGATATTGAAGACTCCATATGCAGCTAATGGCTTCTCTCCGTTCTAGTTAATCTATGGATGAAGCTCCTCTGACAGTGACATCTTGGATATGATAAGACAAGGTTGGGAAGAAAAGCATGGCGACAGGTCCATTCTAGCAGAGATCCTCCAAAACACCCAGGTGAGAATAGAGCGAGTGTGCACCCCAGTTTTAAAAATCTGTAAAAAGAAGCCAGGACTATGGAACGTGACGTGTTAGCAGCAGTTATGTATTCAGACGCCACTCGTGGTAGGAGCACCAGACATTCGCAACTTCAAAGTACACAGGGGTTCCCCTGATTCCTTAGCTCTGAAAAAGCACTCTGCACGGCTCTGTAGGTCACCAGCTGCTGCAATGCATTCTGGGGAGCATTCCAGCAACGATGGAAGAGCTGGAGGGCACAGGTGGCTAACGCCTTGTAGCAAAGGGTGATCAGACGTCCCTTCTTTGCCGGAACTGTACCGGAATTTAACCCTCTGTCCTCCCGGTTTGTGATAAAGGGAAGGTGGGCACTGTCACAATCCCAACTAACTGCAGGGAATTATTACATTGTCACAAAAGGCAAATAACAGAAACAAAATAAATAAAACAGGATCAGTGTTTCACAGTATAACTTAACAGGGCCCTATGAAAACGCCCATCCTTGGAGATACTAGCTGTATGCATTAATCGATTGTGCCACAGAGATCTCTTTGCAAGCAAGCAGAAGGAAAGGCGTCTAATGTCAATCAGAGCAAAGGCAACTCTAGAATGAACATGCGTATATTTACTGCGTTCTATTTACAGTAAAAAAAAAAGCACTCTTTCTGGATAGGTGCTTAAAAAACGGTGGGACACGATTGGGGGGTGGGGTGGGCTATTAGTTTTAGTCCTACGTCTATGCCTGTGGAACGCCAAGGTTATTTATTTTGAAAATCTGGTCACCACATTATACCCTGACCATGTCAATGGGGTCTGTGCTTTAAGGCCGTCTTAGCGTAGTGCACCTGAGGGGCCTGTGGGAACGATCAGTAGGCCTCCATCACTGAAAAACTCTCCAAATTTAGCGTTAATGTGAGATCTGTCCAGCGAAAAACATAAAATACAATCAGTCCAGGGGGCAGAAGTGGGCCTTATAGTCCAGCCCCTTATGGGAGGGCTGTTAAGATGGGCTCTTGGTCAAGAAGAACTCCAAGGACTCGGGTAGGGAAGTGAACTTCTTTACTATGTTTCGGGTGACAAGGTGATACAACAGGATAAGTTCATAGGTAAGTAGTAGAGGAGGCACACCTTTTTCACAGGCCGCCTCACTCCAAGTGACGTTACTGGAACTTGAAGGGGCACTCACATCACAACTTTCCACCGGCTAACATTCCACCAAACATTCCACCAGGCAAGCATTCATGTAGGGCAAGGACCTTTAAAAAAACAAAACTGGCCTAGCCTTACACCATATGCCCTCACACAGTGACACTGGTTACGCATCACTGTTTTAATAAAAAGGGGAAGGTCCTGCTCACAAGCGAAAACATTCAAAGCACTTCAGAGTGTCTGTCATGTCATTGCCTTACTGGTAGCGACATAACCGTACTATGATATAGCTTTATCAACCGAGGGCCATTGGTGGCGGATCATTATCCCAAGCGATAATGACCCCTCCCGAGGACTATGATCCCATTAGCACATCATGGTAGTAGCAATACAAGTTTTGTAGCTTTGGTGGTGAAGTGATTTATTTTCTAATATTTATATTTCAAGTTTGTCTTCCTGCGTTAAGCAGTTCATTGAAAACTTGGTAAAACTGGAGAGGGTTTAACATGAAAACGCATTTGGGGTCATGTAAAAGTAAACGATTTCTCTATAAGTATTTCAAACAAAATTCCTACCTTTTAGCTTTCTTGTTGGTCTCCTGAATAGGATGATGCAGATGATGCAGTGAAAAAAAAGGTACTCTTGAAGAGGAAGCATCTTGTTGAAAGACATCTTGCCTGAAAATTACATTGTTGTCCTGTATGCTTTTGAAGACAGAATGTTCAGAATGCAGTCAATACCAATAGTTGTAGACTGCACTCTGAAGATCATGATTGGCTGAGAGGAGGTCAATAACAACAACAAATATATTTTCTTTCAGATTTCTTCATTTACGTTCAAAGATTAACAACATTTCTTCAGCATCAATCATTCCTTAAATCCCTCATAATAGAACTACTTTTTGTTAAAAAGGTCCACTCCTTGAAGGAACTCCACCTAACTATATAAAACCTAGATCTTCGCATTTCATCACATTCCACTGTGCTGATTGGCATGTCCTTATTTTGTTTGCCCTAAAAAAGGGTCTCAGACAAATTCTGCAGAGATCTATAAAACAAGGCCAATAGCAATGGGCTATGTGTTCTTCCTGCCCCACACATCATTTGCACTTGGTATCCCCGTTTTCTCATCTTCTGCGTTTGGTCAGTGGTAGTAGATTTAGTCTTACAAGCAACAGCCAACAGGTCAATAACGATTTCCATATGCTAATATAGCCTGATAGACAGACGGAGAAGTCATTATCGTGGGATAATGACCCACCACCAAGATATGGCATGAGGTCTATAAGGCCATTAGTACATAGTGGTAGTAGCAACACAGGTTTTGGTGCCGAGGTAAAAAATGTTTAACAGTGGATAAAGTAAATAAACAAACTGATTTTGTAAATTCAGGTGGGTTTACTTTGTATTTAAATAACATTGTGTCTTCATAAATTAAGCATTTTAATTGCAGACTTGATTGAACTGAAACAGGTTAACCATGAGCATGCAGATGGTGTCATGTCAAAGTAAACAGTTTCTCTGTAAGTAACTGGAAGTATTTTACCATGTATTAACGTCCTTTTTCATGTCTTAAAGAGCACGTTGCAGCAAACAAAAGGCCCTCTTAGGTATTAAATGTCTTTTTGACAAATATCTTTCCTGAAAATTGCATTGTTGTTAAACTGTCTGCTTTTGAAGACAGAATGTTCAGAATATAGTCAATACCAGTAGTTATTAAATCCTAGCTAAACATTCTGATTGGCTGAGAGGAGGTCAATAACGATTTCCATGTTCTAATTATCATTAAGTCTCCCTCTACACCAGGCGACTTCATAACAGCGATACAATGAAAGCATTGACTAACACACACTGGGGGGTCATTTTCAAATTAAATGAAGGCAGAAAGGGCTTTTTCGCCTTAGTTGAGCACGCTGCCAGATTTTTGCACTGTTCCAATGTGTAGGAGAGCAGTGTGAAATAGCCTAAGGGTCTTTCCCAAGCTCCTCCCCGGGGATCTTCTGCACAGGTGGCCAGAGGCCCGTCATCGCTTTTGGATTCTAACCCTGGGGGCGGTAAAGTGAGGGAGGATCAGCTGGGTGGGGGGGGGTCCTCTGGGGATGGGGGAGGAAATACCTTAGGGTGAGACATGGTATCCCCACTTCCTTTATAGTGACCTTTCTAACCCCTCCTCAGCCGTTATGGGGTATGCTCAAGCACACACTCCTCTTTTCCCCAAACCCTATCCAAACACTGAGAAGAAGAAGAGGAAGACAAGAGGAGCGCAGACTTCCTATGAAAAACAGCACTATGGTACTGGGACGAGGAAGATGCATATCTAGGCTCATCAACTTCCTCAATGGACCTGTCCCACTAACGAGGCCAGGCAGGGTCAGGCAATTGATTTCAACTATGCCCTCCTGCAGCCTGTTAAGTACTAAGGTGAATATAAAAGGAACACACATGCTTGTCAATTAGAACAAACTGGATGGCAAGCAGGAGAGGTAGTAGAGCCAGAGCTGCCCAAGCCAAGGCAACGGAGAGCAAGACGCCAGGATGCTGTAAGACTGCCGGGTGTAGCAGGAGAAAGTGCCGGTGAGAAGGTCGTGTCTCAAGAGAGCCAGAGGAATTGCAAGACAGGAGCCATGGGGCGTGCCATTCCCATACTCCGTGTGGCCAGAGAGGTGTTTGTTCCCCTGGGTAAAGCAGAAAGCCCAGTAAGGTCTGAGGGGCAGGTGGAGAGACCCTGACCTCAGGCGGGAAAGCCGCTAAAGGAAGGAGCAGCGAAGTCCATGACCGGTGAGTTTCTGAATGACAAAGAAACCCGGGGCCTGATTCATGGAAGTGTTTTATAATGGTGCAATCCCATAGGAAAACTTTCCATGAATCAGAACGCTGGCATCAATTGAGAAAATACTGTATACCTTGTAACGCTGTGACCACGAGTGAAAGAGCGCTTGTTCCCAAAAGACGTCGGGACAACGCTGAGATGTGGAAAATAATAAAGAAGGTATGACAGGATATAAAGTGCACAGTGGTCCCGTGTAACATTATACGCATTCGAAAGTCTCTATGACGGAAAAGAAGCACTGCAGCAGAAGGGCAGCTGTGCACAAGTGATGTGTTAGTGAAATAGAAATCCCTTTGAAAAGCCCCACAGCAGTAGGGGACTTGCCCAAGAACTGAAGTAACAGCAAAACAGTAAAAATTGAAAATAAGGAAATGTGAGTGAACTAAGAGTGTTGGGAAGCATTGGGGTGGCACCCAGGCAGGAGGCTGATCCAGGGAACTCGAGGAGTTTTTTCGCCTTAGTTGAGCACGCTGCCAGATTTTTGCACTGTTCCAATGTGTAGGAGAGCAGTGTGAAATAGCCTAAGGGTCTTTCCCAAGCTCCTCCCCGGGGATCTTCTGCACAGGTGGCCAGAGGCCCGTCATCGCTTTTGGATTCTAACCCTGGGGGCGGTAAAGTGAGGGAGGATCAGCTGGGTGGGGGGGGGTCCTCTGGGGATGGGGGAGGAAATACCTTAGGGTGAGACATGGTATCCCCACTTCCTTTATAGTGACCTTTCTAACCCCTCCTCAGCCGTTATGGGGTATGCTCAAGCACACACTCCTCTTTTCCCCAAACCCTATCCAAACACTGAGAAGAAGAAGAGGAAGACAAGAGGAGCGCAGACTTCCTATGAAAAACAGCACTATGGTACTGGGACGAGGAAGATGCATATCTAGGCTCATCAACTTCCTCAATGGACCTGTCCCACTAACGAGGCCAGGCAGGGTCAGGCAATTGATTTCAACTATGCCCTCCTGCAGCCTGTTAAGTACTAAGGTGAATATAAAAGGAACACACATGCTTGTCAATTAGAACAAACTGGATGGCAAGCAGGAGAGGTAGTAGAGCCAGAGCTGCCCAAGCCAAGGCAACGGAGAGCAAGACGCCAGGATGCTGTAAGACTGCCGGGTGTAGCAGGAGAAAGTGCCGGTGAGAAGGTCGTGTCTCAAGAGAGCCAGAGGAATTGCAAGACAGGAGCCATGGGGCGTGCCATTCCCATACTCCGTGTGGCCAGAGAGGTGTTTGTTCCCCTGGGTAAAGCAGAAAGCCCAGTAAGGTCTGAGGGGCAGGTGGAGAGACCCTGACCTCAGGCGGGAAAGCCGCTAAAGGAAGGAGCAGCGAAGTCCATGACCGGTGAGTTTCTGAATGACAAAGAAACCCGGGGCCTGATTCATGGAAGTGTTTTATAATGGTGCAATCCCATAGGAAAACTTTCCATGAATCAGAACGCTGGCATCAATTGAGAAAATACTGTATACCTTGTAACGCTGTGACCACGAGTGAAAGAGCGCTTGTTCCCAAAAGACGTCGGGACAACGCTGAGATGTGGAAAATAATAAAGAAGGTATGACAGGATATAAAGTGCACAGTGGTCCCGTGTAACATTATACGCATTCGAAAGTCTCTATGACAGAAAAGAAGCACTGCAGCAGAAGGGCAGCTGTGCACAAGTGATGTGTTAGTGAAATAGAAATCCCTTTGAAAAGCCCCACAGCAGTAGGGGACTTGCCCAAGAACTGAAGTAACAGCAAAACAGTAAAAATTGAAAATAAGGAAATGTGAGTGAACTAAGAGTGTTGGGAAGCATTGGGGTGGCACCCAGGCAGGAGGCTGATCCAGGGAACTCGAGGAGACCCAACCGTAAGAACCGACCAAGAGACTTAAGCAAAGCTAGGCACCTGGTTGTGCGACCTGTAAAGGGTGGATGGTGCAGTCTGCAAACTGCGCCACAACCAGAGGGGGCCTAGGTGTGAGAAGGAATCATTTCAGACACTGAAGTTGAAAGTCAGAAGGACTTGGATTTGCAATGGGAAGGGAGTCTCGCAAGCACCAAGTGAAGAGTGATATTTTCTGATGGAACTTTTGTGAGTTATACTTTTGTGTTTGGAAAAGAGGTAGCTTTGAACATGGCTACATTGAAGGATAGCCAGTAGGGTCTGAGCTCGAGGCAAGAGTAGCCGGTGAGACCCTGCAAAGAAGTGAATCCAGATAAGGAAAAGGTACCAAGTGAATCCTGAGAACTTGTGGAACGTTCCTATCCTGAGAGTTTTGAACTTGGGGAGGGGAGCCGTAGAAGAGCTCAATTTTCAGACTCACTGCTTTGAACACTATTAAGTTGGCCAAATCCCACACACCCTATTCCTTTGAAGAAGTGAGGGCAAGCATGGGTTTTGACACAAACAGTAGTTTACTTTTAACTGACGGACTTAGACTTTCCTTAGTTTTCCCTTCATTGGGGAACATTCCCACCTTAGAGTTAGGGCAAGATAGGTATTTCCCCGTCCTGACCACCAAAAATAAAGGTTTTCCAAATCTATTTGTCTGTGTCATCCCTTGATACCATGCCTGTCTCAATGCAGCAAAGAGGAGGTTGCATCTCCTGTCTGCTTTCCTCCTCAGTCTTGGAAGAGAGGAGCACCAGGTTTTACTGGAAAGTGTAATTTGCAGTCAATGTTTTATTAATCACAAAACAGACAGAAAAAGTGAAAAGTAAAGGCGATATCACTTTGATTTACTCTTCACGTTTACACTCCGATTTTTAAGTGTAACAGCTTGTACGCAGACGATCCAACAGCATGAAATGTAAACATTTGCGGTCCGCTGCATGCTATTTCCAGTTCATTGAAAAGACCCCCCGCTGTGTCTGCAGCTTCTTTGAACCAACAGCTGGGCATTCTGTCCCAGACTAGAGATGGCTAGTCAGCAGAAGAATCAAGATAGCATAGCCTCCAAGTGTCCCCATGCCATGCTTGAGAAGGTCATGTAGACCAGACTTTTTCCTGTGAACTTTGGGATTTGTAGTTTTTCGTTCCCATTTTAACTTCAGTCCCAGAATTGCAAGGAATACAGGACGCAGTGACTTTCTCGCACATAGCATGGCCAACCATGACACCTCTGGAGTTTAGACAGTGACACACTTGTTCTGTTTTTAAAACAGTGCCAAAACTGTTCAAAGTTTGTGTCACCCCTCCCCCTAAGGTCCTTTCAGTGCTTAATGACTGCTGTTTATTTACATCTGGGGTCGACTGACCGCAGCTGTACGATATAGGGTGGACGGAGGAGTTCCATGCCTGCGTGAAGTCACGGGACTCCGAGGGAGCTGATATGTTTATGTTTATCAACTCGTATCGGGCTTACCAAAAACCCTAATTGCCTTTTGGCGCTAGGCAACCAGAATTCTGGGCCAGCATGTTACACGATTCACCTGGTACCGAGGACTGACACAGCAGCAGCACGGGGCTTAATGGGGGAGGAGGTGACACTGCAGCGGGTAAGGGAGGGTTGCGCACCTTCATTCCCACTGCAGAGGTCGGGGTGCACCAAAAACGAATTCAGGAACTGGGCATGTCTCCTGAGCAATTCCTATCAATTTCAAGAGCTCCTGCCACCCTGGAGCTGGTCAGGAGGACAAACATGAACGCACTCTGGTACCAGCACTCACACTTCATAGCCTTCGCAGTGGCATACACTGCATGTGTGCCACTTGTAAGGTTTCTTACACATGGATCTATTTCAACACACAGCCTCTTTTCTTCTGCTTGCACAGAAATCTACCAGTGCGATTCTGGCTCATCCTCAATGTGAGGAATTGCCAACTGGCTGGCAAGGCTGTAGACGCCCTGGCTTTTTTTGATTTTTATTAAATAATAAAATGATGTGGGTAATTCCATCTCTGAAAGGGAACTCTACTAATCAGATTCCCCTTCCTTTCATAAGCTCCATGCCCTAAGCACAATGTGTACTTGTGGCTTCCTACATCAGTGTCCTGAATGGCAGCGACAGGCTCTACCAGTGGCACAGATTAGGTTCAGAGGTCACAGGTGCCCTCTTGACAGCTGTAGTGACACCCAAGTCTCTGCAGCGCAGGGACAGCATTTAAAATATGCACCCCTGTTTCAAAAAACGACATAACCCTGAAGATGTTGTCCTAGTGGCACGTAAAGATGGAAATATAAGACATACCTGAATTAGGGGTAGGGAAGCATCTTTCGGAGTTATCCCAGCCACGTTGAATTGATCTTGCACATGTGCTTGCCCTGTGGGCTCAGTTCAGGTGTGGAAGGATTATCTGTACTCCTTCCAGACAAGGCTCACCCCTGCCCACTCACAGGACTATCCCTGGGGTATTGCTTCTCTTTGTTCCTTTGTAAGGGCAGCTAACGGCGCTTCCCCCAGGACAACCACTCCACAGGACTCCGGCCTGGGAACAGGAATCAAGAGGCACACCCATTCACATAGAGCCAGGCCTCACAGCAGGGGGCTGCATTTCTAAAGGTATTTGGTCCTGTTGAGATGGGAGGGGCAGAGCGAGGGTGAGCCAGACATGGGCCTGTACAGATTTGGTAGGATTCTACCAACTTGAGTCTCTCTGTCTCTCTTTCTCGTCCCCTCCACTTCCTCTGGGTCAAAGCACCTTCAGTGTGACTTCATAGTGCAACGTCCGCACATTTCACACACACATTCCCCTAAAGCAGGCTAGCTTTAGCCCAATTACCTGGGGACTTTTTCCCATAAAAGAAGAGGTCTCCCAGCACTTCTTTAAATCATCCTGAATCATCTTGAACCATCCTGAAGATGTCATTGCCCCCTGCTGTCCTCCAGTTGTGAGGTGGGGGCAGGTATTCAAAGGCAACCTAAGAAGTGACCTGCTGCTGGAGCACGACTGCCTCTCTGCCAGCCACAGCAATACCCAGGACCTCACCATGTTGGATGAGCCCTGCAGCTGTGTGCCAGCCTCACCTGTGTTTGGGAGCACAAGAAAATGACTCATCTTGTCCCTGAGCTCCTTGATTGGGACTCACAGCACCCTGAGATTCAAGACAGCCAGGTTCTTAGTGTGTTTCGCTGTTGAACTGAGTGGAGCGTGTTTCATGAACTGGTGAGCACATCTGAACCAGCAGGACCCAATGTTGCGTCCTTTTGCTCTCCCCTGATCTTCGCACAGTGCCACAAAGTCTGATTTGGCCTGCACACAAACAGCAAAGAAGGCAGTATTGACTACTAACTGCCCCCATGAGCCATTTTTTAGATCTAGGGAGTGGTTAGGTAACTTTGAACCGGTTTTGCGCATAAGTACATTTCCTTTTTCAAGAACTTTGCTGCTTTTGCTTGCCTTTTACCCTGATTAATTACCCAGAATGTTGCATCTAGTATCTTTGCTTATTCTGTGTTCTTTCCTCAGGGTGGGTTTTGTGTAGTATTTTTCTGGTTAGTTATTATTGTACATACTTTGTTTAATTAAAGTGTATATATTATTTATAGAACCTTGATTGAACAGAGAAAACAGAGTACAGACTACCCCTCCCTTCAACGGACAGGAGGTGCTAGAAAAACCTGCAGAAGGCTAGGAGTTAATTAGAGTAGCCATACAGGATCACACTTGCAAAGTGGGAGAATACAGATAAAACAAAATGTATTTGATAATGAAAAATATAGTAAAAGCACAAAGGGGCAAGTGAACTCCTTTGTCTTGCAATATACAGCTATGTATACATGTTAAGTAGCAAATACACTGTTATTAAATGTATTGTAACATATGTCACTGACAGTAGAAATGTGCTGCGGATATGTTACAGTTCATTTAATAACACTGTATTTGCTACTTACCATGTATTGAGTTTACATAGCTGTATATTGCAAGACAAACGTGTTCACTTGCCCCTTTGTGATTTTACTATGTTTTTCATTATCAAATATATTTTGTTTTATCTGTATTCTCCTACTTTGCAAGTGTGATCCTATATGGCTAGTCTAATTAGCTCCTAGCCATCTGCAGGTTTTTCTAGCACCTCCTGTGCGTTGAAAGGGGGAGGGGGATAGCCTATACTCTGTTTTCTCTGTTTTCTCTGTTCAATTCATACTTTCCCTCTAGAGTCAGGCCCCCCATTAACAGAAAAAGAGGGCTCCTGCCCTGTATTCTTTATCTAGGACCTTGATTGGACATTCCTTTATTTTGAACCGGTATATTTCACTGTTTGGGTTTCTACTGAACCACATTCTCACCCCTCTTGAGAGTACAGCATTCCCTCAGCCCACGTTGCCACAAACGTCGAAGGAGGTATATCTCTTGACTGTGCCTGATTACTTGTATGACTGTGGTGGCTCTTGGTTTGTAGCAGTGTGAGGGCTGAGTGGACGTTTAAGCCTCTACTCATCCTTGCATTCCGGCAGGGTGGACGTCAATTCATCATACACCCTCCTCTCCCAGGCTTTGAGGCTAAGACCTAAGAAAATGGCTCTGCACTGCTTCCTATCAGGCTCTGGGGGTAGACTCCGGCATTCAACTCCAACAGTAGCTCACGGGAGTGGAGGGCGGCCCAGCCGCACAACTATAAAACCAATCCACACAAGGTATGGGGCTAGAATCTGGCACACAACCCTGACCACATCACACAGAGGCTATGGGGCTCACAACTCCAGCCTTAAGACACACAGGGTACGGGCTAGACACAGACACATGACTCCAACAACGACCTACACATAGGCACTCACATTCAGCCTCAACGTATGCAGGGTATATGGGGTTGTGTCAGACACCCAACTCCAACACCAACCCGCATAGGTTATGGGGCTAGACTCTGGCACGGAACTCCGACCTCAACACACTCAGGCTATGGGGCTAGATTCAGACACGCAACTCCAACCCAAATTGGCTATAGGAGTAACACTCAGACACACAATTCAAGCCTCCACACACACAGGGTTAGACTCTGGTATACAACTCCAACACTAGCTTGCAGGCTCAGTGAGACTCAGATGCACAACTATAGCACCCTCCCACACAGACTATGGGACTAGACTCAGGCACACGCTGTAGCCTAAACACACACAGGCTATGGGCTAGACTCAGGGATACAACACCAACTCACAGGAGCGTGAATTGTGGCTCAGACACACACGCCCAACACCAGCTCACAAGATGTGAAGTGAGGTTCAAATGCACAACACCAACCCACACAAGGTATGGGATTAAACTCGGGCACACAACTCCAGCCTCACCCACACAGGCCCATTGAGGACTCATCTCACTTTCTGATAATTTGAAAGATATCATTGGATCTAAGGAGGCAGTCGATGCGAGGTCATTTTATAAGTAATAACATTAGATCAGTTTCAGAAGCAGTGTTGTTTATTCTGTCTTGCACCAATTGACATTTTGTAACTGTTCTCTGTAAATATGTTAATGCCTCCTTTAGAAGCTTGGAAAGGAATTATTAGCACAGTTGTATTAGGACTATTATCTATTTAAGTATCCAGCTAATTTTTGAATGGTTGTATATTTGTATGCGTCTTTTAATTTTGTATATGTATGTTTGTGTGTGAATGTTTCTATTTGTTTGTAAATGGCAAAAGCCGTAAGAAAGTATTACTCGCTCACACACTCTCACTCTCTCAACTCTCAATCTCTCCCTTTCCTCTTCTTATTAAGGCTTCCCTCAGGAGCAGCCAGGAGCCAGACTGAGCCCCTCCCCTCATGACCACCCTCTGCCAGTCGATTTCATAAGGCACTTGAGACATTGCCACAGAGAAAGGTATTGCCGGGACCCCATTGTGCAGCCTAGAACCCGGCCCCACCATGCAAAATATACACCAGGAAGAATCCTCTGTGCACACCGACACTAAAAACTCAACCTACTGAAGTTCAGCTCAGACCACCAATACTAAGTGCGGGGGTACATTCCAACGAGCATCCTTCTGGGCACTGCACTCCCATAGTTCAGGATACAAAATTACAAAGTAGAGAAAACAATCAGCAACACCAAACTCGTATCATCTATAACACAACATATATATTGTATTGATAATTTTTTTTTAAATATCATAAAAAGTCTTACAAATGCTAAAACATAATAAAAAGTAAAGTGCTAGTGACACCAAAGAAAATGCCCACAATTGAATTGTGACAGTTCAAGCCTAGTGTTTAAATAAACTAGGACAACAACTCCTATTTACACCTCAGTCTGACACATAGAGGAGAGGGAACATATTGGTCAATGGAGACCCAAATACACAAACCAGTAAAACTAGTTATTAGTTTTATTTGGGTCTCCATTGACCAATATTTTCCCTCTCCTGTATGTGTCAGACTGAGGAGTAAATAGGAGTTGTTGTCCTAGTTTATTTAAACACTAGGCTTGAACTGTCACAATTCAATTGTGAGCATTGTCTTTGGTGTCACTTGCACTTTACTATTTATTATGTTTTAGCATTTGTAAGACTTTTTATGATGTTTTTTTTTTTTAAATTATCAATAAAATATATATGTTGTGATATAGATGATACGAGTTTGGTATTGCTGATTGTTTTCTCTACTTTGTAATGTTGTAGCTTGTCTCTTTAAACCCTTGCTGAAGGTAGAGATTTTTCTACTACCCTTTGGAGTAGTTTTTTTGAAGGGTTTCCTCCCTTATTTTCTATATTTCTCCCATAGCTTAGGCCTACTTATCTCTCCTGCTCGTCAGTACCCTCGCTCACCCACTGGACCCTTTGGTTTTAAAGAGGTCCCTATCCAAGCAATAACATATATATATGAATTACTAGTTTAAAAAAATTAAGAGGTGAAACTAGCATTAAACCAAAATAAAGCGCATGAATAAACTAACCTGAACAGATATGTTTTTAAAGCCTTTCTAAAAGTGCAAGTGTACAGACATGGACATAGGAAACTTGGGGGACAGGGTGGACAAATCCCCCCACAATTTTAAGCGGCGGGACTATAATGTCATTTATACCTCCACCCCCACAATCTCTCCACAATGAGAAGCGGGGCGAGGGAAAGACGGGGGTTATTTTTCATTCCAACTGTGAAGGCTTGGCTTGTGTCAGCGCTGCGCTGCCCGCCAAATATTTCTTTTCTGCGTATCCATTTGTGGGTCACGGCACTGCCCGGGCCGGGAAGTAAACCACACTTGCCCTCTGCTCCTGAGTGACTTCTGCTCCCTCCCTGTGCTTGCATCACATGATGCCCAGTCCACTACAGACAATGCAAATGCAGCCCAGGGGAGGTAGTGGAAGGGATTAGGCGCCCAGTGCCATGTCTGCCGTGCGTTGAGGAGAAGGAAAGTGGAGCAGACAGGCAGGAATCTATCTGATCACTGCTCTGCCTGTAACTGCGCTGTCGAAAATATTTATGCCAATTACAGCGCGGCGCAGTGATCAAATAGATCACTTCACCTGCATCCCCCGGCCCGCATTCCACTTCCCAACACCCCCACCCCCTCACCCACTTACCTTTAAGGTGGCACACTTCTGTGTGCCGCCTACACTCCTCTATCCCTGCAGCGTCAGTTCCCTCCATTAACGTGGGTCAGAGCTGACGCTGCAGGGTGCTTTTTCTTATTTTATTTTTTTTCACTTTCTTGTCCCCCGCTTAACACAATAGTAAGCGGGGGGGACCCCTGCAATCCCCAACTCCTGTTACTGTGCTCAAGGAGAGCGGGGGACACCCCAGCAATGCCCGCTCTGCTTAGGCGCAGTAGTGGGATTCTGTATTTTATACGCTCCTAAAGTTGCATTGACTGCGGGGGCGCACAAAAAGAGCCAACATTCTGGTACATTACTGACAGGCAGCAACGCAGGCACAGGCCGGCGCGCAAGTCGGGTGCTGACAAACTACCATTGATTTTGTGCTTGTCAAGTTGACATTCATTATTGGTGAGGACCGGAATGGTCAGTACAGTGTTGTGCGAAGTCATGTGACCGATCTGTATTTTCTTTTCTTTCTTGGAAAATCACATTTTCAAATGATGTTGTTGTGTAACATTTGTTGTTGTCCGCTCCGTGTTTGTCAGGGCTGAGCGGGATCCCTGTGTCCTCCATGGCTGTCATAATGCAGCGCTGAACAGACAAAAACATGAGGGTGAGGGAGTGGACAGGCTGCTGGGTCACCAGATACACATCCCCACCTGCCCCTTCCAAAAAATGACCTGCCCTAGACAAAGCCTATCCCGATGGCCTGGCCACTCTCTCTTCACCTCGGTACTCACTGTGCAGGGATGGAACGTCTTCCAGGAACATGACCAACCGTATTGTTAAAGCTGCATTCAGTGAGTGCACCGTGTCCAACACAGCCAAATGTCTTACCCTGGAATTGCCAGCTAAATGCATCTACAAAGCGCTTAATTGGTATGCTAAAAGAGACAAGTAGTGATCGAATGAGTACAAGGGGTGCAAACAGCACCACACTGACTTCTCGTGCATTTTCATGTGAAAAGCAGATTTTCCCCCTGTCTCTCCATGGGTAGGACTGTGGTAAAAAAAAGGACCAGGTCCCGAAAACATAGGACGTAATCACAAATTGCAAATCGTGACTTATTGCAACAATCTAGTGCTTGGATGTGGGTGTATTTTCTTCTGAAAAATGTGTGGCAAATGAAGGTTTTTAAATACCATTGGGCCAGCATTACGATCCAAACTACCAGATGCGTCCCGCCAGGTGTACTAAAAACTCCCTAACGTTGGCCCACACAACCGGTGCACACTAGTCTGTGAGGCCAGCACTTAAGGCAAGTCTGAGTTTGGTCTTCTTGTCTCAGTTTTCTTGCGATAGAAACATGTTACTTCTGTCTCCTGTTTACACCATCTCCCAAAGCATGAGGAAGAGTTTTGCTTCTGTGGCGTTTTAGTTTTGGGTGGTGGGGTAGCACTGCCTGTCTGGGATGGGGTAAGAGCACTGAGCATTTCATGGCAATGGTCCGCATGTGGGGCGAGCACCTGGGTATCTGCTGATAACGGTTGGCATATGGGGCAAATACTTGCCCTTTAATGGAAATGCCCAACACACGCTTCCCACTTGATGATAATACCTGCTACATGATCTGAGAAGCTGGCATTTGATGGCACTACCTGGAATATGAATTGCTTAGTTCAACATATGAGTGCAATGGTATCCAGTCAATATATCTAAAACATTACAGAGTGGTACATTTCAGAGTGGACCATAACACCCAAAAATACTGCAAACATGAATTAAATAAATAAAGGGTAGTGGTGTAAAGGGGTTAAAATGGGTCGGGATGGGGTTGGGGTGGTGTTAGAAGGGTAGCAAAATGGGGGATTTGGGGAGGGAACCCCCAAATTAAAAAAACAAAAAAAAATGTGGTGTTTTGTCCGCGATTACATTTACGACTGTAAATGTTGTCGGTAAGATCATATCTAACCAAGTGCAGTATCAAAGCTGCTTATATTTCATTGGCATGCCTGCTAGAGGATGTGAATTAGTGGACTACCTAGCTTCGGATGTGGCAATTGCCAATTAATGTAAATGCATGGCATCAGCGTTGGTGGAATAATGTTCGGTGTGGGGTGTGCTGACATCACCTTACTAAACAAATAGTGTTTACTATTAATGCTTGTATGAGTGCCACTAATAAGTGAACGCTTTCGACTGCAGCATGTGTCAGGAAATCTGCTTCTTTCCGCACTTATGAGCCACCCGCTGGCTGCACTTATTGAGTTAGCTGCACTTCTCCCTTCCCCTCCCCCCTGGCACATCTCCCCTTCCACTTCCCTGCACTTGTGTGATCTGAATGACACAAGACCTAGTAAGATCGTTATTTTGTCCTCGATTTGTTTCCCCCTCCTTCTCTTGTCGCACCTAGAAACACTTGTGTACAGGCGCGTTATAAATGCCACATCATATCATATCATAATATTTGATAGACCACCGCTCTTGTGGATACCAGGAAACTATCAAATGCTTCTTTGTTCTGTCTGAAATGAGAAACAAATTACACCAATGGGTAAGGTCTTATTCTTACAAGTATATGACGTCAGTCAACAAATATGTTAGCAGGCCACAACATTTTCAGTAGCCATTGACTAGTGATAATGGACTCTTGGTGAGTATGAAATGGAGTGCTGCGCGTATTTGAAGAATTGAGGGGGCGAGTGACTATTAATACCTGCCTAATAGCTTGCAACTTGAAATGTTTAGCCCTGATGGTAGCGCACTCTAAGTGGAGCTCCATTTGTGTCGTTCTCCTAAGTAGTGCACACTGTGTGTGTTACAGGAATGGGACCTCTGTGGAGGTACAGGTTTCAAAGTCATACATCATTACTCCTTATGCTGTGTGTTAAAAAACATAGGCAGATCACAAACAAATGAAAATAATCCGGGATTCTTTATCTAGCATAATGGGCAAGACATATATCACTCATTCCTAATGCAAACCTGCAAGGCTTAAAACGAAACTACAGCCTCATGCGGCGTAACACTAAATAGTTCTGTAATTAGTCTATGTAATGAGGGGACTCAGGTGTGTGGCATGTATGAATCACATCTGTTGAAAAGGAAGCTCAGAGTCTTTGCACTTCAATCACAAGCTCTCTTCGGAGACACACACGGCAAGTGCTACTGCATTGAAAAAACAGCAACCCAGATGTGCTGTGTAGGTGCCATTGCAAGGTTTAGCAGCAAAGGCTCTGCTCGATGTGGAGTGCCACACCGTCCTATGATAACTGTACCAGTCGTGTCAAGAGAGTTGTCAATACTGTCCCATTGAAAGTTTAGTTGCCTTACTGGCAAGTGCTGCACAGTTCCATTACACACACTGCATCCAATGCCATGCTGTATAATACAGTTAATAGCAGCCAGTCAGAAAATGTCCCTATAAGGCCATGAAAATAGCATTTGAAAAATGTTCTGTCTCATCAAATGTGTATCAGCTCTGCTGAAAGGTGCAGTCATGTCAAGTAAAAAGCTGGTCTTTCTGCATTTAATGTATTGAAGCTCTTCTGAGAAATGCCTGTACAGTGGCATGAAGTGGCTGCGTGGTGGCACTGAGCACTATGTAAAAATTGCATTGGGCAGTATTCCTCTGAAAAATCTATCCAGTACCTGCAGGCCAGACAGCTCTATTATATTAGATACTATGGATATAATTTAAGGCCAGCCATAATAGCATATACAATTCTAGAATAACGCATACAATACTATGTGGGTCTGCAGTGTGGGTCTCAAGAGGCCTCATTGACACTAAACAAATTGAGGGAAAATGCTGGAGATCTTTGTTGGGATTACCCCAGAGCACACCTATGGAATTAATCTAGGGTGATATTGGGCTGGAAGCTACTGAGTTTCTAACTCAGTGTCAGAAAGATCCGTTATGTCCTCTTCCTCATGAGAAGAGTCTGTTTCCCTTTCCTCCCCTTCCACCTCACCTCTGAGTTTCTGGCGTAGAGTCAGCTTCGGGTTATCCTTGGTTCGATTCTTCTCCTTTTTTTTGTGAAGATAGGGGCGACCGTGGAAGGACGCCACAGTGACACCCAATGGGTGAGCTGTGGCTTTCCTCCGCGGCCGCCGGACAGTGGGGAAAAAGCCTGTGGCACAAAAAAACCCAGAATAGTTCTTCTCTGCTGGAGCGTGGTCTCCTTCTGCAAAATTTGGTAAACTCCAGGGGCAGCAGCGATGGAGGAGTGGCTGGTAACAACAGAGTCCAGGAAGAGAACGGTAAGTGCTCAAATTTGAAGAGTAGTACCAGGGTCACATGGGATAGAGTACCAGACAAACCAATTTAGATAAAGGATGAGGCAAGGCAATCCGCTGGACAGGCCGAGTTCGGTACACAGGATGACAAGGGCAGCAATGAGAGACAGAGTAGACAAGAGGGAAGGAACAAGAACAGAAAGGAAACAACACTAGGCGGGAGGAAAGGAAGGGTGTAAGCCAGGAACGGTACAGCAGAGGGAGGAGGAGCAAAGGCAGGCTGCAACGAGGGCAGGCTGCAGAAAACGGAAAGTAAAGAATAAGAAAACCGGTGTGGAAATAAGCCAAAGGCTAGAGGAAAGATACTCAAGAGTACGGGCAGCACAGGCGAACAGGGATACTGTACGTTGCAACGCATCCGACACCGGAAGTGGGAGGAATAAATACTGGCGTCGGAATGCGTTGCACAGAAAGCTAGACCCGTACTCTGCACTTCGCTGTACGTGATGGAACCAGTAATGGAGGGTGCAGCTTCCATCTAGTCCAAAGCCGCCAGATTCCCCGAGTTGTGACAGTATGCCCCCTCCTAAGGTCCACCCCTCCTGGTTTGCTCGGGTGTCTTCGGTGGAACCTACGCAATAGTAGGGGAGCATTCAAATGGGATCTAGGTTCCCAGGTGTTTTCAGACCAAGGGTATCCTTTCCAGTGGACTAGGTACTCCAAGCGCCCTCTGCGATATCGGGAGTGACATACTTGGGCTACCTCATAGATGTCTTTAGAGGGATCTATAGGGACTGAAGTGTTGCCTGTTTTCTGAGTCCATCTATCTGCCACAAAGGTCTTCAATTGGGAGGTGTGAAATACCGGATGTACTCGACGTAAGCGTGTAGGTAACTGTAGGCGGAAGGCTACTGGGTTGATCACTTGGGTAATCTTGTATGGTCTAATGTATTTAGGAGACAGCTTGGATGGACGTACCGACCGTGGTAGGAATTTAGTGGACAGGAGAACTTTCGAACCAACACCCCAATCAGGAACCGGTCTTCGATGTTTATTAACTTGGGTCTTGTTCCTTTCTTGGGCCTCTATAAGTCCCAGCCTGGCCTTGTTATGAGCCTCCCAGATTATCACCAATGAAGCATCCACAGAAGGTACAGAGGACTCAATGTTGGTCAAGGGAAGAAGGGTGCGGGGTAGATAAGCGTATGTACAAAAAAAGGGGCTTGTACCTAGGGTAGAGTGGCAAGAGTTGTTGTATGAAAATTCTGCTGTCCTGAGTAACTGGACCCAATCGTCTTGTTGTTGGTTTACAAAACACCGGAGATATTGCTCTAAGGTGCCATTTAGACGCTCCGTTTGTCCATTAGATTGAGGATGGAACCCAGAGGTCAGAGCTCTTTCTATGCCCAACCTTTTACAGAAAGCAGTCCAGAAATGGGAGGTGTACTGTCTGCCACGGTCTGAGATTATCTTGGTCGGTAGACCGTGTAGCTTGAATATATCTCTCAAGAAGATCTCTGCCATTTGGGAGGCTGAAGGTACTCCGGGTAAAGGTGAAACATGTGCCAACTTGGTGAAAGAATCTACAACCACCATTATGCAGGTACAGCCTTGTGACTCTGGCAGTTCCACGATAAAATCAGTCGATACTGTGGTCCAAGGGCCTGTAGGAATGGCACAGGGTGCCAACAATCCCAGAGGTCTTTGAGTGGAGGATTTACTACGAAGACAGGTAGCACAGGACTGGACGTATTGTCTGGTCTCTTCGCTCATGTTGGTCCAATAAAAGTATCGTAGTAGATATTCTTGTGTGCAACAAACGCCACGATGGCCAGCAATCTTGGAATCATGACACCAGGATAGTGCGGTCTTCCTTAATGATGGAGTAGGCAGATACAACTTGTCGTTTACCAGATACAGACCGTCTTTGATTACATAATCTGTCTGATTGCCCTGCATTTCAACTTAAAATCTTCCTCCTGAATCGTCCTTAACTTGTTGCAGAAATGTAGATATAACTCCTATTCTCTGAGACCTTGAAAACATCAATTCTGTAGTGGATTCTGGTTCAGACAAATAGTCACTACGTCTGGAAAGAGCATCAGCTACTAAGTTTTGTTCGCCCGGGATGTATGTAATATTAAAGTCGAACTGGGCGGAAAAATGCGCCCACCTTGCCTGTCTAGTGTTATAGCACTCAATTGACGTAACATCTGCAAATTTTTATGATCAGTCCGGATGGTAAAAGGTTGTTCACCACCTTGGAGAAGGTGACGCCATTCTGTGCAAGCTAATTTAATAGCTAGTAACTCTCGCTCTATCACTGAGTAATTTCGTTGACTGATGCTCAGAGTTTTGGAATAATAAGACACAGGGTGTTCTTTTCCATGATGTTCTTGTAGTAAGACAGCTCCTACCGCGGATGAAGAGGCGTCTGCTTCCACTATGAAAGGACGATGCTGATCGGGCTGTCTTAAAATGGGAGCCGAACAGAAAGTTTGTTTAAGTTGTTGAAAACTCTCCTCTGCCTGGGGAGACCATTGAAATAGAGAGGAAGACTTCTTGAGAAGAGAGGTTATTGGGAGTACCTGTTGAGAGAAGTTAGGGATACATTTCCGGTAGAAATTCGATAAGCCAAGAAATCTCTGAATGTCCTTAACAGATTTAGGAGACAGCCATTCTAGTATGGAATTGACCTTTTGTGGGTCCATGGCTATGCCCTCTGAAGAAAGAATGTAACCTAAATAGGATATGGGCATAGCTGAAAATACACACTTCTCCAGTTTGATCGAGAGATGATTGTCTTTTAATCTGTGAAATACTTCCTTGACGTGCGTGTTATGCTCTTCTTGGGTGTGTGAGAAGACTAGAATATCGTCAAGATAGATGATGATAGAATGTCCTAGGAGATCAGAAAAGAGTCTGTCCATGAAGCGTTGGAAAATGAATGGTGCATTGACTAGGCCGAAAGGCATCACTTGATACTCATAAAGCCCAAAGGGAGTCCTGAACGCTGTCTTCCACTCATCCCTAGATTGTATACGAAGCAGATGGTAAGCGTTACATAAATCCAGTTTAGTAAACACTGTGGCCGTCTGAACAACGTGAATGATTTCGGATATCAGTGGCATGGGATATCTGTCTTTTATGGTTACCTTGTTTAGTCCTCTGTAATCTATGCAAGGGCGTAACTCCTGAGTGTCTTTCTTTGGAATGAAAAATAAAGAGGCTCCAGCAGGAGATTTGGAAGGTCTGATTAATTCATTTGCTAGATTCTTGTCTAAATAATCCCTCAAATACTGCCTTTCTCGTGGAGTCAAAGGATACATCCGGCAAAAAGGGACCAAGGCACCGGGATGCAGATCAATACTACAATCTTCGGGTCTGTGTGGAGGAAGTTCTAGAGGAATCTTCTCCGTCACTACTTCTGTGTATTCATTAAGATAGGATGGTAAACAATGTATGGTCCTGGATTCAACTCCGCAGGTGGTTCGCACAGCTGCAAAGGTCGGTTTAGGCAAACAGTTGGTCTTGCAGAAGGTGGAGTGAAAGCTTAATACATTTCTGGACCAGTCAATGGTGGGGTTATACCTGCAAAGCCAACCAATGCCCAGAATCAGAGGGAAGTGAGCTGCTCTGATGATATCAAAGGAAAGACGTTCTGAATGTTGCATGATACGCATGGTGAGTTCTTCTGTAGAATGTGTGATAAGGTCAGAGCTCAATGGCTCACCGTCAACACCCTCCACTTTCTGATCCTCGGTCTTGGCTACACGAGTCAGTCCTTGGCATTCTGCCCACTGGGTATCAATGAAGTTTCCTGCGGCCCCACAATCCAGGAGAGCCTGAGTCTGGATCGAGGTCTTGCCAACCACGAGGGTAACTGCCATGAGACGGGCATCTTCCGATCTTTCCAGGGATGTGATTGAGAAGGTAACAAAGGGACTGGAATTACTCCCTTGGTAGTGAGTCCCCAAACTTACTGAGGGTGCTTGTTTCCCGAGCGCCTAGGAGGTACATCTGGACAGTCCCACAGTACATACACAAGCTTCCTTCCTGCCTTCTCCTGCGTTCTTCCGCCGTGAGGGGGGCACAGGTGGTACCAATTTGCATGGGCTCTTCTCGAGCGGTACGTGTAGGGGGAGGTGGAGCAAGAGGAAGAGGACGTGACATAGAGTAAGACTGTGACAAAGAAAATGGACAGAGGGGTAATGGCCCAATTACTTACCGGTAATCTTCATTGTGCTTCCTTGTCACAGTCCTTACTCTATGTCACGAATTGTGTCGAAGAAGACGGGTAAAGGAGTAATGCCTGCTTACAGGGAAACTCTTCTTTCCATGCAAAACCCTGAGAATGGACCCTCCACCCCCTCGCGGTGCAATCATTGAATCCTAGCCAGTCCTCCAGTGGCACTGCTGCACATGCAGTCTCATATAGTAGGTCACAAAAGGAATGAGTGCCACTTGAGACTGTGGACCAGTTTTTCAAATGGCGCGGTACCAACTTTATGTCCAGTCTAACTCTAAGGAAAGGGGGCACATTCCCCGAGCCACCACCTGATTGCCTGGTACAAAGATGTCAGTGCATGTTTTTCCCAAAACATAAAGTAGACTTGTCACAGCATTGTATGCCTGCTGCCTGGCTGTCATTGACATTTAGAGGCCCAGCTGATCAATGTGTCCACCTGTGCATCCTGTATTCACGGTACCACGTGCAAATGGTGGATTCACTATAGCATATTGATCAAATCCAATAACTATCATGATTGCTCAAAAGATGGCTCAGCGTGTTAAGCAATTGTTTCCGAGAACTGTGATCACATGCCAGATCCAAGTAGCAAATACCAGCCAGGCAGACTCCGCCTTTCATCTCTCAGAGGTTGCTAAGCTTGACTAGAGATCTTCTTAATAGTTATACCTACGAGCTATAAGCAATGTACCTTTGCCAGAAAGCACTTGCTCACCCATGGCAAACCTACTTAAAATCCATTGCCCTTCTATGATCTCAGTGTGTGTTGGGAAGGTGCCTCGCTGTATCCTTCGGGTGGCCACCTCTGCATTATTAAACCTCCTTCTCGGTCCAATAGTTCCTTTACAACTCTTTAAGCTGTGCAGTGTCACTGGTGCTCCTTTATTTGATTGCCAATCTTTATGTGGCGTCTGCAGGTTAAGACATGGGCCTCATCAAGGTAAAAATGTGGTGGTAATAGCATTAACGCTGCATTACCGCACCGCCCAATTATGGGTTTGGGGCAAAGTTGGAGGTTTCACCTCCAGCCCTGAGCTGGAGATAAATCCGCTGACTTCCCACCCATTTTTGGCACAATTACTGCTGCAGTAATTACAACTAAAATAGCCACATTGAGTGAAAATGGGGGCTTACACTGCCACCGCCACTTGTAATCTGGCAGTAATACTGCTAGACCAAGTGGCAGTAAAGGTAATCGCGTTGGGTGGTATTCTGGGAGATTTACCAAGGGGATACCGCCCAGCTCGTAATGTGGCTTCTTTGAACACCAACTTGTCATACTTAGGACTGAGATCTCCTCCAGTGAGTTTTGTGTTATCTTCACAAGGTTGTCTAGAGGGTGGTCTCTATGTAGGTGGCACAAGTCTGAAGATTAATTGATTGCCACTTAAGCTGCAGTTTTGTACTAGCTGATGTCGCGAAACCCACAAATTGTAATGCAAAATAACCCTGCATTATTTGGTGTATACATTTTGATAAAATTGAACTTAAAAATTAATTGGAAAATGGGAAAAGTATTATGCATATGTTTGCTTAGGTACCTGTTGTGAAAAACAGTAGAGCAACTTGTTAGTGTTGCCGTGATCCAATGACCTGGTCTAATCAAATAATTCATCTTTTATAGTGTACTATATCACCAGAGACCAGTCTCTTAACACAGTCCCTACTTCCTCCTTGCACCCTCTATGTTGCTTTCCGTCTCCCCTATCCTCTCCAATTGCTAATCGATCTCCAACCTATCCATCTCCCTAAGTCAGGAAGGAATACGTTCAAGAGGAACATCCTGATCTCCAACCCAGGCCTCCCTGTCACTGATACCTACATCAGTGCTTCCTCTAGACAGAGTTTTACCAACATCCTCTTTTTTGTTCCCTCTCCAGATCTATGGACCCCTCATATGGTCTTGGTTCTCTCTCCTATATCTTCCTCTCCCATTAATGGTGGCACTCTGTGGGAGGTCCTCTTGGCCTCCTTCCACTCTTCCAAGACCTTCATTAATGTCTATCTGAATGGCACCGTCTTGGTCCAGGGCCCTCAGCCCAATATCCTATCTATTTGATAGGCATCTCCCACGTCTTATCAACTTCCTTCTCCTGCTACTCCTACCAGCACCTCTTTGGCTCCTCCGCCACCTCCTTCTTCCGCTACCCCTGTGGCTACTCTGCCATATCCTTTTTCCTCCTCTGCCCACTGTTGGGCCCCTCTACCACCTCTGCAGGGCATACCTCAAGCCTGTACCTCTCAACGGAAGTCTTTCAAATGTGACACCTACTCCACATCGCTACTCTCAACTCTCACTGTGCTGTCAAACACTCCTCTGACATTTCCCACGTCCTTGAAAAATTGGACCTGGATGTCCTCGCTCTCACCAAGACATGGACATGGTTCACGGCCAGCTCTGTCACGAGTTTTGACATTCTCCTCCCTGATGGCTGCAAGATCCTCTCCGAACCCAGAATCAACCGTCCCAGAGGTGGAGTAGCTCTGAACTTTCTGGAGTGGGTCCCTTCTTCTGTCATTCCTACGCAGGCCTACTCCTACTTTGAATGCCTGGTCTGCTGGCTGTCTATCTCTCCTGGCCTCTCTCTGACTGTGGCCACCATTTACAGCCCACCTGGCCAGGTCCCCCTCTTCCTCTCAGAGTTGGCTGACTCTCCTCTTCTCCCCTTGCCTCTACCTCTCAACGTCTCCTACTCTGAGACCTCAACATCCATCTGGATGCTTCTAATCACTCCTTAGGGCTCTTCCACAATCTCTGAGACACTCACTCTCTTTCTATTCTACGCTCTCGCCAACACACTCTGCCAGGCACACCTTGGATGTTCTCATCCCTTCAGACATCTCCCTCTCTAACCCTCTCATCACTCCTCTCTCTTGTACTGACCACTTTCTGCTCTCCTCCCAGCTGAAGCTCTCTGTCCCCCAGGTGAAGCCGACCCCAGCCCTGCCACCTATCTTCTTCGTCATCATGCCTGTAAAGTGTGTGTCAGTGGAGGCCTTTGCAGCTGCTTTTTCTCCTCCTATGCCTGCAGCTGACTCACAGTCTGACAAGCCCTCTCCAGCCTGCATCTTTCTATCTCTAAGACTCTGGATGTCCTTGCCCCAGTTCATGAGAATCCGCCTGAAGTCTACCTCCAAGTGCAACTCTTGGTATGACTACGACCTCACCACCCTAAAACGCAAGTGTAGGGTGGCTGAGAGGAAGTAGATGGCATCAGGTCATCCTCTGACAAACTGGCTTGCCCCCTGCTCTAAAGGGAATACAGACTCTGTCCTGTTCAAGAAGACAGCCCACATCCAAGCCTGCATCTCTGTGGCCTCCAACAATACGGCTGAACTCTGCAAGGAGCTGGCCAATCCTACTGCAGTCTCCACCTCTCTTGTTCCCTCCGAGGCCCTCTGCACGGCTCTGTCTTCGCACTTCACCACTAAAACCCATGACATCCTTTCCTCTCTCTCTCCTCTTTCTCTCCCTCTACCTTTCTTGGCCACCCTCTGGCCGCCTCTCCCTCTCCTCCTCCTCCTTTCTTTTCTTTCTCTGAGATCACTCCTGACAATATTTCTAGACAAGTACCATCTATGAAAGTGTCATCCAAACAGGTGCTCCCCTGCTCCTCCAGAACCAACAAGGACCTCATCGACACCCTTGCTCCAGCCTTGGCCGATTTCTTTTGCCACTGGAACCTTTCCCTTCCTCCTAAAGCACTCCCCTGTGCACCCACTCCTGACAAAGCCATCCACTGACCTTTCCTAACCTGTGTTGGGGAGGAGACAGTGTCCTCCCACCCCCCCCCCTAGGTGATACAGAATAAGGCACAACCGCTAGAAGACACATTCAGGGAGCAGGGGGAGAAGGGGACACACAAAGTGGGGTGAACGATCATTCTGATGGATGTATTAGGAGCTATAGAAGACACGTAAATGCGAACGCCATCTTAGACAAATGGCAGCCACCCTAGAACGGAGGCCCAAGCGTGGCAAAGAGTATTAGGTGCTTGAATATTAGGTCCCTACATGAGCGCGAACAACAACCCCACCCCGGCCAGGTCCCACACAGCCCACGAAAATCCTCCATTGTCCCGAATAGATGCAGGCCCTCACACACAGGAAAGCATGCACCCTGCAAGGTCATGAGTAGGGAGCTGCGTGCCTCTTGTCAGTACCATCCCGCGAGACAGATAGCAAGGCCCTTGCCCCCCACTATCCCAACATGAGAAATACAGCTTTGCAATGCCTTCATCATGAGACCCCTGCATGCCATAGCATCACCCAAACCCAGATCACGGACCATAAACCTTTTACACCCCTCGATCAATCACTAACATCAGAAGACAAGGCTATCGTTCCTTCAGAAATGGGTCATGTGATTTGTGTAACGACGTGCAGAATAACAACTAAATTAGCCCAAAACTAAGGCCGAGGGCCTTGGGAGTTTCCACTTTTGCACTTCACTCAGTATTTTTGAATCCATCTTAGATGAAGACATTTTTTGTGTGTGCATTTCTGAGATTTAATTACTTAGTAACTGAGAAACATTTGTACGTACTTGATCAGTTTGATTTGGCATATGTCATGTGATACCTAGACTTTGGACAGGAGAACAAAATATATTTCAGTTGTGTTATGTGTATGTGCCAACTTCCAATCTGTATCCTATATGGACTTCCTCATTGCTTCCAACCACTCTTCTGCATCCATCCCTGAGCACTTAGACAATTTGTGAATCTGCTTTTCTTAGTTCTGTGTATTTGGGTATTTTTTACATGTGACTGCTGGTCTGTGTCTTGCACCTATACTGCAGCTGGTATACATTTCCTATAGCTGCTATTGTTAAAATATGTGTCCTGCATGTACGCCAAAATACAAGTTTCCTCATCGTGGTTTATATTGCCCTTGAAATGTCACTTGGTTATTATTCTCATTTCAGCATGGATGAAGGATGTCAGGTGTGTTCATGAGATTACCCACAGGGAATTTAATTCGGGATCGCCAGGGGTCACAATTGCAACTCCTAGCAACTCCTGTGCGACCCCTGGCTCTGCCACTTCAACCTGGGGGTCTGCAGAGGCAGAGAGAAACCAGAAGTAAAGAGGGCTCTCATGCGAGAGCCCTCTTAACATTCATTTCTTTTTGAAGTTAGATTGACTTTAAAAAATAATCCACTTCCCCTACCCCCACAGGTCATGGAGGGCTCTGTCTCCCCATCTCTGTGCATGACTGGAACCAGAGCTGGTTCCTTGCGTGCATGGTGCATGGGATATAGGCCTGCCTGCAGAGGAGTACCTCAGAGCTGCAATGGATTTGGAAAAAGGTAAGAAAGTGGTGATTTTTGTAAATGTATGTGCATGCATGCATTATATTTTTTACAACTTTATTTTTGAGATTGTCAACAAGAAAGAAACAGTTACAGAACTTCCACCCTTATCCAGGGTGAGTAACCCCAGTGCCTTCCCCAAGCCCCCCCACCTCTCGGACCGCCATGGTTAATGTTGCAAAGTTATCATTTAGCGGGTTGGCTAGACCGCCGCCAGTTTTGAACACCACGGTGGGTTGAAAAGCAGAATATTAGGGACTGTGTCTCCCTGACGAAGCTCTGGAGGAGTTCTCGTCTGCTTCATTAATTAAAAAGGACACTAGGGGCCCCCAGATGTCAGGGGGCGCACGTGTTGGGGAAGTGTTCTGATAAACTCAGACTCAACGTCTTGACAGTACAGGATATCTTTTCGCCAGAGTGCCACTGATGGTGTTGGACCTCTGCCCCACGATATGGCCACCCTCCTTCGTACCAGAGTCAGTACTAGTCCTGCCAGTTTCCTTATTCCAGGTGAGTGTTGCTTTGTCATCCTGAGCAGGGCTGCCGTTGGGATGGGTTGCACTTCCTCTCCTATTATTGCTGATGTGGTCTGGAGGATTTGCGTCCAAAATGGGGTAGGTTTAGGGCATTCCCAGGCAGGGTGGACGAAGTCTGCCGATGCATATCCGCATCTTTCACATTTCGCTGATTGCTTTGATGGCTGTTTGTTCTTCTTTTGGGGGGTGAAATACGTCTGGTGCAGATAATTAAAGTGTATTTGCTTTAGGCGAGAGTTAAGGGCTATTTTTTGGGTTTGTTTAAGAATGTGTGCCCATTCTTCGTCTGGTATTGTTAGCTGAAGGGATCTCTCCCATCTGGTTTTTGTGCGAGTATCGGTGGAAACCGTATCTGATAGGATGGCTTTATACATTTGTGAGACTAGCCTACCCTCGCCCTGGGCCTTGATCTCGTTGTGAAGTAGCTGCCAAGTTGGAGGTTGTTGTGGGAAAGTGGGGAATAGGGCCTGTAGGATATACCTGGTTCTAAAGTAGATAAACTTATCTAGGGGTGTGTTCCCTCCCCTTTCGGTTGCCTGTTGGGGCGTAATAAAGGAGCCTTCACTTCACTGAACAGGTCACCCAGTGATTTTATTTGTAGCTTTTCAACCCATTGATGGAAGACCCTTTCAGAGGTTAAGTGGATCCCTGGGATTAATTTGATTGGAAGGAGGGGCGAATATCTCACCTGAACATTGTATTTTCGTGCAAGTTTTTTCCAAACTCCGAGTGTCGCTAGGACCACGTTCATTGTGTTAATGGGCACTGGGAGTTGGCTTATGATCACTGCCCTTAATAGATTGGGCGTTGCTAGTGCTCGTTCTATTTGCACGTTTGGTCTGATGAAGTGCGTGGCATACCAGAAGCTAAGGAATTGTGCCTGGGCCGCCCAGAGTATCTTTCCAGGTCGGGAAAGGCCAGACCACCACTAGATACAGGGAGTATCAGCGTCGAATGGGCGACTCTGGCAGGTTTGCCGACCCATAGTAGGTCGAGGACCAGGCTTTTAATTTTCTTCATAAAGGGTTGTTGGGTTAAAATTGGGATATTGGAGAATAGGTATAGTAATTTTGGCAGTATCACCATTTTAACAAGGGAGAGGCTCTCCCCCATAGTGTCAATGGGAGTGACTTCCAGCGGTTCACTTTTTCTTGTAGACTCTTTGCTACCGCTTCATAGTTGTCTTGGACTACCTCCTGGTAGTTTAACGACATCAGTATCCCAGGTAGCGTACTTTTGAGGTCTCCCAGGCGAAGTTGTAATCGTCTGTGAATGGTTTGGTAGCTGGAGTGAGTGGGAATATAATTGATTTCATATGGTTAATTTTTAAACCTGATATTGCCCCGAACTTGATCACTTTGCGCATAACTGGGCTAAGATTCTCTGCTGGGTCCCGTACGAATAGCGCCACATCATCAGCGTATAAAGAGATAATTAGCTTATGTGGGCCTATGGTGAGGCCCCTGTGAAGTTGTTGGGCTTGTAGATTTGACACCAGTCGTTCCATTATTAAGGCAAAGATTAGTGCTGAGAGTGGGCATCCTTGTTTGGTGCCCCGTTGCAGCCTAATGGGGGAGGATCTCGCCGATCCTATTAGTATGGTGGCCAGGGGGTCCTTGTTTAGTAGGCAAACCAGTTTAATGAATCGGGTGCCTAGGCCCATCTGGGTAAGTACAGCGAATAGGAAAGGCCATTCCACAGAGTCAAATGCCTTTTCGGCGTCAAGTAGGACTGCGACAGCCTGGTGGGTGGGGTCGAGGGCTTCGGTGATAGCAAATAGTCTCTTGATGCCAAAGGTCGTGCAGCGCCCGGGCACAAATCCTGCCTGGTCTGCAAGCACGAGGGCCGGCATCAGTGGTAGTAGCCTGTTTGTGAGAACTTTAGCTAGAATTTTGTTATCGAGATTGAGGAGGGAGATGGGCCTATAGGAAGCGCACTCTTCTGGGGGTTTTACCTGCTTTATGTAAAAGGATGATATTGGCTTCGCGGGAAGATCGAGGCAAGGAGCCTGTTTCTAGCGCTTTGGAGTATACCTCCGCAAGTAAAGGAGCTATAGTTTCTGCAAAGGCCTTATAAAGTTTGCCAGTTAGACCACCAGGTCCCGGGGATACGGTGTTTGGGAGGGTTTTAATGGCTTCAACTATTTCCTCTGGTGTTATGGGTTCATTAAGAGGTTTGTGCAGCTCTCTTTGAACCCAGTAGAGTTCGGTGTCTTGGAGATACCTTTGTAGGGCGTCTGAGTCTGAGGCGTATTTTGAAGAGTATATGTCTTGATAGAAGGTTTGGAATTCCACGGCAATGTCTTCGCCTGTGTGCACTTCCGTGCCCTGTTTGGAGTGTATCCACTCAACCATTGTTGGTTTCCTGTCGGCTCTGACCAGCCTCACGAGGAGCGCTCCAGGTCTCTGGCCTTCGCTGTATTGGTGGACTTGGCTGTTACGTCCCAGAAATTTCAGTGCTCGTTCCGCGATAGACATGAAATTTAGTAGCTCCTCCTTGAGTGCTGCTTGGGTGCGTGGGTCGCTCTAGCTGGAGAGTTCGAGTTCATGGCGTTTCAATTTCCCTTTACTAGAGTTGAGTTCCTGCCGGATCAGCTTGATGATTCCGTTCTCCTTGGCAAGGCAAACCCCTCTCACAAAACACTTCAGGGTTTCCCAGATTGTGCTTGGGGATGTCACCGAGCCCAGGTTTGTGTCTAAAAAGGTTATTTCTTCATGGAGTTCGGCTGCAAAAACTTGGTCTTGTAGGGATCTTGGCTTGAAGCGCCAGTGCAGCAAGAGGGATTTGGAGGTAGTTGGATTGCAGATGAGGGTCACTGGTGAGTGATCAGAGAAGGTTTTAGGTAGGATTTCACATTGTTCCCAACAGAGATGGCTGTTGGCTGATACCAGTAAGTAGTCCAATC